>NC_138499.1:54151081-54614778 GCF_964252035.2 Podarcis erhardii | reverse complement strand
GAACCAGCAAGCAGCACCTGAGCACAACAGCACTCTCCTCACTTTTAAGCCCCAGCAACTGGTATTCAGAGGCTTACTGTGGTAGACTGGAGGAAAGGACCTGAAAGGCTTCAGTTCACCTCCAGTCTTTGCTAGAGTACGTTTGCTCACTAGGAGCCATTGGTGATCCTTCAACAACTGGCGTGCTTTGACCCAGTGAGTACCTGATATGGGTGAGTCAGAACAGTAAAACACTTGCTATTGACATCCTTTTGATTTCATTATTTCTCTAATGCAGGGTGCTGTATCAACACTGTCTATAAGTTACAGAATAGGTTTGCTGGTGCCTCCAGCCTGTTTTCTACAGAAAGCCACACAAGCTTCTGAGGAAATAAGTGAGAGATTGTTTATAACTTGTTGTTATAATGGTTTCAGTCTTTTGTTTTTTCATCATGTCCCTTCCATTGCTTGAGGATTCCAGGGCAAAGCTAGTTTCTCCCTATCGGTGCTTCTAAAAAATCCCTTTACTTTGCTTTCTAAAGTATATGATCAAACTCAATCCTAAGGAATAAAAAAGTAAGTCCTTGGGGAAACTGCTGATCTCAGCAATGTGTTCCTTTCAGCCCTTCTGGTGCTATCCTTTCCTTTGTCGAAGATGTTGACTAAATTAAAATGTGAAAGCACACCAACTGCTCTGTGCTTTCCGTGAAGGACATTTTCTAAAATTGATGCCATGACTCAGCACCCGCCAGCACCTTGAGCCTCACATTGCTCCCAACATAAATTTGCTGGAGTATAAAGAGAAACGATTTTTGAAATGAAACACAATATAGCCATCTGACATCAGAAAGAAGCTGGCCCTGCTCTAATGTCAGGGACAAAAGCTCTCACTGTAAATCTGGTGAGAAACACAGTTTGTTTTATGCAGTACTTTGTTGTTATTAGTAGTGGTGGTGGTGGAAAACAAATAAAGGAGCAGCAGACTGAGGCAGACTTATGGCAACCCTTGCAACTGCTCTTCTCTTGATTGTCCTTGAAAATGCTGCCCAGTGTCAACATTCATCAGAGGACATTTCATTTACACCATACAATTAAAGCTCCAGTGTCTCCGGTTGCTTGTCCCCATATTTGTGGCCAAGTTCCTGATTCACAACTGGAGAACGTGTTGAGTCCATCACTTCTGGCTAACATGGTAAACCGTGCATTTCCATGAGTCTTACCGCATGTCCAGAGTTGTAAATGCCAGTGGGAATGTGCAAGATTAACCTGAATATTTGGCACAAGAAACAGATCTTTGTGAAAGTTACCCTTTCTGAAGAATAGATGTGATCCCCAGAGCAACAATATAATCAATGTTACAGAGTCAGTAGTTTCCTACACAGACCTTCTTGCTCTGTGGCCCTCTTTTTCCTTTTCTGAATCACCAGCTCCATTTGCCTTCTGTTCTTTCCTTTTTTTCTCAAAGTCCTTTCTCAATTTTGCTATCTCCTGCTGCATTCTCTTCTCCCATGCCTCCTCCCTTTTATTTTGCCAGCTCTAGTGGCTGCTCCCAACCTGTTCTTGGTCCTACTCCCCAACTGGTTCTCATGTTAGCGCTAGCAATTTTTTCAGCCACAATAGAACTCTATTTTTTTTTTCCTTTAAGGGGGTTGCATTAATTATACACCCAGGTCTTCTTTAAGCAGTACTGAACTGAGAGCAAATCTCCATTCTCAAAATCAAAAAAAGAAGAGCGAATGGAGGAACATCTAGCCTTAACACTGACAAAGAAAGATGAGAACCAGTGCGGGGGCGGGGGGGGAGAGATGAGAAGCAGTGTACACACATACAGTATATACAACCTTCTTAGCTCTGCTTGATTCAATTATTTGGCAAGATCTTCTGAAGTACTTTGAGTAGTACTTATGCCATCCTCTTATTGTAACATTTATTTTTGCTTGGAATGTGATGCTTCCCTGACCTTGACTTGCAATAAATAAGTAGATCCCATGTTGGGATTTTAAAGCAGCCAAACATTTCATACAGAACAGAAAGCCAACCGGTCAACATTCAACTTTCCCCCTTAAAATCACATAGACAGACCACTTCAGGCTATTTGTTTCTTCCAAAGCATGGATGCAGAGAAGGACCAGTGCATTTAGCACCCAAATAACATTTTCTTCTTCTCCTCAGGTGAGAACACCAGTCAAGGGAAGCACATGAAAATGGAGGTATCATAATGAAAAGTTTACCTGGTGTTTGCAATAAACTTGCGATCAGATTGTATCATCTCATAGATCTTTTCATGCAAAATTCACATGGAGTTTTCATTATATATATATTTTTTCCTGCTGAACTGAAATGGTGAATGGTGGGAGATTCCAGACAAAAAGTGGGAAGTAACCCATCACATAGAGCATAGTTAAATTACACAACTTGCTACCACAAAATGCAATACTGGCTACAAAGCTGGATGGCTTTGAAAGAAGAATAGATTTATGAATAATAAAACTATCAATGGCAACTAGCCAAAATGACTATGTTCCTCCTCCACTTTTGGAGGCTGAATGCCAGTTACTGGGAGTCAGAAGTTGAGAGAGTGCTGTTGCATTTAGCTTCTGCTTGTGGGCTTCTGAGAGACATCTTGCTATCCACTCTGGGAGCAGAACACTAGATTAGCCTTTTGTCTGATTCAGCATGGCTCTTCTTTTGTTCTCAGGAATATTCTTTCTCAAAACTTCACAAAGTACAGAAATTTTATCAAAATTGGCTCAGAAAAGAAACAGAGTTTACCTGTGGCCTTTTCCCAGTTATATAAAGAGCATGTACCTTTAGCACCCTGTGGATTCTGACATATCCCACTGTGATAGCTCATCGTGTGAGCAATGATAGAATCTTCTTGTGTTCAGTCCATGACAGGAGCAAACATTTTGGTTAATGTTCCTCAAAGGCTTGACTATGGCTGCAGCTCATTTACCACCCCATTCCAGGAATCCTTCCCTTCTCTTGTAAATCCTAAGAGCCCACAGTCCATTACATGTGCAATGTGTTAGGAAGAGAATGTGGAATAGTCTGAAATAAATTGATTCCCTTTATAAATGGACTTGTCATTTATTATTTTTTGTTCCAAAATGAAACTTGACTTAAAAGCTATAGCAGTCCCTCTGAAGAAGTGAAATAAAAAAGAGGGGGGGTCTGAGAAATCGCTGCAGATATAGCCCCCATTGTTGCATTCACTATCACATCTCTGAGCCTGTCATAGTATAAATAACCTACTCCTGGCACTGTAAGTAGAGGGTTGCCTACTAACCCATATAACTGCCCATGATAGAAGCTGTTTACAGGTGCAATCTAGGATAAAAGCTGTTTTCAGCTTTGAGGCACTGTATTACAAAGCTATACTGCAAAGAATAACTGCTAAGTGTACTACACAGTCTGAATGAGAGGTAATGATAGTCTAGTGGTAGCATGTTTCAATATTGGTTGAAAAGAAGATTGTTTTACATATACATGGGGAGAAATGTCATGAAGACAGAAATATAAAACATGCATTTATTTCAATGGCACTTGCAAATAACTGCTCCCAGGATCACAACCGTAATTCAATGAGAAGTGGAAAGAAACGTAGACCAGTAATCTAATTCAGGGATAGCCAATGTGGGGTCCTCCAGACACTGCTGGACTCCAACTCCCATCATCGCTAGTCTGCATGGCCAGACATTGGAGCCTCTTCCAGGTGAAGGTGGATGAGACAAACTTGCCCCCGCAGAAAGTAGGAATGACATTAGAAGACGTGGCAAATGTGTGTATATATTTTCTTTTTTTAGGGGGGGGAAATGGTTTTTCAAATTACAGTTTTACAATCACATATCCAACATACAACATAAAGACAAGATTCCATAGAATCTCCTGGACTTTCATCCTCTTCTTTGTGGGTCCTATTGTTAATCATTTCCTCCTGCATCTTTTATAATAATCCGAATCTTTTACATCTCCATTATATCAAAAATTCACCATTAAACTACGAGTGTTATTCCAATCCTACTAACAATTTTAACTGTTTACAATGGTTTTAAAGATAAATTATAAATCCCCCCCTTCTTTATTAAAGTTTTGGTTTTCCTGATTTCTGATTCTTCTGGTCATTTTTGCCGTTTCAGCATAATCCATCAACTTAATCTGCCATTCTTCTCTGGATGGGACTTTAACTGCTTTTCATCTCTGGGCCAATAACATCTGGGCAGCTGTGGTCACATACATGAATAGTCTTTTCTGTTCCAGTGGGATTTTGACACCTAAGATTCCTAAAAGAAAGGCTTCGGGGGATTTAGAAAAAGTTATTTTAAACTTTTTTTTAATTCATTATATATCATTTCCCAAAATTCTTTTACTACCTTACATGTCCACCACATATGATAGAAGGTGCCTTGTTTTTCCTTACATTTCCAATATAAAAAGGTAAAGGTAAAGGTACCCCTGCCCGTACAGGCCAGTCGTGTCCAACTCTAGGGTTGTGCGCTCATCTCACTTAAGAGGCCGGGAGCCAGCGCTGTCCGGAGACACTTCCGGATCACGTGGCCAGCATGACGAAGCTGCTCTGGCGAGCCAGCACCAGTGCCACACATGGAAACGCCGTTTACCTTCCCACTATAAAGCAGTACCTATTTATCTACTTGTACTTTAGGGGTGCTTTCGAACTGCTAGGTGGGCAGGAGCTGGGACCGAAAGACGGGAGTGCACCTCGCCGCGGGGATTCAAACCGCCGACCATACGATCGGCAAGTCCTAGGCACTGAGGTTTTACCCACAGCGCCACCCGCGTCCCACATTTCCAACATATATTTGACCAAATATTTGTATAGATTTTCATGCATTTTTTCCAGACCACATTTTACATCAAAAATGAATTCTCCTCCTCCCAAACTTTCCTGCTCCTGGATGCTTTGTGCAAAATCTAAGCTGATTTTGTTTTCCAGTACAACAGATCCCCCTGTTCAAAAGCAGATGACCCACACAATGATTCTTAACAAAAAGATAGTTCCAGGCAAATCAAGCACTCATCCCTCCTGACATTGGCTAATTGATAGAAACAATCCCTAATGTTCAGGTTCTGGCTTTTGTGTTGATTCACAGCACCAGGAAGAAGCAGAAGTCAGCTTGTCAAAAGTTGGGTTTATAACTTGGGACTCCCATACCACAAAGACTTGAAAGACTAATTATGACATCCTGTACACAGTAGCTGAGTGTCTTTGGATTTACTGGGCAGAAATGATCTCCTTTACGCTGAGGGAACAGCAAGATCTTATAGTTTATGTCAGCTATGTTGAACTGAACATTAAAATAAAATAGGATTAGCAAAGGCAATCCAATACTTTTCTTTCATCCAGTGATGCAGCAAATAGGCATCCCATTTACAGGTATGAGCAACTTTTTCAAGGGACTCATTGCCTTTCTGTCTCCTTACATACCAGTACATCCTTTCCCCATATGTACCACTGCATCTGATCTGTGGAGAAAGCATTGCTCCTTGCCCTATCTTTAATGGAAGTGAGAACTATAAGCCTAGGCTTCCACAGAAGATGAAGTCTGGTGAACAAGCACCTAGCTGAAAAGGGATGCAATGTTTTGAAAAGAAAAAAAATTGTGCAGTGCACACCATGGGACAAAAATCAGGCATACATAGACATGCTGATGAAGAGAGGACTTGAGTAACTTATTTCAGAAAAGAGAAAGTAAAACTAGATAATACTAATAAGGTAAAGGTAAAGATATCCCTGACCGTTAGGTCCAGTCGTGGACGACTCTGGGGTTGCGGTGCTCATCTCGTTTTATTGGCCGAGAGAGCCGGCGTACAGCATGACTAAGCCACTTCTGGTGAAACCAGAGCAGCGCACAGAAACGCCATTTACCTTCCCACTGAAGCGGTACCTATTTATCTACTTGCACTTTGACATGCTTTCAAACTGCTAGGTTGGCAGGAGCTGGGACCAAGCAATGGGAGCTCACCCCGTCGCGGGGATTCAAACCACCAACCTTCCAATTAGCAAGCCCTAGGCTCAGTGCCACCCATGTCTCACTAATAAGGTAGAGGCAGGCTAAAATTCTACTTGAAAACTCAATTAAAAAATAGACACAGGACATGTTGCTGAACATTTGTGGACTCATGCATTGTTCAGCTGAACTTACCAGATTACGTTGGTGACATTGCTAAATTGGTTTGCTGACATTGCTACAGGACTTGAGAGTAGCCATAAGGAGTGGCTTGTGCCTCTGTGTTCTGCCTTTGCTGAAAATAGTACAAGAGGAACAGCAGGCAGAGTGAGAACTATCCTGCAAAAGAAGGTGCAAGCGTTTTGATGGAGAAGAGGGGACACTAACCACTACTTATAACTGAGTGCCTTGTCCTGGACTGACTGGAACAGGTCTAGGTCTAACATGTTCCTGAAGATCAGAGAGACCAGGTGTTGATTGCTTCCACAAGTGGAAATTCATCACTGTTATCCTCTGTTGTAGTTTCAATTTATGGTTGATTTACTGTTCAATAAAATTGAGATGTATCATTTTCCATTTTGTGGTCTGGATTCCTGTTACACATATATTAAAGCCTCAGGCTGACACATGTCCGTACTTACATACAAGAGTTGCCAATTGTCTGTGGTTATATTCTTCCAGTAGAAGTGCACCTGGCTACTTTTCTGTTAGCTAGCCTATTTTCTATATATTCTGTTCTATAGGCTTTCTACAGCTGTTAACACAGAGAGCCATTCTCGTGCTGGGACTCCTGTTGACAACATTTTGGCTGATTCTTAATTAGACCATGTTTTGTTGTGCTATCAAATTCAAACTGTGAATTTTAAAAAAGTTTTAATTGCATTTTTGGATGGCTTTTAGTTTACCAGGTTTGCACATCATTTTGGGTGACACCCCACTGGCAAAAACAGAACTTTAGAGATGAGAAAGAAAACAGTTTGGAAAGCATTCACATCGTTAAGCACATTCTGACTGTGGGATTCACTGCTAGCTGGCCTCCATAAAGCTACTACAGAGCCCTTGAAGACTGCCTTCTCCTCACTGGCTTAGAAGCATGGAATTGTAAAGTCAGAAGGTACCACAAGGGTCATCTAATCTAACACCCTGAAATAAAGGAGTCATTTGCCCAACGTGGGGTTCAAACCCATGACCCTCAGATTAGAAGTCTCATGTTCTACCAATTGAGCAACAGGGGCCTATCCTGCCACTGAGCTCCTTTGGTTTGGTAGGCTTATGGAGGGCAGGGTAGGATTCCATCTTTAAGATGGATGTGCAATTAATGTTTTATTAATGTGAGTTATATGGGAGGTTTTATGTTGCATTCTATTTTATGATTGTTGGAAATTGTATTTTTAGTATGCTGTTGTGTCAGGCACCTTGAGAGAGTTATAATTAAACAAACAAATAAATAAATGACTACAGTTTATCCCTGCTTTTTGCCCCTAAGCTACTTTGAAATGCACAAAGCTCAAATGGTAGACAGCATTAAAATGTTACGGCTACATGCCACACCAACCTCTGAGAAGCTCTGGGGATGTGTGAGCATTGCCTAGGGTTTGGTTTGCTTGGAGTGAAGGTCAGTGGAGGCTGTGATGCCTTTATGGTTTTATGTATATATACACAACCCAACCATAGATCAGAGGGGCTCACAGCGTTAACACTCCCATAAACTTTGCTTCTCCTTAGGTTTCCAGGCGAACCCTGAAGTCCAGCACAAAGCAAATATGTCTCTGTCTCCAGCTTCCAGCTCACTCACACACAACTTTACCCATGTAGCAGCTGAGTGAGGAGTGCGCGGTTGGGAAAAGGACCACCCATTCATTCTATGGCACAGAGCAACTTTAGTTGGCCTAACTCATGGTACTTAACTAGGCAGACAAAACCATTACCTTGATAAAGGAATTGGTTTGGCAGGTTCTGAAGACTATTCTGCTAAATTATTACTGGACACAGGATCACAAGTATGGAAGAGATCCAATATACCATTCATAATGACCCCGCCAAACTCATAACAATTCGCTCACCACCAGCACATTAGGTATGGAAGACTTGCAGTACCTCACATTTGGTCAAATGATTTATTATATTTACTACCATTACTAATATCTCTCTGTACTTTGAGCTATGCGGATGTATTTCTTCCCCCCTCTGGCTTCTGTGCAGCCTTAATTATTGTCCCCTCTCATATGCTAAAGTTATCTTATTGGAAAACAACAGAAAATAACTTGTGGGAAGGAGATTAAGAAAAATCCCCAACATCCCATATATGATAGGAGTGTGTGTCTCAGATAAGGCGGGGAAGATGGCGATGATGGGAAGAAGAATAACTGACACCACAACATTTTGGAATTGAAAATGGCTACAACTTTATTGATTGCAGATGTTGTTGGCTTTGGCTAAGGAATTGGGTATGTATCCTGAATCAGCCTCCTGTCAGAAGGCTGATATTGAAGAAGAAGAAGAAGAAGAAGAAGAAGAAGAAGAAGAAGAAGAAGAAGAGGGGGAGGAGGAGGAGGAGGAGGAGGAGGAGGAGGAGGAGGAGTTTGGACTTGATATCCTGCACCTTTCACTCCCCTTAAGGAGTCTCAAAGCAGCTAACATTCTCCTTTCCCTTCCTCCCCCACAACAAACACTCTGTGAGGTGAGTGAGGCTGAGAGACTTCAGAGAAGTGTGACTAGCCCAAGGTCACCCAGCAGCTGCATGTGGAGGAGTGGGGAAGTGAACCCAGTTCACTAGATTACGAGTCCACCACTCTTAACCACTACACCATGCTGGTGTAACCATGGGTCATGCCCAGGTTGTAAGTCACCCCAAGACACAGATCAACTGAGCTGACCCACCAGGCCACCACTGGGAAGACTATTGGGCCATCTGTTCTCCACATGAGCTTCTGGACAGATAGATTCTTCCACCCAGGCCCCTTTACCAGAGTACTCTGTTGCCCTGCTCACAATGTGAGGAGGGTGATGCACCATCTCACCCTTCCTCGGGAATAGACTAGGTTCGCCTTAAATGCCAAAGTTGTGACTATTGCGATGAGTAAGGCAAAAAACAAACAAACCATGAGTCCAATTTGTTTGCAGGCAAATTCCTTTATATGCTTATTGCTTAATATGCTTATTGGGGCAGTTTCTTTAGAAACATTATGCTGGTTGAGGAAATGGCAGAAAACTCCTGGCCTAAAGGGACACTAGTGTGCATATTCTGAAGAAGCTAAAATTGGGCTCAGAGCTTCCAGTATTATCCTCTCTTGGTTTGGACTACCACTCCCATCATCCCAATGGTCAGGGATGATGGGGTGGTAGTCCAAATTATTCGACGGGCACCAGGTTGGTGAAGCCTGCAGGACTGTAACACAAGCTATGCCATCATGTGAAACTAGTCATAGTTTTATGAGAAAGCTACAAACACAACACAACACTCCAGAAACAGCATTAGCATTCATCTGTTCATCTTGCAGCAGAAAGCAAGGTATCTGAGGAGTTCTAAGATGAATGCCTGGATTTATTTACCTCCTTATCTGTGTAACATCTCAAAAGCAAAGAATGGTTGCTCTGAACATTAAACTTTTCAGCCTTTCCAATGAACGTGAATATATTAATGGTTCAGCATTGTAAAGAGCAAGTTACAGGAGAAAGATACAAGGAATTCAGAAGTAGATTGAATAAGCCAATGTTGGGAGAATTTCCATTGCCCTCACAATCTGGAGATGTACTATAAATGCACAAATAAGAGAATCAAATGACTGTGTAAAGCATCTTTCTTGCATTTGTACCTTATAAGCCATTATCTCCACCCACAGCTGAAGTGTTTGGCCATATCCTCACCATACATTTAAAGCACATTTATATTAGTTTTACATCTATGATATCCTCCAAAGATCCTTGAAATTGAAGTTTGTCAAGGTTTCTGAGAGTTGTTAGGAGACCCCTCACAGAGCCACAATTTTTAGCAACTTTAACAAGCTACAGTTCCCAGGATTCTTTGGTAGAAGCTATGATTGTGGTATAAGAGTGCTTTAAATTTGTGGTGCGGATGTTGCCTTTTGTGTGTAGCCAAAAGTGTTCAGTCAGTAGCATCTGAGGCCATGGGGTCTAGCACAGAGACATGAAACCTGTGACCCACCAGATATTGCTAGACTACAGCTGCATCACCCTGACCATTGGCTATATTGTTAGACTCCAACAATATCCGAGGGCACAGGTTACCCAGCTTTGGCCTTGCAAGATGCAATGTTGTCATGGATAATGTTCATCTAAATAATTGTGCTAATGGAATGATTTCTGCTAGTGTCATGGAACTGCCCTCCTTCCTCATGTGTGCCCTGTACCATCTCCTAATTTGCTCCAGAGGGTTGGGGGGAGGGCTCAGAACAGATTTAGGGGCCACCTGGGAAAGGAGAGAGGTGGAAGTCTTGTTGTGCAAACAGAAGTCTTTTTGCTCACACAAGAGGTTGCTTTGTGCTTTGTTGAATCAACCAATGGTCTTCTACCTTGGACAGGCCTAGACTGCCCAGAATGTCAATACATCTTAATTTGGGATGGGGGCTCTGATTCTGAAATTTTATATTTCGCTCCATCATGGGTTGTGAATTAATCCCAGTCATTTGCAACGTTGACTGGCAACTGCCACATAGGATTTGCTAACGTAGGAACACTTGAAACAGGAAATATCAAGGTCAAATGACTGCTACCAACCAGGATCCTAAAGTTGGGGCCATTCACATTTTCCATTGCCTAAAACTGATGAGACTCTGTTCCATTCACCTCCAACAGCAGGTTTGTAGCATTCTATGTAGCTTTCCTCGGGATAATACTAACTTCTGCTTGCTGAGACTAATGAGAACAAAGTCAGGGGAAATAAACCATAAAGAGAAAAGAGAAATGGGAAACAGCTTTAGAAACCATCATCCTGCAGCACGTTAATGCTTTGCTTTCACATGTTTCATTCAAGTCTCTCTCAGGGCTGTTGCAACACTGATTTCACTGCAGAGATAAAACCAGAAGGGAGACCTTGGGAGGTAAGGTTCACATTTATTTGTACTTGAAGCTTTGACACATTGTTAGCTACAGTGACAACTTTGTGAATGCCAAATAAGCAGTGTTCAGCTTCTCCCACCCCCTCTTCTTTTTAAAGTCACGACCACACAGCGGTGCACTTCAGAATGACAGCCAATGGCACCCAGCAAACCAGGTACTTCCCCTTTTGTCCAGATAGTGAAAGTCATGTAAATGTGAACACACTGGCATGAGCATCTGTTTAATTAAAGAAGGACACAGACATTGTGTGGTGGATGAGATGAAAAGCAGAATGAATGTGAGAATATTGCATCCATTGGAATCTGCTACAAACAGTCCAGTTTCCAAATCCCTTATTCAATTAAATTTGAATCTATATGATCTACGTTTACCTTAAAGAGATCCAGATCATCAGTTGCTGTAACCTGAGCTACAGATTCTTTGCTCCCAACGCCTTGGATGCTGACATAAAACTAGGACCATCTCTGAAGGCCTTTCTGAAGTTACTGAGTCACCTTGGACTTTATGGTATCTGAAACCACCCAAAGTATCTCCACAAGGAAAAGCAAGAGGGTTTTTTGGGTGTTTAAATCTTGAATGCCAGTGTTTATTTGCTTGAGTGTTTGGGCATTCATAAGGTCCTGCTGGGCTAGGGGTTATAAAGCTTCAGTTGAGTTCAGGTGATGCCTTCCAAATGTTGCTAGACTACAACTCCCATCATCCATGACCGTTGGTTATACTGGCTAAGGCTGATGGGAGCTGGAGTCCCACATTGGACACTGCTAAATTGAGCTCTGGGCTTAACTGAAACAACATCTTCTTTCCTTGGGAGCTGCCAGGACTTGAGTGCGACTTTGCTTCTGTTACATAGCCACACATTGGCGAGATCCTGGCAGAGGAGTCAGGACTTGAACAAGGGTTTTGGGAAAGGAATGAGGGTGGGGTAAGGGGCTGAAACTATGCCTCCCCTAGTGCCTTCTAAAATAGGAGCTCACAAATGGTAGTGAATCATCCCCCTGTCCCCCTGCATCCTTTGAGGTCTAGTTTTACTCTAACCAGAGTCTCAAAGTTGACACTGAAATCCAGCAACTCTAATGAAATGGCAGGCTGCTCCTCATGACACTCTTTAAATAGTGCCTTATCTGGTTCTTTGCCTTGTAGACATCCACATCACTAGTGACAGATATAGTTAAAAGGAAAGCATACTTTAACCCTGTGTGAGCAAAATATGTGTGCATAAGGCTTTAAATTTAGCTAATATTTCTCTCTGAACCTGTGTGTGCATATTAGAAAAAGTGCATTAAATAAGCACTGTCAGAGGTTTAAACTAATGCTGCAAGGAAGTATTATGCAGTATGCTTTGTTGAACAGGCGATTTTCATTTTACATCAAAGGTAAGGTAAGGTCATTATAATTCCCATCAGTTCTAGGAGGTCTTAAATATTTGAAAGCCAATAAATAGTCTTCCCTCTCAAAGGCTTGTTTCCCCCAGCAGCCAATTAAAATGAAGATGGCATGGCACTGTGCACCGAGCTTTCAGGCACTTCTGTACAGAGAAGAGTGCCTTGGACTGCAGCCACAGGAGGGAAGAAGAACAACAAGAGCTGTACATTGCAAATTACAGTAGAGCGCAATTAGGTTACATAAATTTAGTGTGCAAGAAAAGCTGAGCTGATCATAAAATATGCATGTGTAAATGAAACCCATTATGAATATGTGAAAATCTATCACAGGCGTGAGCAGCAAGATTATTTGAGATCTTATCCGTTGACCTTTCATTGCAAACACACTCTGGAGATGAGAAAATGCCTCTTTCAGTTTCACTTGTTATAAATGTTATGGGTGCCTTTTCCTCCCCCTGGTAGAGATTTGGTGCTTTAAGCAGGATGGCAAGCTGGAGCCTGATGGGTGAAGCTTTCCCTATCACTCCATCTGTACAATGGAAAAGGTTGGGTTTCTGTTTTCCACGCAGCTGTTAAAGGCACAGGGATCTACGGAGGAGGCGGGGAGGTTGCCAATCCTGTTTAAAGAGTCACCATTAACCTGTTCCCAGAGAAAAAATACAAGGCAGTTAAGGGGAAATCAATTTCTGTTGGTGAAAGTGCCCAAGTTACTATCAAGTAACAGTCTCTTCTCCCTTTGATAATCGATGTTCCTGCAAAGTGCTAAAACGTATGTGATTAGGCCATTAACTGAAGTGGCTAGAATATATGCATGAAAAATGCATTTTTTAAAGAAGCATTCAAGTAGTCTGGCTGTTTTATTCTCCTTCTGTTCTGTTTGTCATCATTGTTTCTGTTCTAGTGGTGCTTTAATGTTAACTGTTCTGTGGTGCATCCCTGTCCATATCTAAGCCAAAGTTGACCCCATTGAATTCAATGTGACTTTCCACAAAGTAAGTGTATATAGCAGCTTTGTCAAACTTTTCTTTTCATCTAAGGGCCTCACTCACCATTGGCTAACTGCACGTGGATTACATTTCAGTGTTGGGTGTGCCATTCCACAGGCGCACACTCCTCAGAGAGATGCAGAGACACATGCAGGTATACACACACCTCACCTGAGCTTATCCATGCAGATCAGCTGATAAGTCTGTATCTGCCTTATGGTTCTTTTTCATTTTGCTTCTACTGCCAAAATGAGTGAGGTATGGGGGGGGGGTTGCATGTGAACAGGGTAGAACAGCCCTAAGGGTAGGGGTTAGCCACCCAAAATGTATAGGATTGCAGCCTATAATTTATTTTTATAGGATGGAATTCAGTGTTGCATAAATGTTTTGTTTGTGCAAAAGATTGCCAGATAGAAAGATCCCCCTCTCGGACTTCCGGGTTAGCGCGAACGGCTAATGGCGGATTCCCTCCGAGCTCCGGAGGGAATCGGCTCTGCTGAGGACGGGTCTTGCCGTGCCGGCGACACGGGGACCCTCAGAAACCGCAGGCGCGGAAGCCTGCGGACTTGGTGACTCGGTGGGCACCTTAAGCGCCCTCCCCGACCCACGAAGAGCCTTTTTAAAGGCTGCGGAGAGGGTACGGAGAGTGGCGTGGTGCTGAGAGTAGACCGCTACCTCAGTAGAGCGAAGCCGCAAGCCATGGCCGGAGAGCGCTGACTTTCTTCCCAAAATTTGGACTGGATAACAAAGGACCCGTGAGTAGTGGAATTTGGACTTTAAAAATTTTATCCTGTGAATTCGGCACGATCGGGGGATGTGTTAAAGGGAAGTCCGCACCCCCTCTACTTATAGACGTTTTAAAGCAAGGAACGGAGAATTAAGGCGGAATGAATACTGTTTTGAAGATTTAAAAGTTTCTCACAAATTTGATAGAACAAGATTTTTGTGCTGGAGAGAAAGGGAATTTGGAACTTTGTGTGTATCCCCCCCAAAAAACCCGGGAGTGTCCTATTTGGGTCCCGGAGGAAGAAGTGAAAGGAGTTTGACAGCTGTCAAAGAAGCTGTCAAACGGGCGGACAAAGTAAAGAATTTTGCTATTTAATAACTCTTGGAATTAAAGCTGATACATTTGGACTGAGGCGAATGGAAACAAAGTATTGATAATAACAAAGTAACAGATTATTGGAAAAGGACTACTAAATAACTGAAAGCCCCCTAGGGGGAATTAGTGACATTACAATGGCTGCAGAGGGAAAATTACTGGCGGAGATAGAAAAAATGTTCTTTCTCGTGGGAATCTTGCAGGAGCAGAGTATGGCTCTAAGTAAAGTTTTTATGACCTTGAATCCTGAAACAAACAACTCTGCTGAATGCACAAAGGAGATGTATGATAAAAATTCTGCAGCTGAGCAGGAAGAGATGCCTTTGGAATTGACAGAGAAAAAAGAAGGAGTTCAGACATTACAAGTGGAAAATATCAACCAGGAATCTGCAGCGTTAGAGTATGAGCAAAAAGACCTTTGGATTACAGACCTGCGAAAGATGAGAAAGAAGAAGAGAGAAGCCCCTGGAGTACTTGGAATATTAAAACTAGAAAGAACAAAGCAATATGATCGGGACTTTTCTCTTGAGTATGGAAAACTAGATGGCCTTTCGCAGCAAACACTCTTCAACATTCTGAATGAAAGAAAATATGATCTGACTCTGACTGAACTCCTTCGGGGTCTTAGGACCATCAAAGAGGACTACCAATATAGCTGGCAGAGAGGGACTGACAGAGAATCAGACGCCTCGGACGTGAGGAATCCGGGCTAGAAATATTTTTTGTTTGTTTTCTGGACATTTGTCTAGGAAGGGACAGAAACCGGGGCAGGGGGGGGAGAGAATAGAATTATAAAATGTTATGTTTTGTTTTACTTGGTCAATGTGACCTATAATTAATATAATAAAGGGAAAATTTGTGAAGGGGAAGTTAGATCGACCTTAAAAAAAAAGAAATTAATGATTATAAGAGAATTGGATAGTTGAATATAGATAAACAAAAGAATTTAATTTTTAAAAGCAATGTGAATATCTTTAAGAGGTTAGGTAAGAACTTGCTGAATTAATTTTGGAATTGGGATGTAAGAGGAGGGGGTGGGGGGAAGTCAATGAAAGTGGGTAAAGAAACTTAGGGTATGTAATTGTATTTGTGTGTTTGTCTGTCTTTGTCTTTGTGTGTGTGTCTGTTGTTATAAAATGTAAAAACCCAATAAAAATTATTTTAAAAAAAAAAAAAAAAAGATCCCCCTCTCTTCCTCCCACATCACACTCCCTCACCCCTCCCTCGCTGCCTGATGCTCCTTCCAAAAACAAAAATCTGAGAAAGAAAACTAGCTTGTCAGGGGGGAGCCTATGCTAGAATCCTTGTTCCTGACACCTGGACTTTTATGTGCAGGGATTTTTATTTTTATTTTGTAGTGTGGACCATTCAGTCATGTGAAACCATGCTGTAGTCTTCATAGATACAGTGCGGACCCAGGTCTGCTACCTGTAGAAAAATGAAGCTTGTGACATACACTTTTGAACGTGTTGAAAATCAATTAGCTGAGACTTGACAAAATATTGGTGTGTTTGCATGTGTACACAAACACCTAAGCTATGAAAAGCACAATTTCTAAAGTTTGTGGGTGGAAGACTGACAGGTGGTGCATTTAGCAATCTGAGCTGTCAGAGGCATCGCTGAGCATCAGAAAGGAGTTACGTGAGGCTGTGTTGCCTGCTGCTTTCCCACTATTGTTTGTTTTTTAAAATTTTATTTTTATTTTAATTATTCCTCTTCACTGCTAGAAGGGAGCACACCTGAGATTGCTTATGGTGGTATCAGCATGGATAGAGGCAGCACAAGCAGTGACTAGATTTCCGCATTCTAGAAGATTAACTGTTCAGACTT
Organism: Podarcis erhardii; assembly: GCF_964252035.2. Taxonomy (NCBI): domain Eukaryota; kingdom Metazoa; phylum Chordata; class Lepidosauria; order Squamata; family Lacertidae; genus Podarcis; species Podarcis erhardii. Next base: position 54,598,451 of record NC_138499.1, on the reverse strand, counting down.
AATTTGCTGTACCTTTTTTCTTTTATAAAGTTGTTGAAACAATCTTTTCCACATCCGTGATGCCAGGATTACAAATCACAGCATTATATACCATGGAGGAACATGTAGTGGTTGTTCATATTCTAATATTTGTGGTGCTCTCGACCCCAAAATAAAAAGGAGGCAATAGAAAATAAGCTTACGTTTTCTGTTATCCTTTCTGAAAGAATTCATTTATTATCATTTCTGAAAGAATTGCAAAAAATAATAATAATCTAAACAGCCTTCAAATCCCAGGGTAGTCCACAATAATATCAACAATAAAAGCAAAATAAAATCTATAATAAAACAAGAAAAGCTTTTAAAGAAATCAACAGCAGCCCAAACACACCAAATGTAACCCCTTTAAAATGCTGAGCAATTAAGAAAATATTAAATTGGAAATGGAAAGATTGCATTGCCAAAGCCAGCCAAGCCTCTCCGGGGAAGGTCTTCCAAAGCTGCAATGCCACCACAGAAAAGGCCATCACATTCCTGCAAGCATAATGCACTTCAGACAGTGATAATATCCATAGAAGTTTCCTATCTTACTGAACAATGTGGGATGAGGTGCGTTTGGGTCCCAAGGGCTTTAAAACAGTCTTCTTCTTTTTATTAAATTTCAGTATACCTGAGAAAACACTTGCATTGCAATACTTGGGAAATCACCCTTTGTGAGGTTTGCTTGTGATAGAAATTGATGTACAGTATTTGATCAATCGAGTGTTTGATCAATCGAGCAATCCATAATCTGGTTAATATGCGTGCCTTGAAAAAACTAGTTTTTGCCTCCGTTTTGGTTTTATGATTGCTTCCTGCCCTGCCCTTGGTCTTTAACGAAGCCTGGTATGGATGAATCAATGTGTGATGCTTTTCTCAACATGGAGGCTGACAAATATTAATGACCCTGGGGATTATCAATTTAGGTCTTGACCCTAACACCACATTAGCAATAGTGCCACAAGTGACACTAGGACACAAGGACCAGCATGTCCCAGGAAGGTGATGGGCCAGGCTAGCTGCCCATCTAGGTCACTTGTAGCCTCTCTCTTTTTAAACTGGAGATACCAGAGACTGAATCTTCTGCATACAAAGTGTTTGATCCCCAGTTGAGGTTTGGCCCTTTCCCTGAGATTGTCATCAGTAGTGGCTATCACCTGTTGGGTGGGCAAGGGCAGGGGACCAGAGGGCTCTACCAGAGGTCTGCAAACTAAGGCCCATGGTCCCAATTGCCTTCAGGATCCAACCCATGGACTGTCCGTGGATCAGTGAGGAGATTCTGTTCGTTCGGGCGGCACCATTTTCCCCCCAGCACCATTCCATTTCCCCCCTCTTTCCTTACACAAACCACAGCGGCGCCTCCTCCCTCCCTCCTCCTGGCTTCTCCCCACCCTGCCTAGAGGAGGAAGGGGGCTGGGCTGAGCTGGCTGAGCACCATTTTAAGCAGCCCCTCTCCGGAGCCAGCCCTTTTGGGTCACTCCGCTTCCCTCTGCTGCCACCACCCTGGTGCTCTTATGGGTCGGAGAGCAGAGTGGATGAGCTCACTCTGCCTATCCACGAGAAGAAGCAGCAGCGGTGGCAGTGGTGGAGGCGGCGGCAGCCCCAGGGAAGGTAAGCGTAGCGGCTGGGGTTGGGGCTGGGGGGTGGAAAGGAGGACTACTTGCCCCCCTCGCCTCTTCTTCAGGCTCCCCACCGTGCTGCTTCTGCGGCCTGCCACAAGGTCTGAGGGACAGTGGACCGGCCCACAGCTAAAAAAATTTGCCAACCCCTGGGCTATACTAACCCTCCCCCCAATAGAGAAATGGATATTAATTTCTATTTGACAGAAGAGGCCTTGCTCAACTGTCTTCACACTCAATGCAAATCAGCATAATGATGCCAGGTGACTGACAAGTGGGCAACCCTGCCCACTTGCCAAAGCAGGTCCATTTTCCACTTCCTCTACCATTCCACCATTCACAGATTGCCAGTGAAGGAGCCGACAGAGAAAGCTTGTACATGCTCAGGGTGAAAGATAATTTTACTAAATATGTCAGTAAATCATTGCTCAAAATTCAAAATATATAATCCTGATCCAGCAATAATTCAAGCTGAGTTGTGCATGACCGGTAGGCTGGGTTTAGTTACTGTATTCAGATGTAATGCAGATCCATAATTTAACTCTATGAAAATTTGCCTAGCCTCCCCAAGGCTTGGGAGCTTCCATACCTTCAAAGAGGAGATTAACAGCTTTCACTCAAGTTTTAGATTAACTGCAGTTTAGTGGGCCACCTTCCCCCTACACAGGGATGCGGGAAGCAAGGATCTAGCCTACCAACTGGGTCTACTCCCTTACCCCGATGTAAAAGATTAAAAAGCATTTCACAAGATGTCCTGCATCCTCACATTGTATGACTAATATTAATAAAATGGTGCAGATTCTGTCAGTAAAAGTCCTTCTTGGCTTTCTTCACGTTCTTACTTTTCAGAAGCTGGAGAAGTTACGTTAGCTGATTTGCTCAAACCACTCCTGACACATTCAACTCCCTAATGTATGTTAAATGCTGATATATTGCCACCACTTTGTTGGAATTGTTTCCCCAAGAAACAGTCAGAAGGAATACATTTCAAGTGTTGTTTTGTTTGGCTTCATTTCTCACTCGAGCAAAATGTTCATAAAAGTGTAGCAGGGTGTTTAGGAATATTTATTTCCGCAATATTGGGGAGCCAATCTAAACTATGCAATATGTCATAATTCATTCCAAAAGGATAGGCCAGGGCCCATCAGTAAACTAGGAAAGTCTTAATGGACAGATGGCCAAGTTGCCAGGTGTTTCAGACCAGACATGATGGATGGCTTGTAAGGGCTGCAACAGTCCACATCGCAAACAGATGACCCATGTTTGTCTTCCAGCAGGTGCAGCAGAGCACAGCTTGGCTTACGTGCGGTGGACAGAAACTTCTGTTGGCCATGCTTTGCTTCATCACAAACTCCAGAACCACATGCTCTCCAGGTGCAGTTTAGGAGAAAAATGCATCCAAGAACCTTGGCTAAGCATCCATCTTTGAGAAACCAGCCTGAAGGGCTTGTGACATCCAAACTAAGAAAGACATCTCCATAAGCATAATATTGACGCAAAGAACTGGCTATGACTTCAGCTTGCAACACTTACATTTGGGCTACTGTTTTATAAGGTTGTTTTTCTATACTTAATCCAACAGCAGGCAAGCCTGAAATTTGTTTTGTCCCCAATTTAAAGCAAACCAACCTGGTTTGCCAGTCCTGGAACATAGCTCTTAGTCTGACTACACACTTGGTTCATAAATGTCCCCCAAAATTCATATTTTATAGGGGAAGTGAGTACAAAATGAATATTGTATGGAAACCATGTGTTCAAAATGCATGCATAATGTGAATAAAGATTCATGGGGCGAGGTCCACATGTGTGTTTTTCTAAATATGCAAAAAGCAGAGGGATGGAATTGACCTATGATTGAACACATGCAAAACAAATCTACTTTTAGAAATTCTTCTCAGGCTATAAGGCATCTCTCAGAGTGCTTCCTTACATAATGATGGAGCCTCATATACACATGCTTGTATGCACATATCTGCTTCTAAGTGACAACTTGGGGAACAAGAAACAAACCAACAGAAGTTCTTCGCATCAGCCTGGCCTGTTCTACCCCCTTCATCAGCAATTCATTCTGTAGAAATCAGAAGATGAGGTTCATCACAGAATGGAAATACGCATCATCACCCATTGACAGCTTCAATGTAGGTAGCTGGTAGAAAGACTGGCAACTCTTTTGGCCCAGAGACCCCACACCTGCTCTCACCAGACCAGCTTGGCAGAGCTCAAATGTGCTTCTCAAATGCTGGCTATGTCTGTCCCTTGCTGTTTTTCATATAATACCTTGTGCCGTCTGCAGACATTTCTGTTCTGGGCCAATGTTATGCTTCAAATATTGCAGAAAACACTGCAGGTTTCTTTCTGGCTACTGCAGATAGCCTGTCAAGAGCCCCCCCCCCCAGGCCATGCAGATATATCTACCTTTCTGTCCAATGCTGATTTGGAGCTGTGCAGCTTTTTGTTCTTCTGACAGAATGCCTGCCTCTGGGCCTGCAAATATTAGCTTCATGAATACCTTCCATCAGGCCCAATACTCGGTGATATTCCCATTATCAAAATCCACAGGAGGTTCTTGCCTAGTGCTAGAGGCCATCTTTTTTCCTTTTGTTGTTCTGTTTTCAGACTTTTCTGTTTTCAGACTTTTGGTTTTTAAAATAACTGTTGCTGGGGTTTTCTTTGTAAACAGGAGCATGCCCAGTCAGGAAACCAGTCCATCTAGCTCAGTAATGGCTTGCCCTGACCAGCAGTGGTCATTTGGCGTTTCAGGCAAGTGTCTTTTACAACCCTATCTAGAAAAGGGATTGAATCTAGGATATTTTGCATGCATAACATATGCTCTATCGCTCAGCTATGGCACTCCACTCAGTTGCATAATGGTAAGCATAGCAAAAAGCTTCAATAAACAAGAAGAAAAATATGAACCAGAATAATAGTCCTAAAGAGTTATCTCAAAGAACTCGCAGCTCATCAGAGCACAGTCCTAACATCAACTTAACACTATTTCATTGTGCTGCCCAATACTTCACATACCTTATTCTGATCTAGATGAAAAAAACATGTTTGTTGGTTTATATTCTACAGAAATAATCATTTTTCAATCTCGCCTAACTTCAGAGCAATGGATGTCTATAATCTGTAGCAGCAATGGCATAATCCATCAGGGACTGTATGATCCTTTCTCCACAGCACTGTGTTCTGTGCTAACAGGTTCCTGTAAATGCATGGAGACTGGGGAGACATGGAGATTATGTGGGTGTGAGACTCCACATAGGAGTGTGCCTTGTACGGAGTTAGACCCTTGGTGCATCTAGCTCTAGATTGCCTATGCTAAATGGCAGAAACTCTCTAGGGCTTCAGGCAGGAGATGCTAGGAATTGGACCTGGGATCTTCTTCATCCAAAGCAGATGCTGAGTCATAAACAAGAGGACAGTCTAAAGACGGCTAGGAACACCCAATAATTTATCCTGTTCATCATTAACCTGATAGGCTATGACTGACTACATTCAAGTTTCTTGGGTAGCACCCCCAATGAGAAAATGGCCGCGAATCAAGCATCTAATCATTCTGTGACAAAAAGAAATCAGCATTTGTTAACTTTAGCATTCTCCTCCTCCTCCTCCTCCTCCTCCTCCTCCTCGAGACCTTTGTGTTGGGTAAAATGCAGGACAATGGGCTTTATGGCAATATGGCTCCCATGAAATCCATCAGAAATCTGGTTGAAATTATGTAGTTCTTCACCCACTAACCTACCAATAAAATAGATGATTTGTTGAATGGCCGATCAAAGATGAAGTGAATAGTCGCGAGCTGTATTTCTCTACATTAGGCAATCACAAGTTGAGCATATAAATATATTCATCTGCACAGTGCTCAGGGAGCGGTTTCGCAGAGACAAAGCACAATGATAGGATCAATAGCACGCGAACAAGAAGGAACAAAAAGAGCAGTGGTGTGGGAACACGCTAGGCAATCCATACCAAATCTGGGCAAATGAATGTTTGAAGCAAGGCTCAAGCAGGCATAGTTAAAGCCCAGCAGACATCACCATGTCATGCTCTGAGGCTGCTATGACCATCCCCACATGAACAACTGGCCATCCTGTCCTTCTTTAGCCTCCATCTTCTCTTATCTGTGATGCAGCCTCTCCAAACACACTTTCAGTCTCTCTTACTACCCACTTTCCCCTTCCTGTATCACTCACTGCCTGTCAGTGAAGCTTGCATATGCCTAGGTTGACAGATAATTCTATTACATGTGTCAGTATATGGTTGCTTGCTTGGTGTGATTTTAGTGCAAAATATATAATCATGACCCATAAGTAGTTGCATGCCATTCTTGTGTTGGACATGAATGGGAGGCTCACTCCATGCCTGCCAGTATAGATGAGAGTTACACTGGATGCTGATCTCCCTTGCTCAGTATGTGTACAAAAATGTTATGAAAGCAGAATAATGGGTTTTCTGTTTTAAACTCTTGATCTTTTATTTCTCAGAGCCTTTGATTTTATAAGGTCCACAATCTTCCAAAGATTTATGACAAACCTGCAATTTAAATGTCAACATAATCAAGGTGAAAAACAGCTCTGGCCAGCCAAGTTGGATATGTCTTGAATTGCATGTCTTGAATCTAAAATTCCCTTGCCACCCCCCACTGTTAAGTATCATCTCATGGTGATGTCAGCTATAAAATAAGAAATACTGTGGAACTCTCTATTGGTGGTTTTCATATACTATATCATTGTAAATACATTTAATAACAGTTTGACAAACAAGCAAATCTTATGGGCATTTTTATCACCCATTAAACATCACATCATTTTTTTGTTTACTATAAGATGATAGATGGCATTTAGAGTTGGGCAAAGTGCAAAATTTACTACCACAAGATATATAGCTGAGGTACAGTTAATAAATGCAGATAATCCATCTTCTTTATAAGTTTTCTCCCCGTCAAGTATCATTCGGGATATCCTATGACATTACAATGGTTATCATATATTGGGCCTGTAGTGCATTGGGTTTGATTAATTCAGCAGACCCAATTACTGTATAAAACCTTGGAAGCTCAGAATATGGTTCTGAATCACCATCACACCATGTTTATGAACCTCTCTGAAGCATCTGTCTGGCTACTTGAAGGATCCCCATTTATATTTGGTAGCTCCTAAAGAGATTCATCAGCTATCTGAGTCATCCTAAATATCCCTAAGCATTTAAGTTCCTGTTTTCGTCCATCAAGCACTTTCATCTTCTCCTCCAAATTATGGACAAGGCAGCAACATTAATCTTAACCTTTATACATTCACCCTCTGAGGCACTGCATCCCTAAAGCACTCTACAAAGCAAAATACCACATGTCCCCCTTGGAGAAACAATTTTTACAGCAGTTATGTATGATGTGCTATGATGGATCATTCGCCTGGTCTATCAGGTCTGTAATATGCCTGCAGCAGAGACCAATGTAATATGGCTTGGAGGAAGCCAACTTCTGTACCCAACTTAGCTCCAAGTGTTATGCAATTGTATAAACTGGAGAACTTATCTCCCTTTCAACCAACAACTACTGTTTTTGATAGGTGTTAAATGTTTAGTAGGATTTGTAATTGAGAGAAGAATATTCAGGCATCAATATATCCTGCTAATTCAAGTGTTGGTGGTTGACTGTATTTTTGGTAGATTTCTGTGCATTAGAATGAGAAGTTTAAAATGAACAAATAGTGTAGTCCTGAAGAGGTATACTAAGAAATAAGTCCTTTAAATTCTTTGGGACTTATTCTCTAGTAAATTTGCTTTATGAGTTTTAGGATGTATTTCAAACCGTAGGGCTTGAATTCACACTTAGATCCTGTTGAAATTAATGTGGAAAATTAGTCATAAGTAACTTAAGCCCTATCAATTTCAGCTGGGATCTAAGCACGTTTAACTTTGCTCTGGATCCAGCTCATGATTTAAACAGAATCTTAGAGTCGGATGGATCCTAAATGGGTTTTAATGTTGAGTATCTTACCTTTTGTGTCTTTATTGTTTTATTCTTTGCATTTCAATATATGTTTATTCTTTTGTGATTTTAAATAATTGTAAACTGTATCGAGTGGTCCATCAGTAGGGCAGGACAGAAAAGTATATATACCATATTTTTCCATATATAAGACCAGGTTTTTTTTCTAAAAAATAATATCCAAAATTTGGGGGCATCTTATACACTGATAGCTCTTCCCCCATTTTCTTAAATCAGAGTCCCCAAAAATAGGGGCATCTTATACAGGGGACGGAAAAATACGGTATATATAAAAATAAATTTGTAAGTAGTATTCATCCATTTTGTCCTTTGTCTTTTTCCTCCCCTTTACAAAATAATCTAGGGCCTCATCTAAGATGCATAAGCCCATGTCCAGTGCTTAACAGGCCTTCGTATGCTGTCTACTTTAATGTGTTGTTAGAGGGATGATTAAATCGCGGGCTGCTCCCCCCATGAAATGCAATGGCTATTTCATCTAGCTGTCTCAGAGTACAAGATGACCTGGTGAAGGTCACACTTTTGGCTCAGATGGGTGACCAGCTGCCATTTAGCTTCTCTTTTCTGATAACTGTTTCTCTCAGTGGTCATTGCTCCATTGAAGACTACAGAGCTTACTTTTGAGTGTACATAGTACTGCAGCCTTAATTGGGAATGAATTCCATATTGCCTCGTATGTTGTTGCTGTGGCAATGCAGTGCCTTTGTCATGCTTCCCTCTTTTATTGATATCTAAGCGGGTATAAGTTACACAGTCAATGTCTTGCTTGAGAAACTGAATTATGTATCAACTAAAATACTTTCTTCAGTTTCCAGACAATGTATTTGACCCATGCTGGCCATCATCAGAATCTTTCTGAATGTGAGAGATATATGAGGATTTTCTGCCTGAAATATGGAGAAGCTCAATCTAAAAGGAAACTATCTTGGTGAAAAAGAAGAAAAAATGAGGCATGATATTGTTTCAGTCACCTTTAAACTTATGACAGAGGTGGGAAGTTGTTCCATTTACTGCTTGACCTGGAGTTGTTGCCTTACCTCATTAAGAAAATATACAAGCCCATTACCTGGAGGTAAGTTACAAAAACACCAGAGCTGTTAGGTCATAGCAAAAAGATCAAGCTTTCTAAAGCTGAACTACTAGACAGCACAGACTTGTCTTCCAAACAGATATGGCAGTACCTTATCTCTCTTGCTAGAAAGAACAGCATCAAAGAGAAGCTTCTGAGCAGAACTGAAGACAGAAGATATAAATCTAATCTGCATTTAACCTTAATTAATGGCAGTATGAAGCAAGTTAATGCTTTAGTGGTAGCAGTTTAAGGACACAAGTAAACATGAAGGTCCATGATCAAGAACCCTTGCAGATTCCAGACATATTTATTCAGAAATTCTTATTCAGAGTTCTTAGGAACAAGGTGCAATAGCACAGCCCTAACTATGTCTATTCAGAAATAAGCCCTATGAATTCAATGGTGGTAACTTCCAGGTAAGAGGATTTAGGATTGAAGCCAAAATATATTATGATTATTCAATCAAGTATCATGTTGTAACAAAAGAACTGGCCAGCACAAGCACTGCCCTAATATTACTTAGATGTGAGGATGAGAACGGATAATGTGACACTGGAATTTCTCTCACAAGATGTAGTGGTGGCCGGTTTGGGTGGTTTTAAAAGGGATTAGCTGAATTCATATAGGATAAGGATACCGATGGCAACCGGTCATAATGACTATCACTTCCGGTATCAGCTGTAGTAAGTCTCTGAATACTGGTTGGTGGGGACATGAACAGACGAGTGCTATTGCCCTTGTGTGCTGTTTGTGGGCTTTCATAGGCCTCTAGTTGGCTACTGCAGGAACAGAATGGTGGACAGGATAAACCTGGAGCAGCTAATATGGTGCCCTCTAGGTGTTGCTGGACTACAACTCCCATGAGCCACACTTAGCATGGCCAATGGTCCAGGGTGATGCAAGGTATAGTCCAACAACCTCTGGAAGGCTCTGCCTTTGGTCTGATCCAACTAAACTCTTTTTATGTTCTTAGAACATTTCCCAGGGGCCGGATAAACATTCTGCCTAGCACATATTCCCAGTTTACACATGGTTTTAATCAAATAGTTCTATTTCTATGCTGTATGGACTTGAACAATTATGCCATGTTGATTCCATGAAGAAATGGTTAAGAATGATTTTGGATTAATTAATTTCCTAACAGATTGAAACATACTTGAACTTAGCTTTTGCAAAGCGTCATCACCAATAATGGGCCCCTAGTCTGGCATTTTGCTCTGAAATGGCTAAGTGTTGCTTTTAAAGCTTTGAGTGAATTGGGCTCAATGGAGCGATTAGTCAGAAACTAACCTTTTTGATAACAAAGTAGAATCAGAAAATAGGCAATAATTCAGTGCGCAAGGAAATTTTTAAAAGTTCTCTAACTACAGACACTTGCAAAATTGCACCTATCCAGCAGAATAATATCTAATTTTACACAGTTAGTAAAGATAAATGATTTTTCCTGATCAAATTATATCAGGATGAATAATTTTATACTATATAATTGGTGAGCTGGATAATTCAATAAGCCCATTTTCTCCGGTTGACTTCCTTTTACAAGTCAAAATTCCATAATGAGGAAGGCAGCTTTGTCAAAACAGCTGCCAAATGGCAATAGCACCATAAAAAAAGCATTAATCAGTAAATTAATTAAACATTCAGTGTATGTAAAACCTGCTGTATGCTGAGAAAATGTGAATGGCCTGACAATCGTGTTTGTAGCAATGTATTCATCAGAGACCTCTACCAAACAGGCTGCATCTTCCAGCAGGACACAAAATCAGTTGTTTTGCGGTAATATAAAAAAAATGTTTCTTGTTTGTGTGTCAGTCACACAAAAAGAAAATGAATGATAAATGTATTTTTTTATTTTATGTAGGTCATGGGGTTCATTTTCTGTGTCATCACCAGGCACTGCAGCATTTAGAAACAGTGTAAGTAATTTATAGTAATTTATAGCAGAGGGTCAAGGAAATGTTCTCTTTGTGTTAAATCATGGGCGCATCGTATCTATAATCGGTCTCATCTAGCATGGTGACCTAACAGTGACAGAAACCTATTTACAATTGGCACCCTCTGATTCTTACAAGAAAAGCATGTTGTGCTTTGTGCATAATACCACTTGTAAAGGAGCACTTTTAGCCATGTTGCCATCCATCTATCTAAGGCAGCAGTGGAGCAGTGCACCTTTACTGGTGAAGCCAAACCTTTGGAGATTTACAGCTCCTGCCGCAGCTGTAGAGACAGATATGGAAGAGACATGTTTCATTGCAGCTGAGGCAGCTGAGCGTGTCTGGTTGTGCTGCTGAAAATGCACCATGGCATTTCTTCTCTACGCTCCTCCCAGGGGTCATTCCTCCTCTGGTCACCATTGTGGATACACAACCTGATTGTCTCCAGGCGCTGTGGTTATCTGCAAGGGATTCCCACACAGCATGGTTAATGTTGCCAGCCTTCATGTCTCATTTGCAGACATCTTTGTAATGCAGAGCTGGTCTGCCAATGAGCCTGGTGCCTGAAGCCAGCTCATCCTTGGGGATGCTGCTATCTTCCATTCTGTGCACATGACCAAGCCAGTATAGATGTCGCTGAGCCAGGAGTGTGAACATGCTGGGAATGTGGGCTTAGGAGAGCACATCTTTGTTTGAGACTCTGCCATGTGATGCCCCAAATCTTCCTGACGTACTACATGGGGAAGATGTTGAGATATCACCCCTGGTGTTTGTAAGTCGCCCTGACTCACTTCTGTAAAGCAGCATGCTCAACATGCAAGCCTGGTAGACTTTCATCTTGGTATTGGTTGTTAGCACCTTGCAGCCATAGAGATATGTATAATAAGCTATTTCAGTTGCTGAGAGCTATTGTGTTCCACTGGATATCGAATATAACCTGGGTTCAAATTTGTACATCTCTTGTTACTGCTGGCTTTAGGCAAACCACAATCTCTCAGTCTGAGTTTCCATCTGCTAAATGCAAACAGTAGTTTTGCGATGTTTTGTGATTTAAAAAAAAACACACCAAGAGCTATTTACACACGAAAAGGTCCATGTAAATGGTTCATAATGAAACATAATCAAGAAACAATCCTCGCTCCGTGAACTCTGAAAGCAGAGCTATGTTGAAACAGACAGGTTAAACTGTATTTTTCCTTCACATTTTGTTAAAGGAAATGATTTATTCATAGACAGTTAAGTGTTTGAAGAGGCCATATATATTTCTTCAGCACAGGTCAAGACGGAGCTAAGAGAACATGAATCCACTTTCAGCCTCTTAACTTCACTGGCACATTTTTGATGACTGGAATATAAGAACAATGAGAAATTGAGATTGGTTGAATTTTGAAAACATTGCACAGAGGGGTAAGACAAACAAGGCTTATTAATGAGCAACTGCATTTGCAAACATATTTCAGTGCCAGGAGTTAGAAGTGGTGGACTTTCAGATTCAAGAGTCATTTGAAAGCATTGAATCATTCCTTGATCTTGCATGGCAGAGGGAAGCAGCTAGGTAGCTGACTGGAATCATACATGCTCAGGGAGATCTTAAGTCCTACTTTGGCCTTATGAGAGATACCATGTGATTACAATTCCCAGCTGACACTCTCCTAATTTCAAATTGCCTTCGTCTTCGTAGTGGGTAAAATATTCCTCTCTTGCATTTCTAGAGAGTATGTAGGAATTAATTATGGATTCATCAATTAAGAAGCTAATTAATAAACACTGAGTGTTGTTTTTCTTAACAATGGTAGTAAAGGACTGTACTATTAACAGCTTGTGCCTGTTTAAAAGAATGATCGAGTTTTTCAGTCATTAATAAGTAAATTAGTTGAAGGGTGCTTGCTTACAGACCTTTTAGATTAGTAACTTCAGTGATGCACTGCTGATCCGCAAGCTTCAATGGTGCATGTGTGTGGATTTGTGGTTGAAGCCAGGAGAGAGCACACCCATTGCACTGACTTTGTATATTGATTGTAATTGTATTTTTATTGCCTGAATGGGATTCAAATTGTAATACAAGAAATAAAAGAAGCAATAAAATACAATTGAAAATCACACAGTATCTAGCGCAGCACATTATAATTGCGTGTCGAGGTCCCCAAGCCACCCCTCAAATAACTCACAACTCACACATAAATTTTTGTTTAAGGTTTTTGGCATAATTTTGGCCACAACTTTATTAAAATACATATCTGTGAGTGGTTGCTTAGGCATTGGTTAAGACTATCTGTCCCCCCACCTGGGGACAGAACTGACATCCGAACTCCATCGGATGCCAGTAAGGGAAAACAATATTGGGGAGCAATGGAGCTGAGTCACAGGCCCTCAGCACTCACCCGCATGCTTGCCGGGGCTTGCTGGCCATAGCCCCTCTCCAGGGATTCGGACGAAATCGTGGCAAGCCCCTGGATTCCTTTAACGGAATTCCCTTCCGCAGCAGCATTGGAGGGGCAGGCACAGCCAATCCTTACCCCTCCTCCAACCAATTGATAACCAATGCCAAACCGCCAACCTTACAAGTTGTGACGAGTTGCTACGCAGTAGGCAAAAACCATATGGCGCAGCCAATCAGCCAGATGGACAAAATTCCTACCAGGCTCCTGCCCCAACAAGCTGACGACCCCATGACAGGCATAGCAAGGTCAAGCAAACCTTCCAAACTCAGGGCGGGCAGGTGATCCGGCTCACGCAGCGAAAGAGAATGCACCAAGCTGCGTGCTCGGAATTTAAACAGTTCGGTCCCTCCCACCAAATTTGCAACAAGTAAATTCCCCCAGCAACACAGCCATCCAATTAAATGCCAAGGTGACATTTTAAACACCCTACCTGGCAACAGAGGGGTGACTCAGCAGACCTCACCGCAACACGTGCTCTCATTTAGGGAGAACACGCTTTGTTACAGCAGGCGGAAAGGTCCTTAAATGGTTTGTCAAGTGGCTTCCTCCCAAAAGCTCAAGGTGGCATCATGGTCCTCTTCCTTCCTATTTTAGCTTCACAACAACCGTAAGAGGGAGTTGAGGCTGAGAGACTGTGACTGCCCCAAGGTCATCCAGGAAGTTTCATGGCTGCACGGAGATTTGAAGCCTGGTCTCCCAGGCCCTGGTTTAACACTCTAATCACCATACCACACTGACTTTGTCAAATGTCTGAATCAGGCCTTTCCAGGATGTGTGAAATAGAAAACTCTATTTTGGGAGTTATTATCTGGGGAAAGATCTGGGGAGAACAAGGACAGACGAGTAAGCTGCTGTTCTTTTGCTTTGAGGCCTAAACAACAGACAACACTGATTCACTTTGTTTTCCAAAAGTCAAGCCAGTGAAATCTTTGCTGATACTGGTTGTTGTTGCTGTTGTCAGGAGAGCTACCTAGTGATAATACCAGAAGGAAGAAATAAAGAAAATAAAAAGCTAATAGCAATCAGGGATGGAGTGTGCCTCCTGAAGACCACATGTTGAGCTTTTATCTTTGCCATCTTCTCTTCCCTTAAGGAAGCTGCGATATTTATACAATAGCTAGAAGAACAACTTTGAAGTGTCATTTGTTGAGCTGAGCATAAGTTATGATTTTGCTTGAGCCCAGCAGGGTATTCAGTTACAAAAGGAGAAAGTTTTGAAGTTATAGGTCCTGGTTTTCTGATCCATTTGTTTCCAGGATTCTTAAATGCAAGCCATGATCTCGGCCTTTGAACAGGAGTCTGGATTTCAACTGAAGAACCCTAAATAAAGCTTACAATAGACTGCAGTGGCACACCACTGTTTCTGAAAAGGTAGGAGCTGGCAGTTATACGGTGTTATGGATTTGCTTTGTGCAGATCCACTGGACAAAGATGCAGTTAATAAGCTAACTTACTGTAGTTCATGTTTGAAGAATAAAATATGTAACAGCCTTACTTTCTTTTAATTCATGTTAAAAAAAGGATTTAAGGTTTTAAGGTTCTTATTACTGAATATGTCATATATAGTAGCTGCATGTACTTGCTTGGCATTAAAGAAGGATGCTTTTTTGTTTAGTTCTGGCAGCATTGTTGACATATTGACAGTATTTACTGTGCCAATGAATACCAGTGATCTGCATGCTTGAAAGCCATGATTCTCAGAATACATGTCCCAATAATTCTGTTAACGACGATGGAAGAGGGAAATGTAAATTGCAGCCAGATTCTGTTATCTGATGTTTAACGCAAAAAGAGAGGATATATTAAGGACACTTACAACCGAAGTTGCACTGTTGCAGCAATTTGACCACAAAGCCAAACCATTTTAGGCTTATATATGGGTGGAAACTTCCATATTGGCAAGAGTTGGGGATCCACTTGAAAGAATACAAAATCAAGACAATGTTTAGATATTAATTCAAAAACTTGCTGTTTTCAGAAATTGTTTTTTAATGATTTATTATGTGTTTTTAAGAATTGTGTTATTTTATTGTAGGGGCATTATATCTATTGGCCTCTTGTAAATTGTCCTGTGATTTGTACAATGGCAGCATATATATATATATTCAAATCAAACCAAGTATACAGTATACTGTTTGCTAGACAGGAGCAATGGGAGAGGACTATTGCTCTCATGTAGGGATGGTTGAAAAAATTGATTTACTTTGCATTTAAAGGTTAACTTAAGTAATTCACATTTTCCAAAACAATATGCAGACTGAAACACAGCTACCCTTAAAAAATTCATACTTCTCTGAATTTTCACAATGCAGTCCAGTTAAGTAATGTATGCAAAAATGCATGTGCTAGGGTATATTCTGCATATAAATGTGCATGTTATTAAACATAACATATCAAATTGTATCATGTTAGGAAAATTGTTTTGCAAAAAATGTATGAATTAGGCAAACTGCATACAAAAATGTATACTGTGAGACATTTGCTCTAAAATATTGAGAAATTTTCATGAGGACTGTTTTGGAATTGAGAAAAAAGACATGGAAAGAAAGCAAAAATGACAAATTCTCTCATGTTTACACTTATGTACTTATTGTGGGTTTCCCGGGGCATCTGGTTCACCATGGTGGGGAACAGGATGATATATTTATATGATAAGGACCATAACCCAAACAGACTGCAGGAAGCTGAATATGCATCAGAATTGTAATTTAATCACCGGTTGACCTTCCCAACTGAGGTTCCCAAAGCTGAGTCTATTTATTTGTAATACAGTGGTACCTTGGGTTAAGTACATAATTCGTCCGTACTTAACCCGAAACTGTTCTTAACCTGAAGCACCACTTTAGCTAATGGGGCCTCCTGCTGCTGCCACGCCGCCGGAGCCCAATTTCTGTTCTTATCCTGAAGCAAAGTTCTTAACCTGAAGCACTATTTCTGGGTTAGCGGAGTGTGTAACCTGAAGCGTATGTGTCAGGGGCTCAGGAGCAGAGGCACAGGGGAGAGATGAAATGGAGAGCGAAGGGGAAGAATCTGAGGGCAGCGTAGGGGAGTATGACAGTGGCACGAGAGATTCCATGAGCTTCTCCAGCGAATCAGAAGATTCCCAGAGGGGGGCGCCGAGGGCCAGGGCAAGGGGGGTCCCAGGGGGGATGCACCAGAAGCAAGGGGCCAGCGGGGACTCCCAAAGCAGCAGCGGGAGATCAGGACCAGCTCCCCCACCAGAGTGTAGTGGGGGGGAAGAGTCCCATGTATCAGGGCCAGCGTCTCCTCCAGCAGGGAGAGAAGATGAGTCAGGGCTGACCACGCCTCTATCGGAGAGTGAGGGAACGGAGGGGAAGTCAGGTCCAGCTAGCCTCCCCAAAGGGGGAAGCAGTGACAGGAGCAGTGTAACGGTCAGGAGATAGGTTGCCGGCTGGGCGCGCGCGCCAAGTTCGAATGTACAGGCGCGCGGGACAGCAGAAAACCCGGATTGGGAACCAGGTCCTAAAGCTCGCCGGAGGCAGGGGGAAGACTCAGGGGACTCAGCGTCAGAAGAGTCTAGAAAGGGCAAGACCCCAGCGGACAGGCGGACCCAGAGGAGGAAAGAGCAAAGGAAGAGGTGGAGCAAGGCTAGAGTCTTAAACTGGTGTCTGGGGGGAGGAGATTCAGACGGAGCTTCAGCGGTCTAGAGTTTGAGACGTAGAGCTGCGCGCCGCGGCTTTGAAATCGAAACTGAACTTCAATAAAGACTTTTGTATATAACAACGAACTGGCGTTGGTCCTTTGTGAGCTGGGACCTCGGGCAGCTCTGACAGTATGTAACCTGAAGCGTATGTAACCTGAGGTACCACTGTACCCTACTCCTGGGAGATTTAAAAAGAAAAGAAAAGAAAAAGTTAAAGAGTCTATCAATAACTTGAACTGATGCATAAACCAGATCTTTGCCACTGAAGTATGCTACAGGATCCTGCCCTTGCTGGAGACCCACAGAGATGAAATGGATCACTCCCCTCTTCTTCCCTTTGGCAAATGACTGTACTGTTGAAATGGCAAAGAGATCGCACTGGCTTATTTATTCTGAATGTTTGTAAGTGATGCCAATAAAGGTTTGATTATTATGATAAACCAGATCTAAGATTACCCCATGTGAACTGTGCTAGGTTCAATAGTATGACTACAGTAATAAATTATAGCAAATGAATAGGTAATTGCGAAAACCCACTGAAGATTTATCAGCATTGATAAATGTTCCATTGGTTTGATGAGCGTTGAGCAGTTATTCAAAAGTTAAGATTTTTCTGCTTCATCAAAGCCTATGACAGCAGTTGCTGGCAAAAGTTATAAGGTGCATGCTCAGTTTCATTCTGAAGCTAGAATTCTGCCAGCACACCAGTGCTTGTAGAGTGAGACACCTAGTGGACTCCATGTGCTTTATCTTCTTTCTTTCTTTCTTTCTTTTAGTTCTGGAATGTGAGCTATCAAAGAAGGGGTTGGTGGAATGCTCAGGTGGAATGCACAGGACAGCAGCATCAGGCTTCATCTAGATCAGCAGAAAGCCTCAAATGCTTCATGAGGCAATACAAGAACATAACAATGTTGAACATCTTTGTTGGTCCCATGCACTCCATCCTCCACATCTAGATTTCAGCCTGAAAGAACAAGGTTATGGAGTGTGACTTTGGGCAACATCATTACTGATCTGCTGTGGCATCAACTTCACCTTCAAGTTTTCCAGCTTTGTGGAGCTTGAGCCAACATAAAATAGCCTTAACATTGGCTTTAAACAATCAATTTTTTTAAAAAAATATTGAATTAGATAGTAGTGACCAACTTGGATCACATCCTACATAAAACAAATGAACTTCATAGTGTAATGTGGAAGCAATCAAATCTTACCTTAACTAAGGTGCAATAACAGTACATTGCAGAACTGGGCTAGAAGTACTACAGTGGAATTATCTGACAGTATAAAGGAACCCAAGTGATCATGCATGTATTTATTTATTCATTCATTCATTCATTCATTCATTCATTAGACTTACAGCCCACCCTTCCTTCCAAAGTATCACTGGGTGGCAAACACACAAATGATAAAACAATAGAAACATCTAGCAACAATTCCAATATGCTCACACACTGATCCAAACTCAAAAGGCTTGTTGGAGTGGGGAGGTCTTCAGCAGGCTCTGAGAAGACAACAGAGATACCAACTGTCTAATCTATAATGGGATGGAATTCCAAATAGTAGGTGCCACAATGCTAAAGACCCAATTCCTATATTGTACAGAACAGTTGTCCTGCTAAGATGGTAACCACAGGTGGCCCTCACTTGCAGAGTGCAGTGACTGGTTATACAGGTATAAGTGGTGATATTATCTTTCAAGTATCCTGGTCCCATGCTGTATCAGACTGTAGGTTGCAGCAGATGCCACCTATTTCCACCAAGCACCAATTGTGTGTATGTTTGTGTGTATGTGTTAATCTTCATTAGTATTGCCATGCATGTGAGGAGAAAGAGAATTGCCACTGCTGATGCTTTTCAAGAGATATAGATATTTTGCTTTTCCAGTCAACGAACATAAGCAGCAGTGTTCAGTTGACCTGAAGAAACCTTAAGAACTACATAAGGCATGCAGAAGATTGGCTGAAGGCTCTCCAGTTCACTGGTGTTCAGTCACACTTCCATCTCCCACTCAGGCGTTAAGTGCCAAATCCCTGAGGCAGAGGATGATCAGCTGTTCAGTACCAAAACAAGAGACATCAACTTCTTTCTGATTGAAAAATAAAAGTCTGCAGTCTGTTCATGAAGGTGAGAGAAGGACATTAGAGAAAGGATTTCTAAGGTTATGCGTCCCTGGCTGGTGGTTACAAGAAAGATGAATGATGCAATGTTCGTTGAAAGATAAGGAGGAAAAGAAACAACAAGGTACATTAGGGCAGGTGTGTACAATGCTGTTTGCCTATTGATGGCTGCACCAAAATAAAAGTTTGCATTTTTGAATGGAGAGACACAGGCACAATACCACCAAAACACTCTTGGGCTACTGCGGTATGGAAAATATATTCTGCATTTTTCCTAGAATTCTCTATCAATCAATAAGAAGAGAAATTGCATTCAGAAATTGCCCAAAGGGATTTCCAAGGGGGGTGTCAAACAAGAGAGAGAGAGACAGAGAGAGAAATTATCTTGTGTGGATTAGAGAATTTTTGTTATGCTTACTTTACTTTTAAAGTGGCCACGGTTTATCCTTTCTTTCATTCTAGAAATCTTCTGTCTGGTAGTCTGAATTCTACAGCCTTCCCATGTGTCCCCTGTTCTTGATAATATTGGCTGTGTTTTCATGTAAGCTCAGGAAGCTAGGGAGGCATGACACCTGTGTGCTGTGTGTGTGACCAGATTTTTTGGGTTTTGCTTTTTTGAAAAAGGAGTTCCCTTAAAAAAACCAAAATGAGCACCCCAGTCTCAGGTGCTTGATAGCCAGTCTCTCCAGTTTCTCAAGCTTCAATTAAAGCTCAGGGGAAGACGTCATGAGGTAAGTCCTCCCATTGGGTTGCAGGTTTTTTGGACTTCAGGCACCCAGGGAGGCTGCAGAGTGCTGGATAAAGGTTTAATAAAAAGAAAGATAAAAACAAACAACACCCTTCTTGAACAATAAGCACAACCCCACTGAAATTCTAAAGAAAGAAAAGCAAAAGCCTCTTTCAATAAATTGAAGGACGGTTTTTGGCTCAGCGTTGCCTAAGGCTGAGCCAAAATGTCTCCCCAGCCTTTGCGTAATGTGAAGTTGTAGGTGACATTTTGGCATAAAGTTAGTGATGAACATATGACTGTGACCACACTGCCTGAAGTTTGGATGCCTCCTCCTCTCCAGGAAGCACTGGCATCACTGTGTTTGGCTTCATGTGATGTTATGCTGTCATTTCTGCTCCATACACTACACAAGATACACAGGGGGAACACCGAGCTGCTAGTAATCAAGTGTATAGTAGTCAGAGAATTCCAATGAGAACAGGAACAGAAATTGCCAAAGTTTGCTTATTCATCCCATGTGACAAATGGAAGTCAATCCAGTGAATACAATCAGTATTTGATGTTGTTGTTGCTTTCAGTCCAGAAACAATACAGAATTGATGTGTGTGTTTTTCACTATTTGCATTGTGTTTCTTTGGCATTTAGATGAGTGGTGTGGAATAATGTAATGACAATGCAACATACCTAATTAATTGTGTAAGTTGCACAATTAATTATGCATAAGCTCCATAAGTTGTGTAATTTCACCACAGTGGGCAGTGAAATGAAAAGCATTAGTTTTTGGTGGAAGGTGAACTGCAGCAGAACTGGAACAGTAATGCATGCTATCAATACAGAGTGGGATGGCAAGCACTGCCTTCTTAAAACCCTAATAGTGCAGCAATCAAGTAGAGTATAGTTCTGTAATGCTTTCAAGAGAGTTCTGGGGAAAAAAAGATTCTTAAAACTAGTCCTGATACTGAAATATGTTCTTGATCGCAACCCCACAGAACCTGCAAACAAATTAGATACAAAGGCGGCTTCGGTACAACCACAGATGGATGTGGGAATGGAAAACATTGATGGTAATATTCTTTGTTGCTGGACTTCAATGCATATAAAAGCACATTTTTTATTTTAAAAAACGGGACTCCCCTACCAGTAGCTCTGTATAAGATCAACAGGAGGAAGGAACAAAGGGATAGCCATTTTCTGTTGCCAATAGAGTCTCATAAAAGAATTATCTATTTTCATCTAAAATATCTAAGATTTGAAAGACTCAAATGAATTCCCTAAAGGAAAACACCATATAATAAAAGTGCAGGAGAGGTTTTAGGCTTTAACAAAGTTAGCAGTTGAAAACCAGCAGGAGTCTCAGGAAACATTTTGTTTAAAGTTGCTTGGAGACAAAACAAAGTGGGGTGGGTGGGTGGAGTGGATTTCATCCCCATGAGCAAGATATCTGAAAATGTTTGAATGTCATTCTGATCAGCCTTATCCTTATTGCTTATTATGTATTATCAGGATTTATATTGCATCTTTCTATACAAAATATTCATGTAGAACCCTTCAGGAGAGAGCACATCAAATTTGTGTTGATCCCCCTGCCCCCAATGGAGTGGAAAGCAATAATAGGCATAAAATAAAATAAAATTCAAGCTAGCCACAGTGGAATGAAAGAATGAGAACGGAAAATAAAGGCCAAGGAGGCTGAGAAAAGTTACGCAAAACCTTATAGACTTGAAGCATATGTAGTTGCATATTAATGATGACATCTGTTATGTACAGCATAGAAATCCCTTAACTATGGAATGCCACATAAGCACTGACAAGAGACTTAAAAGACTTCCATTAATTTGTGATGGCAGCAATTAGCAAAGAGGGTTTTAATACTTGCTAGTGCTCAAGCTGTCAATTTCTGGCAATTTTCCCTTTCTGGTTTCTTGTAAACTTTCTCTTGCTCATCTAGACGAATCATTCCATTCAACCAGAAAGCAGATTTACACACACACACACCCCTCCCCAGCTCCTTATTTCTGTTTGATATTTTGAAACGTGTACAGTTTTCTGAATACCCATCTACAGAGCTTCATGCTTCGAAGCAGTAGGGGTGGTAGACAGACCCTCCACTGTGGTGAAAGAGTCTCTGTTTGAAACCCCATCCAGATGCTCACATGATTTTGGTGCCAAAAAAACCACCCTCTGCAAACTAGACAGTATTAACAGCTACAGCGAGATGGAGAAACACAGGTGTGGATCACCTACTGCTTGTGCAGTAAAGTGGAAACAGCCTAAGACGGGGTAAGTGCTACCAGAAACTACAGAGAGGATTCTGCCAAGTATAATTTGAAAACCGAGATTGCATAACATTTTAAGGTCTCATCCAAGCTCATGGGGAGGGGAGCCAATGGGCAAAGAAACAGCTCCCTTGTACTTGTCAAGCTATCAGTTTTTAAGAGATGTTCCTGTAGATTGTTAGCATCTAGCAGAGTTCCTGTCATGCTCTCAGTCCTCTAAAACAGTGTTTTCCACCCTTGGGTCTCCAGCTGTTTTTGGACTACAACTCCCATCATCTTTAGCTAGTAAGACCAGTGGTCAGGGATGATGGGAACTGTAGTCCAAAAACAGCTGGAGACCGAAGGTTGGGAAACATTGCTCTAAAGCAGTGTTTCCCAACCTTGGGCCTCCAGCTGTTTTCGGACTACAATTCCCATCATCCCTGACCACTGGTCTTGCTAGCTAAGGTTGATGGGAGTTGTAGTCCAAAAACAGCTGGAGGCCCAAGGTTGGGAAACACTGCTCTAAAGCATGTTTGTTTTGACCAAAAAAATGAATGATTGTATGAATCATATGCCCATAATTGAGATGGCTATCATCAGGACCACTCATGAGAGACTCCAGTAAGTAGAGCAGCGATAGGAAACCCTTTTCAGCCACATTCTCTTCTGAGCTACCTTCTGTGGACCATCTGCCAGTGGTGGGTGAGGCCAGAGGCAAAAGTGGGGAGAGCAATGGATGTGAATTTTAACTTTATACGGCACTCTAGTTTCTACACACATTCACACATCCCTTTATATCCTCCATCCAAGAGGCAAGAGGCATTGTCTGAATTCAATGAAATACTCCAGCCAGACATAAACGGTGAGAGTTTGAAGCAGGTTTGTGGCCTGCAAAGAGCTCTAAGGGTCAAATTGAGAAGCCTAACGGGCCACATGGGACCAGAGTAAAAACCTGCATAATATTTAACCCACTCAGAGAAATGCAGCCCACTAAGTTATTGTGATATGTCTGGTGGACTGTGCTTGGTTTGTTAATCAAAAGATACACAAACCTAAACTATAGCAATATTGCAAGTTCTATATTGGTCAAAATTTGCATGCATGTTCATTTTTTAAAAATGCATAAAATTACACATACACACCAACAATTATATCTGGCCTTTTTTGTATATTATTCGGTGTGTACTAAATATAAAGTAAGAGTGTGTGTGTGTGTGTGTGTGTGTGTGTGTATACATGAAATAAACAGCTGGGAAAGAAAAGGTTTTCTGAAGGCAATATTCTTGGGATATAGAACATGATGTGAGACTTACCTGATCATCTAACAGATAAATATTTATTTTGGCTGCCCTCGAATTGATGGCAGGTTTAACAGATGTTCTAACACCATGTATTGCATTCCCTGCAGATCTGTCAAACTACCTGTGCCACAGTGCATCCGTATCCCTCACTGCACATTGTTCCAAATATAGAAATGCAAATCCTAGAAGCGCATCATTAGCAACATTACGTAGTTGCATTGGAGAATAATCTGCTGTTTCCCCACCATTCCCTAAGGAAAGTTCTCCATCCTTACAATACTCCTCTCTGGTTAAATATCCCTTTGCTGTTTGTAGGCAGCTTAAAACTTAAGTGTTCCTAAAGGATTTAAGCTAATAAAGAAAAACTTACTGTAGTTTTGGCACCTGGGTTATTTGCTTGGCGTTATACAGTGCTTGAGTGTTCTGCAGTATATAATTTATTTGCCATTTTCTTTGACAGTTTCAGTGTCTCAAAGATAACAAAATTGTGTGAAATTCTGAAAGGGTGGGACAAAACTTGTCCGTATGCCCAGTGGGGTGGGGTGTGGATATCATGAGCCCCCCAGAAGTAGGATTGATGTGCATGTAGATCCTGTCCTACAACTGAGAATGACATTACTTCAATCCATTGGTGGCTGGTGCCCATTGGGACTGGTAGGGCAGGAGACAGGGAGCCCAACAGCATGTGCAGCCAGAGCCAGTGACAGGCAAAGTCAACTAATCCTAGTCTCTCCCCCCCCCCCTTGTTCTCTATGCTAAGTTCTACAAGGGGCAACACTGAGTTTAAGGAAGAGGTAGCTAACCCTGTGGTACTTGTCAGGCGATGTCCTACACTCGAGTAGGACCCTGGCAGAGACACATGCCCGACTGGCAAGTTCTCTCCCTCCTGGTCGATCGTTCGGGAGCTTCAAAGGCTTTCTTCTGCCCGAACCTCACAGCAACCAATGCCAATAGACACCAGCACACTTAGGGATCCTCAGAGTTTGCGCAGTTCGCGTGACAGACCTCAGCAACTCAGCATTTTGGCTAATCTACTTTATTTACATATAAACACACACAGAGCACTGCAACATGGCTCCCCCTCTCTCTAGCATCAGGCAGCAAAGAGAAAGAACAAAGGACAATAGTCCCACTTCACGGAACACAGTAACACAAACATCCTGCCTCCGTCACTTCCCACTTTGTGGAGTCAAAACATACACCGTCATGTGATAGACAAAAATCCCATGACTGCAGTCATGGAGCTGGAATTCTAGCCCTCTGGTAACCCTGTGGACTGGTTGTAAGTAAGAAGGCAGAAAGGTGTGAAAGAACAGAGAGCAGATTGGTGTGGGTAGAGCAGTTCCCCATTTGCCCTGGTGGACAAGCCTGCAATGCTTCAACTGCCTTGACATAAGTGTCCTAGAATAATTACCATCAGATAGTCTTCCTGAATTAGAATAGTATTGAGAAGTTTTTCTCAAGAACTATGAATGCCTTTTCAGCTGGGATGTTTCACTTCTAACATTGTTAATGTGATGTAGAAAGCATTTCTAAATAAATAGTCTATTAATTTACACTAATTTGTATATGTGGATAAAGCAAAACAAAATTCAACTGGAACTGCTGGAAACACCTCCTTAATTAAAAAAAAAAAAGTTGAATGATATGGCCTCTGGGACTTTGGTTAATAGTTGCGAGGAAATTGGTCCAGCTTCCAAACCATGGTGTAATAATATAATCATAACAAGGCTTGACATATGTCCTTTTTTTCCAGGACACATCCTCTTTTTCATGGGTAGAGTCGCCATAGCAATCCTTAGTTAAAAGTAGAAGTCAGCAAATGTATCCAATCTAGTATTTTGACGTTATATGTTAAAATCCCAGGATTTTCTTAGTTATTTGGTATTGTCAGAGAAAGGTATCCATCCAAAAATTTAGCATCTCACCAATCTGAATTTGTCAGGATTATTTGGGATAAACCATGACCATTAACTGTTACAGTTGTACTGTAATTAGGCTCCAGTATTGCTTACTCGTTTTTCTTAAATTGCATTTAAGATTAGCCCTGCAATTCAGTTTTCCCTGGCAGAGTGTCCTGGGTGCCATCAGAAATTTAAGGTCTCCTTCCCTCTGCAAAGAGGGTGCCTTCTTCCTGCAGCTACCTGCTAAAGTTGGAGCCCATATACTGATAGGGCAGAAAAGGGGATGTGTTGGGTGAATGTCATGGTGGAGTGGAGCATGTTGGACACAGATCAGGGGAAGGTGGGGAATCTGGTCCCCTGACAGTCCCTGCTTCCCAGTGCCAGGATGACTCCAGCACAAGTCAAGCAAGATGTTGGATGTCATGGTTAATTGCCATTGTTTCTCTCTCATTCTCCCCTTTAGAACTGGATCCTTCTGTTAAGTATTCAGTCTGCTCTTTTTCTCCTCTCGTTCTAGCTTATTTGAACTAAAATGTCATTTTAACACCAGCAGCCTTGTATGAGACTAAAAACTTTTCCTTGTTGAACAAGTGTAATCCAGCTGATTTTTCTAGCTCTTAAAAAATGAAAACTAATGTAAGATATACATTTTTAAATATGACTAATACATATTTAATAATATTTAATAATACATATAATAAAGGGACGCGGGTGGCGCTGTGGGTAAAACCTCAATGCCTAGGGCTTGCCGATCGTATGGTCGGCGGTTCGAATCCCCGCGGCGGGGTGAGCTCCCATCTTTCGGTCCCAGCTCCTGCCCACCTAGCAGTTCGAAAGCACCCCTAAGTGCAAGTAGATAAATAGGTACCGCTTTATAGCGGGAAGGTAAACGGCGTTTCCGTGTGCTGCGCTGGTGCCGGCTCACCAGAGCAGCTTCGTCACGCTGGCCACGTGACCCGGAAGTGTCTCCGGACAGCGCTGGCCCCCGGCCTCTTAAGTGAGATGGGCGCACAACCCTAGAGTCGGACACGGCTGGCCCGTACGGGCAGGGGTACCTTTACCTTTACCTTAATACTTTACCTTTGCAAGACTCTACTGATTTGAAAGAAATTCATCACACCCAGTTTCAAATGAAAATTTACCCTTACAGATCTACTTACCACATTTTAAAAATAAGCTTTTGTTTCAAAAAAATGGACGTAGTCTCTAGTGTTTTTAGTGTGCATACATACATCCATTTGTGCTATTTTACCTGATATACACATTTTTGCAAGCCATTTCCCCTAATATAGTGTATTTTTATTTAGCTTTCATTATTTTCTCATATTACAAAACAACAAGAAACAATATTAGAACAGAAACTCACCTTCCCACACTTTCTGAAGATATGAGTTTGGTTTACATCTTTTATCTGTCGTACTTTCTGTAGCATTGCTGTTCCGGTTACCACACACAATAATAGCAACCAACGTATTATGTAATGTGGAAGAATATTTTAGAATATAGTGTATTTTTATATGCTATATTCACTAATGTGCATTTTCATGCACGCGTTCCTCTAAAGTCCACATTTTTGTACTTTTTTCAATCAGCGAGCTTAATTGCAAAATTCAGAGAAGTGTGAATTTCAAATGATAGCTTTGAGTTTTGCCATTGTTGCAATAAGTGTAATTTAGGCAGGCTCACAGAAAAACTCAAACAGAACCAAATTTCTCCTCCATCCATACCCTTATTTACTGTCATTACCAGGAGGCCGGGGCACATGATATGGCTAAAATTGGGTGGGCCTAGTACATATCATTAATGCCCACCTGCCTTTTCTCAGCTAATTTTAGCATGTAATACGTTCAGTGTTGAAGCCATTAGCATCACAGCATATGCAGTAATAAAACAGCACTGATTCATCCAACTCCATCACTTTCATCCTGAGGCACTTGGGAGGGTGAGATGTTTCAGTGATTACAGCATGGGAGTTGTGGCTTTTTATTAAGAGAGCTGGGAATCATCACAGATAGTGGAGTAGCATATAATACAGGGAATGAGTTATAGAACCATGGAGTGGGAAACCATAGAAAGACATAGTTTAAAATAATATATTACTAACAGAATAAGCTGTTGAATTTATCTATTTTTACAACAACAAAAGAAGCTCAGATGCATGAGAATAGGGTTCTTAATATGCTTACTAGCAGCTGAGGCATCTGACATCGTAAATTATTTTAAACCAGAAAACTAAAGATTTCTTCCTTTTCCTCTGCTTGAAATGTCTTGAGGTTTTACACGTATAAAATATGAGTCTGTCCCGCATGCTGATGCAAACGTTCAAGGGGAAAGCATGTGATGCAGCTCTTAAGAACTGTACTGCTTCAGGAGACTGTTTGGTGAGGCTGCATGTTTGCATCAACATACATTCCTCTCCTCTCCCACATGCACAAACATTTTCCCCTCCAGATACCATTGTAAACGTCCAACTGTTGTTCTTGTTTTTTTAATATGCAAAATTAACAGAAAATAGTGCAGATTGGTGTGTTTGAGTCAGACAATCCTATAGTCCCCACTCCACTAAGTAGCCGCCACCATCAGGGCAAGTCAACATATTGTATTATATTGTAGCTGCAATTAGGGATTGCAGCTATAATAACTTAGTGAGAATATCCTGTCCTGGTAAACAGTCAAGCCACTGTATTTTGCACTAGCTCCAGCTTTTGGACCAACCTGAAGGACCTCCACTGAGCTCATTGAAGTAATCCAACCTATATGCATAAATTTACTGAGGTATACTATGGTTTTCCCAGTAGTGATGTATGAAAGTGAGAGCTGGACCATAAAGAAGGCTGATCGCCAAAGAATTGATGCTTTTGAATTATGGTGCTGGAGGAGACTCTTGAGAGTTCCATGGACTGCAAGAAGATCAAACCTATCCATTCTTAAGGAAATCAGCCCTGAGTGCTCACTGGAAGGACAGATCATGAAGCTGAGGCTCCAATACTTTGGCCACCTCATGAGAAGAGAAGACTCCCTGGAAAAGACCCCAATGCTGGGAAAGATTGAGGGCACAAGGAGAAGGGAAAGCAGAGGACGAGTGGGACAGTGCTCTCGAAGTTACCAGCATGAGTTTAATCAAACTGCGGGAGGCAGTGGAAGACAGGAGTGCCTGGTGTGCTCTGGTCCATGGGGTCACAAAGAGTCGGACATGACTAAATGACTAAACAACAACAATATCTTATCTCCTTAGTAATGGGTTAGGGTCACAGACCTGCAGTAGAACCCTATGCATGTCTACTCAGCATATATGGACACAGGAAGCTGACTTATACTGAGTCAGACCATTGGTTCATCTAGCTCACTATTGTCTTCACTGGCTGGAGTTTCAGATGAATGAATGAAAGAATGTTAATTATTATGGCTAAACAGCCAGCATGGAGTTTCAGATGGGATCTCTCCCAATTCTACCCGGAGATGCTTGGGATTGAACCCAAGGCCTTTTGCATTCAAAGCAGATGCTGCCCCACAGAGTCAAATGGAACTTCCTCCCAGGTAACTGTGCAGGACTGCAGCCTCTATTGCTTTGCCAGACTTGTTATTATCTTGGCAAAAACAATTTTGCGAGATGTCACATTCTCTCAAAGGGATATTCAGAATGTTAGGTGAAAAACTGGGCAGACACAAAACAAATAAAAAAAGAATAAACAGATGCAGAATGAAATGTACTTTGAACTGTTATATTAAATACCACAATATATTAAGTTTTTGATCATATGCTGCATTCAGAACAAGTTTAATTCCCCCCCTCCCTTATTTCCCCTCACTTTCACTGTGTGAAAATCCATGCTGTGTCTATGGCTTCCTAACAACATGTTTGGTTTACATATTATTGATTTTCATAGGTATATGAAACATGTGCACCTGGGTGAATTCTGCTTTATATCAGCAGAAAAGTCTTGCAACTCCTTCCTCCTGCTAGGACTTACAGCTCGTTCCTCCTCAAGGCCCAATTTATTGTTCACTTCTTACAAATGAAATAGCCTTTTGCCCAACATAACTTAGGTACCAGGAAACAGATACAAGGACTAAAGATTCCTCAGACAGTAATCTGTACCTCAACATTATAGCTGCTAGATAAAAATGTCAGGACGCAAAAGTAAGGGACACGGACGAGCTGTAGTGATTATTCTTTGGAGTGACATGATGCTCCAGACTTCTGGAATAAAGAACATCCACTCTGCTCTAAGGAGAGCCTGCCAGGCTAGAACAAGGATTGAGCTTGTATTTAATCTATATAACAGTGATCCTGTGACGATTTTATGAAATACCTGCAGACTTCAGGTTGCCTGATATATGGGAATAGATGAACCTTTTGGCCTGATCTACCAGAGCTCTTCTTATATTCTTACTGCCAGAGGCTGGATGCCTCTAAACACCATTTGCAGGTGGGCAGAGCACTGTTGCAGTCATGTCCTGCTTGTGGGATTCCAATAGGCATTTGGTCGGCCACTGTGAGACAGAATGCTGGACTAGGTTGACCTTTGATTTAGAGGTTGAAGCTTCTACATGCTCTGATTTTTAGGAAATTGCTGCTACTGAAGCTCTTTCTGATTGACAAGTTGCCTCATGGAAAGAAATGACCAATGAATGTGCAATATAGAGACATGAGCACTTTTAAATAGAAAGTAGTCCATGTTCAAAGTTCCCTGAGGACCTTAAACATGGACCAGACAGAATCCATTTGCTAATGAAAGTCTGAAAAGGGATGGACCTCTGAAGCTGGGATATGGCAAGAAGATTTATGGTCAAGGTTTTAGACCAATGTTCTGCACATTTGTTACCTTAACTGTAGGGAAGCTGCTTCCATGAAGCCATTCTAAAACTTTCTTGAACTGGTGTGTAAACTTTATGTGCATATCAAGAGATTTCACAGCATAGGTCATACTAAATATTACAGTAAGGTGTGGAGAATCACTGTGTGTGTGTGTCCTCTCCTATGGACAAAAACCCTAGTAGATCTTTTGAAATCACTGATGCTAAATTGGGAGGTGATGCCACTGTTTGTGATGCTCTAATTAAGTCATTATGAAGGTCTGTAATCTGTTAGTGCTTTAAAGGATGTGTTTGAATTAGTAATACCATGTGTATCGCTCTGTAGTGAAACACTTCTCCGAATCAATTAACTTGCCTATAACAATGGAGGAAGGAACACCATTGAAAAATACTGGATCGAGTGCTGCCACCTATTGGTTATGTATATCTGAAAAGGCATACTTCAGCCATTTAAGAATAGAAACAAACATGACATTTATGTGTTAAATAAGAGAAAAGTTCTCACATTCTTAAGCTCTGATAGGTACATGGAACTGTCTTTAACTGTTAAATCACTTTAATGGCACACAGTTTTCAATGGCACACAACTCATAAATGAAATAGCTAGACTGTATATCCTTAAAAATAATCATCTTCCAGTGTATCACCAGATTTAACAGATGGTAATGGGATGCTGCTGCTTAGTAGGCAACAACATGTTCACAAAATTAGGCTGAACTAGTGGGCTGTGATATGTATGCCTAAAGTCACAGAATGGCTGCTTTCACAAATGTTTCTAAGACTGTGGTGATCTCCCTGCCTCTCACCTTCCATTGGACTTCATAGTTGCAGAGCCTGTTGCGGCACCCCAGAAGCTCCATGCCTAGTGCAACCAAATTGGTTATGCTCCCCTAGATCTGCCTGGTGCAAACAAATTGGTTATGTTCCCCTAGATCTGCCTGGTGCAACCAAATTGGTTATGCTCCCCTAGATCTGCCTTTGCCCCATTCAAATGGCAAAGCTGCCTGCAAAGGAATTGTGTAAGATTGACTCCAAACCACACCTGCATATTACTTCAAAGGGGTGCCCTCAACACAGATCAGCTGATTGGTGCTTTGAGTGATCCCCACTTACCACAAAATAATTGAGAAGACACTTTAAACTCCCTATTGTTCCTTTGCAGCTGTATTTTTACCAGCCCCACACATTATTATTATTTTTTTTCCCCACCCATCTGGCTGGGTTGCCCCAGCACATATAAAAACATGATACTGTACATAAGATGTCAGGTGTGAGGCTGGTCACATGGTTTGGTTTAGCCCAAATTGGAATCTCTTGTGGGCCTAATTTGGCCAGCTGTTTCCTGCCTTTCCATATGGCTTTCAGCACATATGAAATATCCACACAACTGAGCATGTTTTATGTATATTTATTTATATTAAAGTATTTCTAAACCACACATTTTAAATATCCCTGCACAGTGTATATTATGCGTAATATAACAATATCCATTAAAACCAAAAGACAACACCAAGGGAGAAATCTAAAAGCACATAAAAGCAAGAAAAACCAGAGATTCAGGAGATCCACACACATAAATCAGGGGCTGATCTTAAGCCCAGGCAAAAGGATACACCTTTGCATGATGGTTGCTGCTTCACATATGGCGGAGGCAAGGGCATTTCACAGAACAGAGGCATCAGCAAAAATGCCTATTTTGGGGTCGACATACTATTCTATTCTGTAGGCAGCAGTGCTACAAGCAGAATTTCCCCAGATGATCTATGTCAGGGATGTTCAATCCCCGGGTGATTGTGGTGAATCGCAGTGAATGGCAGGATCTCTATTGATCGGCAGTAGTGATAAGCAATGGAGCGAAACTCCCTGCCCCCCCCTCTTTTCCTCCATTGTGTCTAATGGCTATTTTGCCAACGAGTTAGAAAACTAAAGTAGTCGTTACCGCTGCGTCGTTGTTTTAGGTGAGCAATGCCCCCACCAAAGGAAGCTAAACATGCTTTCTGTCCCACCCCCCAAAGAAAGGTCCACAACTTTGGCTTGCACCCCCCTCCTAAAAATAGGTCAACAACTTTGGCTCCCCCTTACCTTCACGGGTAGGTCACTTCCAGAATTTTTATATTGGGAGTAGATCGCAGTCTCTTGGGAGTTGGATGTGCCTGATCTATGTGATCTCAGGGGTCTATAGAGGGGCAGGTGGTGCTTTCAGGACTTTATATTTTAACAAGAAGACCTTGAACATGACCCAGTATAGCTGATCAGCAGCCAGTGCAGTTCCTTCAGCGCAGGTGTAATAGGTGCGTGTCCAGGTACTCCACTCAACAACCTGGCCACAGCATTCTACACCAGCTGCAGCACCTGAACCAATCCCAAAGGAATCACCACACAGAAATGCTTTGCCATTTCTTCTTTTGTGGCTGCCTTTCTTCAGTCTTCAAAACATCTCCATATTTTCTTGAATTAGTCTTTTATTCGCTCAGACCTGAATTATGCTGCTTTTTGGCACGCAGTGAATCCTGACCACCACTTCTTCCCCTGAATGCTTTCTTCTTTTGCCACCTGTTAACTCTGTTAGTCTTTCTTTGGAAACAGGTGGTTGAAAGACTTCTCAAGGTTTGGGCTCTCTGCTGGGCTTAGTTAGCAGTTGTCTGCAAACAGCATGTAAAAGTGTTCTGTAGGTCAGAAAGATGGAAAATAATTTGAAGAGCAGGAGTGAAACCAGCAGGATTACGAAGCTCAGAAACGACATGTGAAGCTGAACCATCAAAAAGAACCCAGCTCTTCACTTTGAGGCAACACCACTCAATTTGTGAAAATTGAAAAGAGGGGGGGAAAGAGAAAAACAGAAAAGTGAAGGAAATCTGTTAATCACAGCAAAGTGGCACTGGGCAAACGAAGAATCAGAGATCACATAGGGGGAGCAGAGATGCAAGGCAGTCAGCTAATGCTTCCACAGAAGATGGATGTTGAAGTGGGTTACATGATCATAAGAGCATCATAACTGTCTTGCCTTTCTATAGCAGATCAAGGTTCATTTAGACCACAAAAGCACCCAACCTGATTCCCTTAGAAAATCACAGGCAAGGTCAGAAATATGTTGGCCTTTCACTCTCATTTGTCCTCAGAGTCCAGTACTCAGAGATGTACCAACTCTTCACATGGATATCACATTTAACTCATCCAGGGCTCTCCAAATGTTGTTTGGACATGCTGACTAGAGCTTGTGGGAGTTCAATATCTGTATGGCACAATGTTGGCTGCCCCTGAGTCACCCAGCAGCACTCACCTGACCTGCCATCACCTGTGTTACTGCTGCTTACTGGGTGGTAGAGTGAGAGGGGGAGGTGATGGCAAAGTCAGCATGGTGCAGACGCACTGACAGAGCCAAATTCAGTGCTCCACTAACGTGTTTGCACCACACCAACCTCCCTGTCTCTTCCCACTCTACCTTCTGGTAAGCAGCAGCAACACAGGTGATGGCAGGTCAGGTGAGCTTGCCCCATCAACTGCTACTGCCCTGACCTAGCTAGATCATCACAAGATGCAGTGTCAACACTGTGTAAACATAGACAACCAACTCACCATGTAATAAATATGGTGAAGTTTGCTGGATTGTGCTACCATAGATAACTGGGTTATTCTGTTGCTCTGGAGTAAAACATCTACCTGTCACTCCATACATCTCTGCAGTACAGTGGTACCTCGGGTTGCATACACTTCAGGTTACATACGCTTCAGGTTACAGACTCCACTAACCCAGATATAGTACCTCGGGTTAAGAACTTTGCTTCAGGATGAGAACACAAATCGCGCGGCAGCAGCAGGAGGCCCCATTAGCTAAAGTGGTGCTTCAGGTTAAGAACAGTTTCAGGTTAAGAACGGACCTCCAGAACGAATTAAGTTCTTAACCCGATGTACCACTGTATTTTGTCACTTCTTTTGGATTTCTTGTTTAGGGAAGAAGGTGATTCAGCTCTTCTCACTTTCTCTCAAAAGTTTGTTCATAGTTGGGTAATTGGTGCTATTTCTCTCCCTCTCTCTGGAACAATTGTCTTGGGAAAATATGTTGGTTTTTCTTTTAAAAAAGAAAACAAATAAAATAAAATTGTGAAAGCCTGTGAAAATTTATTTTGTGTGCAATTTACACTTTAAAATCAAGATTAATCATACAGTATATACACGCATCCCACCTAGTTCCCTCATCAGGCCACACACAAAGAATCATAATGGCAGAGAGATGACTAGATATGACTACAGTTTCTCGCTTAATAAAAACCCTTCAAACACAAATAAAACTTGTGAATATTTTTTTAAGTCGCAAAAGCTGAAGAGAAACCTTTCTCTCCATATATATATGGATTTATTTGCAGTTGTGCTTACACACACACTTGGAATATAAAGCGAAACTTAAAGCCTGGACAACATGAAGAAGAATGGAAAACAAAATGCTTGTTAACAGATGGCTCAGGAAATTAGACTCTATGGCTCAGAGAAATAATGGCCCAAACATGGAAACAAGAGGAAGGGAACACTTTGCAGGGGTCCAGAAATGTAATGGGCCCCTATCTCAGGCTGCAACCCCATTGCCCTAAGGGGGAAATGAGTCTAAATTGTAGATCATGCTTGATGACTCTAACGGGAAATTATTTCTATCATACTGAACATCTAAAATCCACAGTTAGATAATGTCTTTGTTAGGACCAAATGAAATGTCACAAAATTATCAGGAGGTCTTTGACTTCTCCACAAGTCTTCCTCAAGCTGGATCCTACAACAAACAGAGGGTTGGGTGGGCAGATTGGGTTTCACACTGAATCTACAAAGTATATGTGCACACTATACCTTTAAAGTACTCTCACTGTATTTTGTTCATGATTGCTAGGAATTTGTAACTCTGGAACCCAGACCCTCCAAGTGTCCCTATTTTCCAGGGACAGTCACAGATTTACAGAAGCCATCCCAGTTTCTGATTTGATCCTGGAATGTTCCACTTTCCCTTAAGATGTCCCTATTTTCACAGTAGATACATGGGAGGTTATGGAGGTAAGTAACTATATAACCTTTAGAAGACTTCTGAAGGCAGCCCTGTATAGGGAAGTTTTTAAATATTTAATATTCCATTATTTTTTAATATATGTTGGAAACTATCCAAAGTGGCTGGGGCAACCCAGTCAGATGGGCAGGGTATAAATAGTAAAAATGTTTTTATTATGGAACAGGACATCCCTATTTTCCTCAGAGAAATGTTAGACCACAGTGCCCAGAATTATTTGAGGGAAAGAAAGTGCTCTGAATGTGCAAGCACAGTCTGCATTTAGTCAGATGAGAATTGGACTGCAGTGATTTGGTTGGACTTCAGCTCCTATCAGCCTCAACCAGCATGGCCAATGGTCAAGGATGATAGGAGTTGTAGTCCAACAATATCTGCAGGGACACAAGGAAACCATTTGTGTTCTTCTAAGTGCTATGCAAGTTACAGGTTGCACTGAGGGCTGTTGGGAATCCTCCACTTTTGAAAATATAAAATCCATAGTTTACCTGGATCTGCACTCAGAATAAGCAAAGCACACATGCTCTTTGTGAGTTTTAGAATGGCAGAAAAGATGAATGTGACAGTTCTTACGTCAGCAAAGCTGGCAATTACCGTTAGGTGGTATACAGAGGGGAGGGAAGCCACATCAGGTAATAAGACCTAGTGGTTAGAGGGAATGTACTTCTCAAAGAGTAAAAGTCCCCTCTCTAAGCAGTAGGAAATCCAATTTTTGGACTCTACCCTGAACTGTCACATTCAGTACTCTTCAAGGTATGAGGAAGGAATAAAAATTTCGAAATAAAGTCAGACAATAACTTTTTTAGGACCAAGCAAAACATCCAGAAATAATCTACCTGATTTCTAACTTCTGTTATTAGCAACCCAATCCTATGCAAAGCTGGCCCAGTGATTTCATACATTTTATATTTTGTCATCTTGGCTACATATTGCTCAATATTATTAGAGCCAGTTTCTTCTTATTAATTTTGTAGGCTTTAAATAAGACCATGCTTTGCAATATTACCATCAAACATGATTAAAGCTATGCTATTTAGAAACAATGCTTGTGAGACAGAGAAGGAATTCATATTAAGATTTTACACCAGTATGTGTAGGGAATTAATGCATTTTTCATCCGACTGAAATATACTGTACATGGCAGAAAATATAATACTCAACATTTACTTTATTTCAGAATCTGTTTTGTAACTCAAATATGGTTGTTCAGCTATATCCTCCTCTCTTTATAGTTATTTATATGCCTCTCATCTCTCTAGTATTGAGCATCTGTTACCTAGCTGCTGTTCTTTTTACCAAGCAGTTTTGCTTTGGCTAAACTCCAAGGTGGTTAATTACATCCTGCGTGATATAAATTTCAGTTCAACACTGTTTTCCATTTCCCATTGAACAGAACAGAATATTATGCTATCCCCACTCCTTGTCCCAGTTCACACAAACACCAGAAGTACCTGTAACTTACTGGTCAAGTAAATTAAAAAAAATACTTCCAGATATATAACTTCCAGATATATAAATATATAAACAAAGGACTCAACTATATTGGCAAAGAAAAATCGCTTTATATGTGTTGCTTATGCATTATAACACTGTGACACCAGAAGGTGCTGTGGAGTTCTGTTTTTGCCAACCCAATTTCTCATACCAAGTTTACAACGCGTTTAACTGAAACACTTCTTTGATGTGTCTTGATCCAGCCAATTACATTTTTGGCACTGTAAAGACTCAAGCTGCAATCCTAACCATGTCAGCTCAAAACCAAGTCCCATTGAATTCAACTAGGGATACTCCCACATAAACGGGTTTAAGTTTGCTGCCTAAGGGTGATATTCAATATTTAGTCATACACAGATTATACCTACTGGCATAAGTCATTTTAGTCCATTGATTTGGACGTGTCAATAACAAACTCTTAAGTATGGCTCAGTTGGTGATCACCCTGGTAGTTCAAGAATGTGCATGTCTGCTGTAAAGACAGTGCCTTTGAGTTCAATGGAACTTACTTCCAGGTATGTGGGGTTAGGATACAGCATGACATATTTATTGTAGCAGACGTCTTGTGAACTTGAGTAGAGGTGGTTAGGCTTGCACTGTTTGTCATGGCTAAAGAAAATGTCCCATAGATTCCAATGGTTATTAAATTTCAGGAAAGGCATTTAAGAGACAGAAAAATTACACTCCTGGAGATCAGTTGAAACAATTATTGTTGATCCTGATGGAGGACCACATACTTCCACTACCAAAATATTGACACACACATGGAACATTCAGAATGTGGGGTCGGTGCATCACTTTTTTGATACTGCCTTTGTCTTGATCCACTGTGCTGCACTGCAAAGGATCCCGGGCTTTCCGAATGTCTAGGATAGACTGGCTGACTTTCAGTAAAGTAACTTGTAAACAGGTTTCATCCGATAAGTCAACAGTAAGCATGTCTAGCAAGCAGAGGAGAAGCAAATAATTGCTTTGCCTGCCAAGAATATGATCTACATCCACTGATAAAGTACTTAGAGGTATTTTTCATGCTGTTGTAGCTGAAATATTTCAGCAAGGAAGAGGATGTAAGACTGTACATGTGCCAAACATTTCATTATATTGCACTGAAGAGATTATAGGTTATGATAAGATACTTGAATACACACAGCCCAGGGGTGGACAGCTAGTCCACTTCTTGCAATGGCTGAATTAAAGGGTGCAGGGACTGGGATGGCGTCAACTTGACTGTGCAGCCACTGCAGAATGATTTGTTTTTATGAGAGTGATGCAACTCTCGGATACAACATACAGAGCCGTCTTTCCCATTGGTGTTAGTGGTTTGTTGCGCCAGGTTGCTGGCCTCTCAGCGGCGCCATAACGGGTGGGGGAGCCACGCGGCGTTGCCGGCAGCCTCCCCTTTCCCTGCACGCCTGCCAACTACACCCCACCAACTATATGGCTGGTGGGCGTGCAGCTTCCTTCCCAAGCCTCCGCAGGAGGAGAGCAATCCCCACAGAGGCTTAGGAGCTTCCCGCCCAAGCCTCTGCATCTGCTAAAGATGGCCCTGCTCCCAGTCGTTGTCCTCCTCCTGCTTCCTGGCGAAAGGCGGTACGCAGCCTTCCCAGGCTGCCTTCTCGGGCGCCCCGACACCAGAGAGCATGTCTGCCAGCACGTTTTCCTGCTTGATCGCCGCTGCCACGGGCGAGGGGAGGACAGAGGACATTTTCCACTGCTCCCTCACTTGTTTTGGAGTTGCCGGGGGGGGGGGTGCTAGAGGTATCTTTGCACCATGGCACCGGATATGCTTAAGACGGCCCTGACAACATATGTATGGGGTGTTTGTTAATTCATCTCTTTCCAATCCATGCAGAATTTGTCATAGGATTCACTTGTATTAAAATTTTGTCTGAGGTACAGCAAAACATAATAGCATTGTGCTATCTGCACTGAAAGGGTTTTTTTTGGGGGGGGTGGTCTTATTTGGCCCAAGCACCAAGCTTGTTTTTTCGTCTTTAGACCAGAGCAATGCAAGAACCCTATTAGGAGACAGGCTTTCTCATTCACCAATTCAATGACAGTCCAGAAATGGAGCACCAGTCAATGAGATGAAATGCAAACGAGACAATAGCATTTTAAAATAAAATAAAAAAGCAGAATTAGTCACATTGTTGCAAAGTGATTTTCTCAAACACTCTACCTTTAATGCAAAACATGTCAAAACATTTTTCTTAAATGAAAGGGAACTAAACCAGAAATAAGGAAGCACATTTGCTTTTGTTTCATTGTCATAATGGCTGCAGTCAACTGAGTACCTTATCTGGGGGCAAGAAGGAGTTAATCTGGGTGAGATGGGAGGGTCACTTCAGCCACCCCATTTATTATTATTAAATAATAAATTTATTATTATTAAATAATAATTTGTGTTTCTTATTCCTATTACTCGAGGTGCCTACTGGGTACAGTACTTTGGTCACTTCCAATGCTCACCTTCTGCGGACTGTGATCTAGATGATATTAAGTAGTATGTTTATGGCTTTGGCCCTGAAGAGTTCTGCACCTGTGCAGGGTCTGTGTGTCTACAGTTCTTCCAGCACAAGAATTTCATGCTTGTCATATCACCTGCATAAATCCTGCAGAACACCTGTATTTCCTTATTCTGTCAACAACAGTCAGGCTTCATTTCATGGCGGAAGCCAGGGGAGAATGTCAAGATTCTTCTTCTTATAATAGGTCTCAATCAATAGCAGACAGAAAAATAGCTTAATGGTGTGTGAGACTGCTTTTTCAAATACAGTTACTGACAGCACAACATCCCTCCAGGAGGAAGGCACCAAGAGCGCATCTTTTAAAAAGCGCTCCGAGATTCAAAGGCTGCCTATTGCTTAAGACTAACTTTAATCACCTTCTGTTTTGCAACCATTTGGAGGATTTGGGAAAAAAGTTTTCTCCAGGCTCGGCTCTCTGAAGCCAAGCTAATAAAGTGCTAATTAAAGAAAGTACAGGGAAGACATGAACACCAGGAGCCTGGAGTAATTGGCGACAAAAAAGGCAAGCCTCAGACACGTCACTTTATCTGCTGCTCCTGATTAGCCTCTAATTCAAATCCCAATATTTCTGTGCACGTTAAGGGGCTTTGGGAAAGAGAGCTTGAGTTTTCTCAGCAGTGCAGAGATCCCAGTTGTAAGCAAGGAAAATTCAGCAAGCTGGCTTGTTGTTATTTTTTATATACTATACCCAGGCCTTTGACAATGTTCATGAAAATAAATGTAGCCTATCTGGTTCTGCAAAGGGTAAATAAACGACAACCCTCAAATCAAATCAAAATGTGTACTAGAAGAAACCACAGACCAATTAACCCAATGGTTTCACTTACCTACCTTGAAGCTAAGCATGAAAGGAACATTTTCATGGGCACTGTCCTTGAGACAGTCCCTACAAAATTATCTTAATGTCTTTGTTATGTGTTTTGAGTGGGTGCTTGCTGATTTCCTTCCAAAATACATAGGGGGAAGCATGTGAAAGGGGAGTGCTGAAACTGATATTTCTGCCCCTAGTGGTTTCCTGAAAAGCCTCGGAAGACCCTGATGAATGAGAAGGGCTTGAATCAGCCACAAGGATTTTTGAACTATCCAATTGGCATAGAGTCCTTGTGAGAAAGTCAGCTCAATCCTATGCATGTCTACTCAAAAGTTAAGCCCCATTAAGTTCAAAGAGGCTTACTCCGTAGGTAAGTAGGTAGAGGTTGGCACCCTGTTGCCTTTAAGAATTCAGGTTAGAGATCTCATGAGTTGATATGTATATGTAAGGAAAACAAACATTTCAAGCAGGGCTGTCTTAAGCATATCCGGCGCCGTAGTGCAAAGATCCCTCCAGCGCCCCGCCCCCCCCATTTCCCAGAGTTGTCAACCTTTTCCCAAGCCTCTGCAGGGATCGCTCTCCTCTCGCGGAGGCTTGGGAGGCAAGCTGCACGCCCACCAGCCATATGGTTGACAGGGCACAGCTGGCAGGTGTGCAGGGAAAGGGGAGGCCGCCAGCAAAGCTGTGCAGCTCCCCCACTCACTGGGGCGCTCGAGAGGCCAGCGCCCTGGTGCATCGTGCGAGTAAGCCCAATAGGAAAGACGGCTCTGATTTCAAGAAGAGCTCTAGTCTAGTTTGTTGTTGAAGTGGCTGTTTATGTGGGGAGGTTGTTGATTTATAGTTCATTTCCCACAAACAGAGGGTTCTTCTTATTTAGATTTGCTTCTCCACAAGCAGAAGGGCTCCTTCTCTTCAAGGATGGCTCTTTGATACAGTGGAGGCTACTACTGGTGAAAGGAAGTGAGCGTGATGCCTGCCAATCTTCCCTTTCCTCCCATACCACTCTCCACACTGTACTGGAGGGAGCCTCTTGAGCAAATTCTTTGGCAGGTGCAGGAAACTGCAGGGGGAATCAAATCCCTCCCCCTTCTGATAAAGATAGCGGTACAGAGTAGAGTACTATTAACATGTTTACAATTCTGGCATTTTTCTTCTTGTTGCTTAGTTTGTCAGTTTTGCCCTCCTGTTCCATTGGAACTGGCCTTCAGGATGCTGTTAATGGTCCATGTGTCTACTGTACTGCTCTCATTTCTTAAAAGTAGCCACATAAAAAGAGAGCCAAGTTCCCCGTGCCTTGTTTGACAGTATTGATAGTACATAAGGCATATATACTGGGTATTTCCTTCCCTACGAATGCATTTGAACATTGTCTTTTCATTGCCCAAAGTATTTCAGCATTTAAAAATGACACTAAGAGTTCCCTTCAGGAGCAAGTAAATGGTCTTTTTCCTGTTTTGGCCTGGAAGTAAATCACCAGCTTGCAGAGGGGCTGCATGTGGCTGAACTTATCATTAAGCCGTTGCTATTACCTAGCCGAGGCTTGAGGCAGACACTTACCCTCACTTCTCTATTAGTAATAACAAATGTGGGCCTTAAAAACGGTAGCGGTAGACTCTCTCTTTTATTGTTTTGACCTTCTGGCTCTTCATATATCTCTTTCCGAAACACAGCAGTTCTGTGGCATTAGAGTTTTCCTAGAGATTAGTTCAACTTGTTATTCCACTGGCATACCCAACTTTGTAATGTAGTTTGTTCCTTTAGAAATAATGCTTAGCAAAATTAAATAATGCCAAGGCAAAGATAAAGAGCCATCAATCCATCTTGGTAATTGCATGAATAATCTGGTGAGGTTGTGCCTATCTGTTTACAGGCAAGGAATGCTGCAAATCAGGAGTAAATTAATCAGCTGCTCAGAAAGAAATAAGTGCATGACATTGCAACGTCTACACAAGAGGCTTGGCTTTTATTACTTCTGAGTGTAGCCAGAAAACATCAGAAATAATTGGACAAAGCACACTCTGGACAATGTTTTCACTGAGATCAGACCCATTAACTTTAGAGGAAGGGAGAACAAGCACATGGAAAAAATAATCTAAAATATTTTACAAAGTTTAAAGTTGAGAGGTTCATTAAGCATTACGACTTCTGAAATGAAGCAAAAGTCAAGTTTAATCTTTGCCCATATTGCAGATGTCAGAAGTTTTAGAGACAGTGAATCATGTGTTTTACACAAGAAATTAATGCAATTGGATGTTTCCTCTCTCTGAAACAACTGTATGGTTGCACCAAGCATGTGAAGAGGCTGCCCAGTCCTTATTGAAAAGTTTGAGCAATGCACAAACATTTATCATTCATACCATAGATGAGGTGGACAATAATTTTGATCTTAAAGGAGAATGCAACTTCAATCGCATAAAAAATTGTATAAACTGACTAAGGCAACTTCCATACCATGCATTAAGAATCTAGTTATACTACTTTTATAGTCCTTTCCCCCAAATTCTCCCAAAGAATCCTGGGAACTATCCTTTGTTAAAGATTCTGAGAGTTGTTAGGAGATCCCTATTGCCTTCATAGAGCTACTATTATCACAACCAACCCCTATTTCCCAAGGAACTCTTTGAGAATTGTAGCTCTGTAAGGAAAGTAGGGGTCTCCTAACAACTTTCAGCATCCTTAACAAACAAAGATTCTCTAGGATCCTTTGGAGAAATCCATGACTGGTTAAAGTGATACAATAGTGCTTGAAATGCAGTTGTGGCCTAGGTTTTGCTCAATTATTTTTTGGGAAAAGATACTCCTTCTAGCAGTGGTCAGTGGACTAGGGGGACTAAGCTATGCTCCTAAATGTCCCCTAGCACCTCCTTCTGGAAGCCTGGGAAGCTTCTGCCCAGATTAGGGAGAGAGGAGCAATGCTCACATGTGCTCACATGTACAACATCAGAACATCACAACATCACATGCATGTCAGCCCCCCAGCACCCTCTCAAGCTGCTGCCTCTGATCTTAACTGTTCCCCTCTGAAAAATTTCACCACACGCCACTGCCTTCTAGCCAAATGTTTTAAGAGCACTTCTAAATGTGCGCCCCTCAATGCTAATCTTGACCGATACTGAAAATATTACATAGTTCAGTAATCACTGATACAATTATTTGAAAGCAATGAAGCTTCAGGAAAAGACATTTATCTCTACTAATAGGTTGTCTCTAGACAAGGAAAACAAATACAAGCTTTTCCCCATAATCATTTTTTTCCCTTTGACAAGGCAGGGAGGAAGTACAATGATTCTTCGAGAAAATTTTGAAACAAGACTCTTCACTCTTCACAGCCCTGCATTGCTTAAATTCTCATCTGTACTCTTTTTCTGTTTTTTTGCATATGTTTCATTCTCTCCAGTCCACATTTTCTGTTTCTAGTGAAGAGAAAACCAGTGATCATCAGCCATTTATTGCAATATAGTGCACATTTTCAAATGCATACATGGAAGCTTGCTTCCTTCATTTTCCTTCTTTCCTTTTCTTCCTTCCTTTCCTTTCCTTTCCTCTTTCATGAGCTCATGGATATTTTGCAATGTTCCCTGTTCACTGTAATGAATAGATTATAGATCTATTTACACATCCTATTTTAGAGATCCACAAAGGCAAAACCTGGCTAGAAGTAAGGTACTTTCCAAATGCAGTCACCTTTTGCTCCTTCATCACTTGTGGTGTCCGTGTATAGCAACAACTAGTGACAGATTTAAGTCTGGAAGTAGTTGGATTCTATCAGGGTGACTCATGGGAATGGACTATTATAGGTCATAATGGTCTAGTTACACAGCTGTGAATGAGATTTCTCACGTATTTAAACCAATTTGCTTTTTAAGTGAATGGGTACAGTGTTAATGCCACGATGATGCCTGTATGAATATCATTTGAATCTTCTTTCATCTGTGGCTCGCATTATATTTTTCCTTTCCTTCATGCAATAAATTCCTACCTCTAACTGCTTTCTGTATAAATGATAAGCGAGTGTGAGTGTGTTTTCCTTCGGTTGTTCAGTTGTTCCCCTAACAGTCGCCTGGCAGCTGTTTAAATCAACCAATTAAGTTTGTCACATTGACTGTAAACATGTGTAAAATGTTATTGGCAGATTCCTGGCAATCAACTCTCTCAGCAAAAGAATATGTCTGTCGTTAATGAAGACATGGGAGGCAGATAATCCACTCCTATGGAAATGAGGGTGGCTGGAAGGAGGAGGGAAATACTACT
The DNA here is from genome assembly GCF_964252035.2 of Podarcis erhardii. NCBI lineage: Eukaryota > Metazoa > Chordata > Lepidosauria > Squamata > Lacertidae > Podarcis > Podarcis erhardii. The sequence goes on along the minus strand of NC_138499.1, from coordinate 54,554,437 downwards.
GATGTATAAAGAATGGATTAGAGTGTGACAACTCTTTAGGAAGAAATGTCAAAACCAACATTGCATGTGCTGTTTTGTAAGGAAAGAATATAGAATTTCTGATACAGGTCTTGCAGAAAACATAGCTGCTTTCAAATATTTGACTAAAGTCCACGATCAATACTGAATACACCTGGAAAATATGTTGAGGTTTGTTAAATAAATTGTTACCAATAAGATTCCCCCCCCCCCAAAAAAAAAGCCCACTATGTAAAAAATAATTTATTGGATGACTCGATTTACACTACTATTTTCTCTCTCTGTGTGTGTGTGTGTGTGTGTGTGGTCTCCTTAATGTTTTTTTTAAAAAAAACACAAAAACACATACATCATTTGTCCAGTGGGTCTTATTCTGCTTAACTGTTCCTGGGAGTTATTACTTCACAAAACTTCAGCATTGTAAAAATCTGCAGGGAAGAGGAAGAATGAGAAATATTTATCTCCAACAACACCTCTTATTTCTATGAAGATTTGAGAAATCATAAGGTTGTCATAAGGAACTATCAGACAATGACCAACTTGATGACACCCACAGGTTTCCAGATCTCATGTTCTCTGAAAATGATCTTATGGTTTTAATGGGGCTGCTCACCATAGTAATTATACTCACGAGTTTTTGGAGATTGAGTGTCAAAGTGCTCCGAAGCTAAGGTGCTTTAGTGCAGGATTTAATAAGTCCTCATTTCATGGGTACTTTCACCGATCCAACTGAATGACTGTGAAACTATCCCTTGATATCAACATTAAGACTAAAATATTCCACTATGACCCATACATTTAAACTATATAAAACAGGACATGAAATGAAATATTAATAACTTAATTCCCTTCTTTAATCTGAGCATGTCAAATAACCCAGTGTTTTATTTTAGATATCAGACAAAACTATTTTACAAAAATAAATTTTAAATCACCTCTCTGTATTTCAGACCTTCTATGCACTTATTCATAACATGGCCAGGCAAAGCATTATTAGAATTCAGTATGACTAGCTGTGGGGTTTCTTTAAGGTTACCTTTTTACCCAGGTGACATGGAGTTTAGGTTACCTCAGATTAACCTGTTCACAAGAACCACCTTCGAAAGATCACCTGCTGCCATCAGGGAAAGTTTGGGTATGTAGCAATAACAACTGCTGTGAGCAGTGCTTCCATATGGATTCAGTTCCATCACATCAGAGTTGACATCTGCAGAGATCCTGTACCTAAAATGCCAGTGTTGTGTTTTTACTGCAAAAGTCCTGTGTAAATGAACTTGTAGAACAATCAACCCATCCATATGACGATAGATGGAGATGGCACCAAATGGAATTGAGTGTGAAACAAAAGCATGCAACTGGAAAGATCTAAAGTTTCATGAAAAGAGTAGAATGCCACCAAAAATGGTGGCAAAAATGGTGCAGTATTAGCTACAATACTGCACCATTTGGGATGCGGGTGGCGCTGTGGATAAAACCTCAGCGCCTAGGACTTGCCAATCGCATGGTCGGCAGTTCGAATCCCCGCGGCGGGGTGCGCTCCCGTCGTTCGGTCCCAGCACCTGCCAACCTAGCAGTTCGAAAGCACCTTCGGGTGCAAGTAGATAAATAGGGACCGCTTACCAGCAGGAAGGTAAATGGTGTTCCGTGTGCTGTGCTGGCTCGCCAGATGCAGCTTGTCACGCTGGCCATGTGACCCTTCAGTGTTCTCTGCAACATTTAAGTGTGATAGCAAGGCACTTTATTTGCAGTTACTATTGAACTATGACCCTTCTTCAATTTCTCTGCCCCAGGCCAATGTTAGCATTTTGGTAGAGGATGTTGGCCTCATGAGAAACTATGGCATAGTAATTTCAGCCTACTTCGAGAATGCAGTAAGATGGGCACAGGTAGCAACTATTGTGAGATACAAAAGATCCGAAAACATGATGAGCCTCTTCACACCTTCAGTGTTCTCTGCAACATTTAAGTGTGATTTAAGTGTGATTTAAGGTATGTCCACTGATGCTAATGGGAACCGGCTGATTTACAATCTGAAAAATAAGCTGTTTTTACTACTAAGGGCAAAATTAGACTCCACAAGTAAAAAAACAAATCTTCAAAGACTATGCAGCTCTCAGTCTCCCCAGGGCTCAAGGCAATTTCAAAGAAAAGTAAAAGTAAATACCACACATTTAATTTTTATAAAGCTTACCACCTGCCAGTTGAAATCTCTGATGAACTATCTTAAGCGGCTATGTATGTCTAAACAATTTTCAATGACAGATGGTTCTAATGTCTGTATAATGTCTGGTTCTTACTCAGACTTACATTCCCATCTTTCTCTTGTTTTCACTAAATTTGCTGTGTGCACTGGGAATTCTGGCTGTGGTCCTCTGTAGATGTTTGGAGACAATGAAATCTGCTTTATTTGCTATATGGAGATCCAATTTGATGATTCTGCAAACTTTTTTATCTTCCAAATATGCTAATATAATATTAAAGTATATTAAACATATATATCCCCAAAGATCATCCGGGATAGTCTGCAAAGCTCCATCTCATGAAACAGAAAACTGAGCACTAATAAACTATAAAGAAAGGATGGGGGAAGGATCCTTAAATGGTTTTAAAATTCCAACTTTATCCTTTTGGGGGAAATTGCTGAAAGCAATAAAAAAGTGTTTAAGAAAGAATATTAACTACTAAAACTATGAGAGACATAAAGGCTGTTTGGAATAGATAATTTTTCCTATGACTTGGATATTCCATTACAGGAACGGTAATACCTCTTGCCAAGCTCCATACAAGAGTAGCTCATTCTGAATTCAAGCTACCCACCCTGCCATCTTTGTTAATCCCTATATTGCCTTGTATCCTTACTTGCCTGAAATTTGATTTAGGGTATAGTAGGACAGCAATATCCCATTTCGTGGGGTGGGGAGGGATGCATGTTATTTCTGTGGTCCCAAATTAAAAAGACAGCATATAAATGATTCAAAACTCAGATGAATATATCTCGTGCAGCATTCCATTCTGACAAGAAGGTGCCCATTTCAGTGCCAAGCTAGATGAGGTGAGAAATTGCAGGTTTGTCTCTTTCAATTTCACTTCAAAGCAGCAATGGGGCATTTAGAATTGGAACATGATGTGGTTGTGGTAGAGAGGAGCTTAACCCATTTTTTAGATCTAGCATCTCTCCAAGATGCTATTTGGGAGTAATATATTCACCTATATGGGACGCGGGTGGCGCGGCGGGTTAAACCACAGAGCCTAGGGCTTGCCAATCAGAAGGTTGGCGGTTCGAATCCCCATGACGGGGTGAGCTCCTGTTGTTTGGTCCCAGCTCCTGCCAACCTAGCAGTTTGAAAGCACATCAAAGTGCAAGTAGATAAATAGGTACCACTCCGGCGGGAAGGTAAACGGTGTTTCTGTGCACTACTCTGGTTTGCCAAAAGCAGCTCAGTGATGCTGGCCATATGACCCGGAAGCTGTACGCCGGCTCCCTCGGCCAATAAAACAAGATGGGCACCACAACCCCAGAGTCGTCCGTGACTGGACCTAATGGTCAGGGGTCCCTTTATTTTTACTTTATATTCACCTATGGTTTACCCTAATGAGGCAAACAACTTTCACCCAACTCCTTTAGTTTTCTCCACAGTTTAGGCTACATACCCTCTAGAATGGCTTGGAGATTTAAAGAAAAAAAGGTTTTTCCTTCTTGTTATTTGGCCTGTTGCAGTATGCCTGGTGCCCAGTAAGGAAGAAGGTAGGGAGGCCAGAAGTAGGTGGTGCCAGAAGTAATGGTGGGCAGAACCAGCTAATTCTATTTTCATTGCTCCCTGTTGAGTTCTGCAAAGATAACACTGGAGAAAGCTGAAAGTACCAGCACTTGAACTAATTGTGAGTAGTAAGGTAGGTAGATGGTTCAGGCTGACAGGGAGGGGCCAGAGGGCAAAAGGGTGCCCTCAGAGGTATAGTGGCCCAGTCAAGGGAAGTCATAGTGATGCTCTATTCTGCATTGGTCAGACCACACCTGGAATCCTGTGTTTAGTTCATGGCCCCATAATTTAAGGATATTAACAAGGTGGATTGTACAGAGGAGGAGGACCAAGATGATCAAGGGTCTAGAAACTAAGCCTTATGAGGTTTATTTAGCCTGGTAAAGAGGAGATTGAGAGGAGATATGATAACCATCTTCAAATATCTAAAGGGCTGTCAAATTGAGGATAGAGCAAGCTTGTTTTCTCCTGCTCTAGAGGCTAGAACCCAAACAAATAGTCAAAACAAAATAAAAAAATTCCTTCCAGTAGCACCTTAAAGACCAACTAAGGTGCTACTGGAAGGAATTTTTTTATTTTGTTTTGACTATGGCAGACCAACACGGCTACCTATCTGTAACCCAAACAAATAGATTCAAGTTATGTGAAAAGAAATTCTGGCTAAACATAAGGAAGACCTTTCTGGTGGTAAGAACTGTTCAACAGTAGAAAAGACTCCCATGAGAGGTTGCCTTACTGTGATTTGGTATATGTTAGGGCTGATAATTTTTTCAAGGCCAGAAGGAAAGGGCCAAATGAAAACTCTCACAAAATTAAATTAAAGGAGTGAAAATTATCTAGGTTAATTAATTCCTTAAAATCCTACTTGCATACATTAGGCTGAATGAGTCATGTTGCACAGTCACTGTTTGTGTTAATGCATGAACCCCCCCCCCAAAAAAAGCTGTTACTTATACATAATGATTGAGCAAATATAGCTGTAAATACGCACTTCACAGCAGTATTTTTCTAATAGAACTGGAGAAATAAGATAGGAACATCCTAGCAAATGTTCTATGCACAGGAATTTTAAATAATTTGCAGAACAGTATGTACTCTGTACATTCCACCTTGTTAATATCCTTCTTAAATTATGGGGCCAGTGTATCCCATGCACTGTGCTACTTGAGTGTGTAGATCTGCCACTCCTGTCACCAAGGTTGAGCATGATGCTGAATGGTAGGAGCTGTCAATCAAGCAGCACCATTAGACCAATTGGCAGGCAAGAGGCAACAGATCTCTGTAAAGTGACAAACCAGTGTTCCTCAGCAGCAGTTTAGAGCTGTAGGCAGGGCCGTAGCTAGGGGGTGGCGAGGTGGGGCCCTGCCAGGGGTGCAGGTGATGGGGGGGCGCAAAATTGGCTTAAAAAAAATGTCCATAAATATAAATATTGATTATTGCCTCATAAGAAATCATTTTAGATAGATGGTGAATTGAATAGATGGAGGGGGAGTTGGAGGAGAGGTGGAAATAAGAGCTAATTTGTCAATGGCTAGGGGGTGCAATCTGGACGGTTCTGCCAGGGGCACAAGATCACCTGGCTATGGTTCTGGCTATAAGCCCACCTATTCACCCTGTTGTGCGTTTAGCAAGTGGCCAAGTTGAACCTCTGACTGCATTGCAGCTTTTCAAGTTACAGTAGGGGGATCTAGATGAGCACACTTCATTGATTAAGGGAGAAAGTGGGATGGTTCTTATTGCTTGATGGATTGCATTTCTATGCCGCTTTTCTTTCAAAGGAATTCCAAAGTGGGTTCAAACAATAAATAATAATGACATGATAGAACATAATAGAACATCATAATGGAACAGCATAAATCGTATAGAATGATTATCAAATAATCAGTGAAACAATTACAATCTATAAAACACCTTTAACAAAGCAACAACTAAAAACACATCACAATTAAAGCACTTGTCATGCCCACCACCAATTCACCTATCTGTCTTCTCCATCATCCCTGTGGCCATATGCTTGGTGAGAGAAACGTCCCTGTGGACATTTAGAGGTCCTCCAGGAATGATCCACCTTGCATGGAAGAACACTAAACTGAATGCATTGTCAATACAGACGCCAGCAGGGGTCCCGGGCCCTGGGATGCAACTACCCTATTCAGCCCCATGAACACCCACACCCACCATGCATTCTTTTAATTGTGTGGGGTTTGTTGGAACCCCATTAGTGCCTCTGTCAGTAACAAGGGCAGGGCTATCATAAATTTCAATAGCCCTGGGTAGTGCTGGATATGGGTAGGGAGCTAGATAAATGCACACCAATTCACTCCTGATAATATCTGCATGGTGGGCACATACCCCTCCCTCCACTCCAGTCCCCTGGAACCCTGATAACACAGGTTCTCGGTCATGTGGGCCTCCTTCTTACCACATTCAGCTGAGTACAGTGAGAGGCCCTCAACTGACCTTCACATTGTGGTTCTTACGGAGGGACAGTGCCCAGAATACAAGGGCTATTATCAGGCTGAATTCCTAGATAGGACTAGTTCCTCAAACAGATGTCCACTTAGGTTTATAGAGGGTAGCTTAGTTTCCTACCCATTCTCTGTGATAACATCCTTCTTTAAAATGTGACCGCTTCCTTTTGACTGATGCTTTGCACAAAGGAAGGTGATCTATTGAATAATGCCAATCATTGCAGTTCTGAAGGTGGAACAATCAAATTAACACTTACGGGAGACTGCCAAGCTGAGCTTTCCCCTCCTGAGCAGATGGGTTATAAACAGAGGTTTACAAAGTGGCAGCCTAAGAGAAAATAAGCAGCTACATACTTACAAGCCAAACCTGTAAACAGAATCATCTCAAAACTGCTTGTTAAAAATCACAATCACTCCCAGGACCCCTTTGCAGAAGTTAATGATTGACTTAGACCAGGAGTGTGACCCGGCTTCCACTGATGACAGTGGTAAAAGTCTTGCTGTGTCTAATTTCCTTTTACCTGCAGGGAGTTTATACTGGCATATACCTCACCTGCAGGAGATTTATGCTTGTATAAATTCATTTTCCTGATTCTTATATTTAATGTTGATTTACAGTGAAAAGAACTAGATCTTTTTCTCTAGTATAACAATTAAGGGACTCAAAAAGAAGTTTACATGGAGCTGCTGATCAGAGATGAATGCTCCAGTGAATCAGCTTTTGTTGGTTTTTAGTATTTTGGTTAGATAATAAAAGGAGAATTCCCTGGATGCCTATATTCAGATTTGGGGCAAGTACTCTTTGGTGAGAGATTTAAAATCACAAAACATGCAGCAAAGTGTGGAAATATAGGCTATAGGACCTTTAAAATATCTCCTTCTAGGTCACTTATAGAGTTTCCCATTTCCCCTTAGCATAGAAAGAGACCACACATTTGGTAAGTTAAAAATGGTTTACAGTACTTACAAACTTTGAATGTCATATTCATGTGCTTTTCCATACAGCAGCAAAAAAAGACAGGCAGTACAACTTACTTTCAAAACAGGTAAGAGTTTCTAAATTATTTGTGTAGAAACACCAAGATGGTTTGCTAAAGCCACACAGCCTACAGACGTCCTTCCTTGTCTGGTTCACATGGTAAAAGAAAATAGAACTAAGAGTTTGGTAATCGTCCCTCCCAAGGTGAGGTGGTGTGATCTAGCTAAGCCTGGCAGGATACTTTACTCTATGGTCTTAACCCCTTCATGTATTAATTAGAGTTAAGTATGCTGGCTATATGAAGCTGGGTATATCCAACAGTTTTGATGACTATACTGTTAATGGCCAACATCTTTTCAGTGTCCTGTATATTGCCTCCTGTTATTCTACTATTTTGTTAATAAAATTATTTATTTATTTATTTATTTATTATTATTTTATTTTAAAAGACCTACTCTTCACATATTTGAAAGGTTCTCTATACTTGATTCAATATCTATTATAGAATTTAGAGGGCACTTAATAAATCCTTATTTCTTCAAGTGTTTCAGTATCTCAAATAGACATAGAAGCAGAACTAACAGTTTGTATTTGACTGATGGCTTCTCAAAGGTTAATGAAGTAGTTCATAGTCATCAGTTAATCTGTTAGTTAATTAATTAGAACCATTCATTAATATGACATCAAGCCTTCTCAGGTAGGTGTTAATATATCAGCTTTGTTATATAAATTAGGAAACTGAGACAAAGATTTGATTAAGGGCACATAATCCATCAACAGTAGAGCCAGAGCAGTTCATTCCAAACTGATATTTAGCCATGATGCTTGAGCACATGTGAAAGAAGGAGAAATGGGACAGGTTTTTTCATACCTTTCATACTGCTATGCTGAATCAGAACTTTTAAACTATGAAAACAGAAGAGACTGGACCTGGGTAAAACTTAACAGTGTAGCCCTTAGTGAGATGACCTGAATGTCAGATCAGAAGAATAAAATGTGAAAAACTGAGAATATTATGAAAACAATCGCTCACTTTTTCAAAACAGTTTTTTTTTTTTTTTTTTGAGGGTGGGGACTCTGAATGCTTGCTGTTCCCAAGCAGACTGGGAATATATATAGTCTGCATTTTCAATGGGTTGAAACCAATGGTACAATTGATTTCAGTGGGAATGAGGCTCAAATAATTTAGTCTGATACCTATATTAACCAGTATCTCAAAATGTTTAAGAAGTCAAGGATTGCTTCCAAAGCAATGTTTTAATGGCAGAAGCCATTTCATAAGGCTATAGCAGGGGAGATTCAGCACCACCATCAGCCCATAAGGCACACTCCACTGGTGCAGCTGGGAGACCAACAACTTTTGGCTTCACTCTTTAAACTTCAAAGGGTCTGGTTTTGCCACCAATGCCAAAAGTGCCTCCAAAACACTATTAGCACTGCTGCATGAAAATCGTGCTGTCTCATTTCAGGAGGTGAACACTGCTGCCCACTTTTGCTTCATACCCTTCAACAAACATGAAGATATAGGTTCCCCCTTGTCTGGAAGAGGGGACTTTCCCTCTGCCACCACCCCCCATTGGTATTTTCCTAACCCTAAAATCTGTAGAAACATCCTTTGCCTCTTTGGCATCAGCTACAAAAGATAATCATGCCAACTTCCCGTTTAAGGTTCCCACTGACAACCCTTTTGTCCTAATTGATATACTAGGTCTGTGCACAGCCACCGCCATTCCCATGTGGCCCTGGCCCCAATCTGAGGGAACCCAATCAAGTCAACGCACCCAGGATCTGGTCTTGAAATAATTCAGTGGGCTCGTATGATCAGACCCTGTTGTATTCTTTAGAATTCCCCAGGTTCCTCTTTTTATATGAATGTTCTACAGTTTTATGTTGTATTATTGTTTTAAGCATATTGTTTATTTTATTCTATTTTGTTAAGCACCACTTAGAGATTTTTATAATATTAAATGCTTTCAACTAGCTAAAAATGCAACCTTCAAAAAGAAACATCCCATCTTCAGGTGGTAGAAAAGCACCATATTCCAGTTTAAGATCTGGATTACCAAATTGAGTGTTCTCCATGGCACACAATGTTTTCTCGGTGACAGCTCCCAGCCTTTAGAATTCCCTCCCATGAGAAGCTAAACTTTCTCTCTCCTTGTTCTTCTGCCATCAAGTGAAGACTGTTCCAACAGGATTTTGGGAACCAACTGCTTCTAATGTGTGTGTGTTTGTAGCTTTGTTTCCATAAGTGTTCAATTTCTTTTTAATGTTTGCTTTTTTCCTAGGTTTCTGGCCATTCTTCTTTTTAGCTGTAAGGTGCCTTGAGTCCCTGTCAGGGGAAAAAGTGGGGTGTAAATGAAATCAAGGGACAAAAAAAAGGATGCATAGATCCTGATCAACATTGGAAAATGACTGTTGTGAGATGCTACAAAACGACTGCTGTTCTGAAGCCCAGAAAAGATGGCTCAAAACAGATTGCATGAACAGAAACACATCAATCTGAGCTGTAGTCACAGAAAGACAGCAAATAAGATTTGCAACAATATTTGCTTATGGACAAACAACCATTATTGACCCACCTCCCCCCCCCCCATCTTGGCAGAAGACAAGTAGCAAGAGAAGCCAGAAGGATGGGTGTAGCCGATGACTAAAATTCCAAATCAATGCCTCTTGTGCAGATTCAGCAATGTGGATCTGAGGGTTGTAGCATCCCTATTCCAGCTTCAGATCTTTCATTTCCTAATTTAGAATGAACATGCTTTGATGAGCCTGAATTGGCCAAAGGAACATATGCCATTTTTCAAAGTATTGTCACGGCCTCTGTGTCTGTCACTGTAATTGCCGAGTCAATTGCTGATTTGAGTGCTTGTCATTTTCTGTACAGTTAACTTGTTCAGCTACCTTATCTTTATCAGCTGGCAGGGATAAGCAGCTTCACTAACCCTTATGATTAATAGTCCTTATAAACTAGAGTAAAAACACCACCCTGCTTTCCTGGCAGGAGTTGCAGCCATTTAAACAGACCACCATATTTTGGCTGCTTGGTTTACTACTGAAGGCCAATGAACAAGAGTTTGCATTTCATATATTTCATTTCCATTATAATTTCAAAATTTGATGAGGCTTGATGCCAGGGTGAGCCTCTTCTGTATCATGTCCTAGTTGGAACTAGGGTTTTTTTTCCTGTACATGTTCAAGCTGGCTAAAGAAGCAAGTTTCTCTGACCATGGACAGAATGCACATCTTAGCTAAGGCATTTACTTTCTACCTAAGTTGGAGGGCATAGGAAACATAGGAAGTTGCCTTACATTGAGTCAGACCATCTCTCCTCCCCGTGTTTCCCTCCCCCCACAATAATGAGTTCTGGGGAGATCAGGAGTAGCCCCAGAATGTCATGCAGTGGGCAGAGAGGAGACATTATTCCGCCTGGCAAGCTGGCATGCTTGCATAGATTGAATGAGTGCAACATTGAATTCCACCCAATGTGCAAAGTTATGCTTAGATATCAATGTATCTGTGATTGGGAAATGGTGTGCCCACGCTGGCTAAATCAGTGCTACTCAGACCAAAAGAAAAGGAGCAGACTAACCCAACATTCCCGAGTATGGTGAGAGAACCAGTTAGAGTGTTGGACTAAGACCTGAGAAACCAGGGTTCAAATTCCTACTGAGTCATGAGGTTCAAGGAGTAACCTTGGCCAGTCACTGCCTCTCAGCCTCAGCTAATTTACAGACTTGTTATAAGGATAAGACCAGGAGAAGGGATACCATGTATTTCACTTTGAGTTCCTCAGAGGAAAGGTGGGGTAGCCATGTGATGAATAAATAAGCAAGGAAGCAAATAGAATCCTCTTATGCGGAACAATTATGTTGAGGGGCTAGGCTTGTTAATAACATACTGTACATTCATTTGGGGTTATTAATACCCTGCGTAAAATGAGACCCAACAGTCTAGGTCAGGAGCTATGTCCTATGGTAGTTCCCTTTCCACAGAGGTGTATCTTGCACCTTCATTATGGAGTTTAAATTTAATAATAATAATAATAATAATAATAATAATAATAATAATAATAATTTTTAATATATATATATGTGTGTGTACCCCGCCCATCTGACTGGGTTTCCCCAGCCACTTTGGGCAGCTTCCAGCATATATGAAAACATAGTAAAACATTAAACCTCAAATACTGAAGACATACCTTTTTACCCTGACCTTTGACACCAGAGAGAGATATTTCAGGACCCATGATATTCTTTTGAATGTAATCTGTTTTAACTGTTTTTATATTGGATTTAAAATTGTTTCCACCCGGCTTGGAACGTCATGGTGAAGGGAGAGTATGTAATAATAATAATAATAATAATAATAATAGGCTCACATATATAAACAGATGGCCAAATTAAACCAAAACACACCAGGAAGAGAACGTATTCCTCTATCCAAACTGAGAGCCAACTATTTTTAGCTTCAGCCCACCTAGCATGTCATTATACAGTTGAGCCTATCTGTTCGCTAGAAGCCAGAAGTGCTCCTTTTATTCTCTCTATCATGTGGCCTTGCAGAAGCCACACAAATCAATAAGTTGTGCTTGGTTTCCAATGACAGCTTCTTTAATTAAGGAGGGAGATGGCGATACTCCCGAGCAGAAATTTGACTTTTGTTTTATTGCTCGTGCATTTTTAATACAATCTGTTATTTTCACCCTGGCTGCTAGCAAGCTTAGGAGCGTTCAAGCAGCAGACTGAAATTTATGGTCTTATTTATGCTGACCATGGTTCTCGCTTCCTGGTTATCCCTACCGAAAATGTGATTGATTGCGCAGGTGGTGTCACTTCAGACTGCAGTAGGGGATTGCAGCCACTCTCTTCACCCATATCTTAAAAAGAAACCAAAAATCCATGCTACTGCAGCCGACACTAATTTCTACTTTTATTGGCAATCTCAGTAGAGAGGTCAAGGACTGAATAAAGACAGTGCCTGCACCTCTCCCTCTCATCCTTAGAAGTGGTCATTCCTGGTCAGGGTTGCAGTATATTGAAGGATTATTGCCTTTGCTCTACTGTACCTGCTCCATGGCTAAATTGAGAATTTCAATCTTCCCTGCTGTCAATCCAGAAACCTTTGTGAGAGCTATAGTCACATCTTTTGGAAGGGGAAAAAAATAAGAAAGAGAGAGAGAAACATTATTTATTGACTGTGTCAAAAGTAGCAGTAAACTCATTTTGGTTTTACATCTGTGTCGTGACCTGCTTGCTCTTAGCTGCAGATGATACATGGCAGAGCATCAAAGCACATGCTGCGAAATAATGCACACAGTTGCCATTTTAGCTTTGCATTTTGGACAGCTACATAATCATTTCCCAGAGTACCTGCTTGTGAAACTCCATAAGCTCTTCAAGTAGAGAGAGACCCTCCCCAAAGACAGAGTGTGCTGACATGGTAACAGGAGTGTCAGAGTGCTGTCATAAGCAGACCAGGGGAAGGAAGTTGGCAGTTTAGCAATCACAATATGCCCTATGAGGACTTCAGTGAAAGCCTTCTAAGCCATCAAGACAAATTAGAAATTAGGGACTTGTGAAGCCTTCACGTTTATTTCTATGAAACTTTTTGGTTTGCCCCCCCCCCCCACACACACACAAGATAAAATATATTCAGGATATTTATCCACAAACAAGGCAAAACCCCAGTTAACACCTGAGGAGGAAATCCCAAAGCAGAGCCCTGAAACAAACGTAATAACGGAAGTAACATCTCAGAGCCCTGGAAGGAAACCAATTAGAAATACGGGTATTAAAGAGGATGTGGCCCACGATCTTGATGGTGACATACTACGCGACTGGCAAGTTCCAATCCAGAAAAAAGATCGGAACTTGATACTAATCCCTCAAAAACTTGTGTTTGTTAACTACCCAAAACCAAAGGGTTTCCTCTCATGGATGGATCGCATAATGAATTTCCTGAGCATCATGAATGATATGTTGCCAGGAGTGGTAAAGCCAAACGATATTGCTTCTATAGAGTACTTACGATGGTTACTTGGTACGAGCAATGATCACCTTTCAAGATCAAAATTTGGCCAAATTCATCCACAGATCAAAACATCTATTCTTAAAGGAAAGGATAGCAGGTTCACCTCTCTTTCAAGACCTACACATGGGCTAACTAGCTTGCGATTTCCCAGAGTGCCTAAGAAATGAAAAGATGATTCTGTTGCTCAACAAAATGGACATTGGGTGATTTAAAATCAGGGGTGGCACATCCTGTTTTGCCGCTTGGGACAAAATGGGAGGTGCCACTTTGCCTTTCTGCTCCTACTCCTGTTCCCACCACCAGCCACCTGCTTTGGCTGCCACCATGCACCCTGCCGCATTTGCCAGTGGTGGAGAAGGAACACCACAATTGGTGAAATGTTGGGCAAGATCGCATTGATTTTGAGTGAGATCTTGCCCCAAACCACATGAGATGTTGTGCACTCTGCAAGAACTCATGCCATTTTGGGCAAAATCTCTCCCAAAGTGAATGCAATCTTTCCCAAAATTGGTACCGATTGTGTTGGTGCGTCTTTGCCACTGGCAGAGGTGACAAGGCAGGCGGGACACTAGCAGCATACCACCAAGGGGGCTTTTACTGCCTGAGGCAGCAGCCTTACTCTGCTTAATGGCTAGGCCGGCTCTGCTTAAAAGCATCATCAGTGTTTGGCTAGGTCATGAGATAAAACTTTTGTGAATAGTAGCTTGACAAGAATAGAATCGCTTTATCCATAAATTAAGCCAGTGTATGCCTTATTTAAGGAGACATAGATAATAAAACTATGCTTACATGTTTATTATCAATAGGTTGCATCCAACATTAGGCCTACTATGGGTAGGCTCATTAAAATTATTGGACATGACTAATTTAGGTGCAGGAATAGATAGGTAACTTTCAGGAGAATCCAATGGCCTTTGCACCATGCCATTTACATTAGTGCAAGGGTCATTGAATTGTCCTGTTAGTTACTATATAGTGGATAAAAACTACTGACTCCACTGAGACAGGTTGTTAGCAAGGAGCAATGCATGTATTGTGTTGATTTGGGTTTCTTTTCCTTTTTCTTAAGGTGGGGTGTCTGAAAGGGAATTTGTGCAGCTGGAAAATCTGCTTTTAAAAAAACCCAGACTGTCAACATTTAAGATCTCCTGAGTATTGTGGTTTTTTTCCCTCTGACAGGAACTGATAAATGCCATCCTCTTAAGTGCCACATTTCCATTTGTTTTTAACCTAAAAATCTTCAAAATATCCATACATAAGAATGAAATGGCATATGGTGTTGTCAGTGTTTCCTTTATGCTGCTGTTTATCTTTGCCATGGGGATGCTAGATAGTTTATGACAACCTGGCTTTTGGGTTTACATGCTGTTGACTATTCGCCTGGTCATTTTATGGGTGAACAAGAAATGGAAGAAGAGAGCATTTTCGCCTCATAATAATTTATTGACAACCTTCACATTGTAGTCTGTTCACATTCAAGTATGAATTATGGTCAAACATAACAGTTTCCACTACACTTTTATCAGCACATATCCATCCCTAAATATAGCATGTTTGGAGTAATATCTAAAGCACAAAGTGATTTTCTTTTCGTTTTTATGAGAAAAATATGTTTCGTCTACATTATCCAAATATTACTGCTTTATTTCCCCACATATAAACATGGAGATTAACTGACATAATTGGATGTGATATAGTGTTAACACCATAGCAAACTCTCTTAGGATATTTGAAAGGAATAACCAAGGAAACAGATTTGGAGTTAATAATGACCTTACTGACTGCAGCTAAACTAGTGATAACTGGCAACTGAAAATCTTCAAAACCACTAGATAAATTACAATGTTATTAAATCACTGTATCAATTACAATGGTAACTTTTATATGTACTTTATTGTGCTTATTTATTGTGCTATGTATATAGTACAAAAATATATTATTGTCAAGGACATAGTCACAATTCAAGCACAAAATGATTATTTTTAACAAACCTTTTTCTGGACCATACTATATTAAAGCTAACACTGAAAGGCATTTTAGTCCTACTCTTAATTTATGCCAGTTATAAGTAAAACAAGCAACAGCATCTTCCTGGAAGCCCAGCCACACCAAAATAGATCACAGATGCCATGTAATTATCTCAGAAAAGATTTATTTTATCGATCTAATAGGTCGTTAAATATTTAGTTATGTAAATCCATATCTAACGATTTCTTAGACTCAGCTTTACTCTAGTACTTAGAGTGTATCGGCATCAAGTCTTGTTTGTAGGAACACATTCTGATGAACATATCTTTCACATCATGGAATCAAAAAGTACATTTATTAAGTTGGTATTTAGATGAATGCATGCCAAACTGATGCTAAAAAGAGAAGGTTCATGCATGAAACATCAAAGGCTCACTCAACTAAGCAGTTGTGGTGGAGAAGATTTGTAGGAACTATAGGCAAGAGTGAGTGGCCTAAGGGCCCCTTCAGACTGTGCTTCATATTCTGCAATATTTTCTTCCACAATAATTCATTACCAGTGAATTTATTAAGACCTAATTAATTCTGTGATGCTTCCCCAGTGCTTCCACATTACTGCTGTCCAGAGGGGCTATAGTGCAATGAAAATGGAAGAAACATAAACCAGAACATTTGTGATGTAAAAGGTTGTGGGATTTCTGCAGCAAGTCATGGGATATGCACTAGCTGGAAATGCAGCAGTGTGACTGCCCCAAAACTTTTGCAGGCAAAATTGAAATCATGCATGTCTATCCTTATAGCACCATGATCCCAAATCATCATGAATGCACAATACAAAGGGTGGATCAACACTAACATCAACAACACTAGCATAGGAGTGCATCAGTGTGAGCTGAGGAATGAGATTCTGTTAGGGTGTTTCAGGGATACCATGCCATTACATAACCTCCAAAATGTTAGAGTACCGCTATCTGCATGTTCCATGTTGGCACCACACAGGGATTCCTTGCAATGGCATCTAAACCATACAAAAAGTCAATACTGCATTAACTGGGTGTCATTGTGTAACCACTAGCCTGTGAGCAGGTACTTTGCTCATGTGTCAGAATTTCAGGCAGACACGAGCCAGCTCCGAGAGGAACTAATGAGCCTCTGGCAGTTTTATGGTATGTTTATTTACAATTTACACAGAGAGAGCAGCACCAGACTATCTGCATTTGGTCATGAGTTGCTCAGTCTGAATCTCTGCCCCTGCTGCAACACAGAGCACGCAAATGTCCGGTCCTCCCCCCTTTTGCACTTCCATTGTAATTTAACCCTTTCAGCCCTTCTAGAGGAAGGAGAGGGAGGGTGGACTTCTCCTCCACTCTCAAACAAGGAGTTCTCTACACACTACCTTCCTTCTGGTTGCATAGCAACCCCCTCAAGGCCGTCTGTTTCCTCCCTCTCTGAGGCTGCTTGTCTATCTGTGGCTGGGAACTCTGGAGGAAGGGGGTCCAAACTAACCCATTCTTGCTCTAACTGTGACTGTATTCTCTCTCAGGCACCTGACTCAGCCACGTCTCTGACATCATGCTATGGAGGAAAACTGCATGGACACAGCCTGCCTACAAAAGGGAAGTGATTAAACATAAATGGATTTCCACTTGGAATAGCCAGCCTACAAATGGACACATATAGCGTCCACCTGGAGTGAAGCTGGACTTATGAAATATAGACGTCTTCCACAGTAGCAGAGTGTGTTCTGAGAGAAATGGGCGTGCTTCGGAGCTGCAGAAATCAAGGCAACTTCTGCACACTGAACCATCTCTGTACTTAACCAAGGGGACTGAAGTAGTTCATCAGACCATCAGCAACAAGGATTTGCTCTTCACATTGAAGGCTGAAGTGTTTACTGATTAGGATATCTGCTCTTGCAGCAAGAACTCCAGTCTGGCCAACATGAAACCACAGCCAGGAACATTTCCCAGATCTGCTTCAGCTATATAAGAGATCTGCTCCTATAGAAGAAAAAGGAATTCCCAGATAACAGAAGACAACGTTTTTCGGTGCAGTGGTGCCAAACCCAGATTGGGTGGCAGAATAGAGGTCCCTACTTGACCTTCTTGTTGGTATGAGAAACTGATTTTCCTGCAGCCAGATATAAACACACACCTGCATACATGCATGCATGCATACATACTTGTATGACACCTTTCCACAGTTCAAACCATGCTCAAGGCACGATACATGCATTTAAAGAAACGTGTGTAACATTCACCCCAGACATTTTAAAATGAAGAATTAATAGTGCAGTTCTATGGTTGTCTAAAGGTAAAGGTAAATCCTGTTGAGTAGAATGAGATCAGTGTACACAGGACTTCAGCATAATAAATTCACATGGTTACTTGAACATATAATGTGTGGAAACTATACAGTGTGGATAAAAGCAGCTTTCCACAGGGCATATTGTGATGCAAACATACTCTAACAAAGCATACTGGGCTGAGCAGTCTAATCATTTTCATACGAGTGCTGTTATGAATTTTAGTTTCCAGGAGACAATTCCATCTTTATATAAAGCAATTGAAAATTTCATAAATACCCTTCTCTCATCTGTGATTCAAACATGTGAGAAATCACATTGACTTTCCATACTCCTTCTCTAGGCAATATGGTAAAATGCTTTGCATCCTCAAAAACAAGGGCTGTAAAGAAAAGCTACTCAAGAATAACAAGCAGACCAAGTTCTAAGGAAATGTTTCTCTGTGAAATTTGAAGAAACATTTTGTTTTGTTTTGTTACAGTTAAAGTCTCAAACTAGCAAAAGAGGTTTGATTCATACCATCCCATTTTCTTTGAACTAGTGCTAATTAGATAGTGTCTTCAGTCTGACCCTGTCAATACAAATTAGATTGCTCTTTCCTTTCCATGCCGTTTTGCCAAAGTTGAAATTTTAGCAAAAGCGGGGGAAAGAGCAATCTTAGACAAATCCAAGTCCACATCCTTCCTTTGAGTTAAATGGAAACAAATCTGTTTTCCTCTTCTAAATGCAGGATTATATAAGTGAAACAAATGCCTCATGTTGATAACAGAGCTGATAACAGAGGTCTTGAATAACACAGTGATTACACAATATAGAATATTTATCTCTCTACATAGTTCCTAACTTCTAGATCCCTTTTAGGCTTGAGACCCACATTTCATCTTACCAACCTTCAGAGACAACATGCCAGTAGTGGGCATGGGAAAGATGGCAAAAATGGGTGTGGCCACACACATGCATACTTACATATATACCCCCAGCACATATTTTTAAACACGCACACTCCTTTGCCTCCCAGAAGTTAGGCTCAAAAAAAGTATTTTAAGTGTTTCTTTTAGATTGTTTTTCAAGTCTAATTGCCTTAGGGAGAGATATCTTCCTGAAGAGGGTAGGGTGGTGTTAATTCCGCATCCCCCTAAAAATTAGACTTATGCAGGATCTATTGGAATTGGATACGACTGAAGGATTGCTTTCATGTCTAATTGTAGTACAGGAGGCATGGATGAGAGCAGTGCTTTTTCTGGGGGGACACAGGGGTACTCATACCCCTAAACATGTTGTGAATCTAACGGGAGAAGAAACAATTTTTTCAAAAAAATAAACAGTTTCTTCTCTAGCACGGTGAATTGTCAGTTCCATTGCTACCCCCAATGGCGGCCTCATTTCCAGTCATGGTGTTTCTTGAGTCTTAGATGGAAGCGAACGTTTAATGTGTGAAGCAGTATGGAATGTGGTGTTTTACTGATGAAAGTTTGGCCTCATTGAGGGGCAGTATTTCAATGTGAGTAAGAAAATTACTGTGAGCTGTCAGTTGTGTAAAATGAGGTATTGCATGTTCTTTGTACTTTTGTCCATTTACTGCATTTATTTCCCCCAATTTGAACTATAAAATGGCGATTTCCTTGAGTAAAAATGAGAGTACACCTAAACATTTTTTTTAGGGGGGGGGGAGCAATGGATGGGAGCGTCAGTGTTCAGGGCGGGGAGCATTAACCTTTCACAGCTGTGCCATCCATACTGCAATTAGGCAAGAAAAAGGTCTTCATTTGTGCCCAGTGGAGGTCCTTTTCAAGCCAAGTTGTGTCACAGGGGTGGGGTGCCAAGATTTTGAATAGAAAGATAATCCTGTATTAACCATTTGGAAGACATGGCTCTAGTCCATGTGAAGACTGGTGCTTGGCACATGATCTGAGGACACCAGGTCCCTTACCCAATTTTCAGAGTAGAGGGTTGAAAATCTAGGAAGCAATGTCAGATCAAGCAAAGTATAGGTTCCTGTGAGGCAAGGCCAGAAAAAGCAGTGAATACATCTAATTAAGTGAGTTTCAAACCAGTCTTATTCCCAAGTTAGGGTGCATCAAATTGAAGTCTTTAAATTTCCTTTTCTTTCCATTCTAGAATAACTGAAAGACTTCTATTCACTAAAATTATTAGCTGAATCTTGTGCTTGGCTCGTACTACACATGTTGTACCAGCAACCTCTTTGAAAATCCTGCAAAAGCATAAATGGTCACTTATTTTCCATTTCAAATTTGCATTAAAAAGGAGGTAGGAGGAAAAGTGCTAGCAATCTGCGATTCCTTCAGCATACTGATTTGCTATTTCTGAAAAGTTGGTTCTTTTGATACTCAAACATTCTGACCTCCCACTGACAGGGTTCCAAAGGCAATGGAATTCTGTGTGGCAAAGAAAAATAGAGTCATAAATAGACTTTATCCCTCATGGACATAAGCACAACAGCGATTAAAACTATGGTACCATACCACAATAGTAAAAAAACTTGTGTCCCGTGCTAAAGAGATGGCTGATGTGTTCTAATTAAGGGCAGGGGATAAATTCAATGTAGTTCACATTTGAATACACCTAATTCACGCTTCCAAAAACATTTGTGAGACCAAACAAAGCCATCTTTCCAAATGTGCACTTCTCCAAATTTTGCAGTGTACTTCTCCAGTAAAGTAATGTGTAAAGAAATACCTACACTGGGTTTAGTGGGAAAGAAATACAAAGATGCATTTATAGTAGCGGAAATCACTTGCAGAAATGTGTGTGTTAGTCAATACTGCATAAAGAATGTATTTATTAGGAGGAATTTGCACTAAAATGCTGGTGAATTTCATAATTTTTAATTTTTTAATTTAAAAAAATTAATTTTTTAAATTTTTTAAAAAGTGAAGAGATGAGGAAATGTGGAGAACGGAGCCTAGCATTGAAAAAATAAGAAACTGAGAGAAACCAAAACGAATGGATTCACCCATCCCTATTTCCAATACAGTTGTAATATTCACTGCCCACAAGCTCCTGCCTCCCATTTTGGGATATTTGGCCCAGCTTCCCAAATTTGCCTTTGGTCTACTTCTCCACTGATGTAAGAAGTCCCTCCAGTTCCTAAACTGTGTTTAAGGGTTTCCTTCACCTCTGCTTTCTCACCAGTCATCAACATTGCTTCTTTCTTTCTTTCTTTCTTTCTTTCTTTCTTTCTTTCTTTCTTTCTTTCTAGCTGCAAACCTGTCTTTGTTGCTCAGGAAGCAAAGATTTTTTTCTCTTAAAATCAATGCCATTTCTACTTTTTTGTAACAATGTATTTTCTTTCTAATCTGGTGCCATATGCATACCCTTAATGAAATCAATAAATAAATTCATCAAACAGACACAAATGTCTACTCCGGTTAAGGAAATCAAAGCATGTTCCATGATTTATCTAATAGGTCTGTCATGTATAACACTAAATACTCTTTGGCCTTCAATCAAATCTTTTTGGTAACATGGTTCCCAATGTTAAAAAAGCTGTCTCAAGTCACCAATGCATGTCTTCTAAATGCATAGGACTTTCTGAAGAATGCTAAAGAATATCACTTATCAGTTATGAGACCTGTATCTAAACATCTCTCATGGGTATTATTATTTTTATTTAATCTCAATTTAAGTAACTGTTAGGAAATGTTGTCAGGATCATTAACCCAAAGTTTAAAGCCTTAGTAAATCTTATTTATTAACTAAACTACTAAATGCCCCTCAGTAACAGGGCAATAACATCTGTTGAATACTTTAACTCTGAATGCTATGTTCTTAATAGTTGTTCGATGGAAAAGAAACACTATTCTGCAAATACTGTTTTGCTTTACAAAAAGGGGCAAAATATTTCAATATCTAATTAAGATTCCTAGTCAATGGGGT
This sequence comes from Podarcis erhardii, assembly GCF_964252035.2. Taxonomy (NCBI): domain Eukaryota; kingdom Metazoa; phylum Chordata; class Lepidosauria; order Squamata; family Lacertidae; genus Podarcis; species Podarcis erhardii. Next base: position 54,533,008 of record NC_138499.1, on the reverse strand, counting down.
CTTAATTGACTCATACATCATTCTGTTAACACTAATGGTGTATTAAATATGTCTGATCAATATTCAAGCACTGAACTGTAGTCAATTGTCATTGAAGTTAATGGGCATTACCTTAAAATATTAACTGATGTACACCCACATGTGCAGGAATCATATTTTATATCACCAATATCCAGGTGCTATCAATAAGGGAGCAATTGTTGAGAGAATCTTCCTGAATTAAGGCAGCAGGGAACCATAGTGTTGTGTCCCACAAATCACAGTTCTATCATCAGAGGTGTCAAATTGTGGATTCTAATATAAGTCTGGGTCCAGTTCCTGTCAAAATCTTGCACTATAAAAATTGTGTTTCTGAATATAGTGGATTATCTTTACTACCAAGGACTGGACTCGAAAAACGTCAGCCCTGCGGTTCTGGTTCTAATCAATAGATACGCTATATCAAATTCAAAAGTGTTACACAAAGGAACAGAGACACATCTGGAAAATAAAATGATGTACAACATGCAGTTTAAAAAATAGAAAAAATAGAAAATGGCCTGTAAACTGAGATCCATAAGGATAGGACATCAGGAAAATAGCCTACCTAGTGGTAGATTAGTCCACTGTCCACCAGTCAGCATAGTGCGCAAAGGGTCGCATAGCATACAACAGCTATGCGCAAAGGGTCGCATAGCATACAACAGCTACCTGAGGAATGCAATTTGGAATTGGTACATGAGACAGCTTTCTGCCACATAAGCCTCCAAACCTAGAAACAGGTAGGAGGTTCCAGATTGCCTTGCACCTCTCCTTTCAACTGAGCTCACCTTGTGAGGGAGGCAAACATCCTTCTTCATTGCAACATTCAGTTCTTAGGGTATAAACAAGCAGAGTGTACATGCCAGGAGGGCAGTGGTGGAGAACCTGTGGCCTACCTTATATTGTTGGACTCCAATTCCCTTCATCCCTGACCTTGATGGCTGGAGCTGATGGGAGTCAGAGTACAACCACCTCTGGAGGACCACAGTTTTGCCCTCTCTGCTGTAGAAGGTTGCCACATTCCTGGCATTCTGCTTTGCAGTTGACATTTCTGTCATGGAGAACAGAGCTCTTCTTGCATATAATCCTATATACCAGTGTTTCCCAACCTTGTGCCTGCAGCTGTTTTTGGACTACAATTCCCATCATCCCTTGCCACTGGTCTTGCTAGTCAGGGATGATGGGAGTTGTAGTTCAAAAACAGCTGGAGGCACAAGGTTGGGAAACACTGCTATATACGATCCTGGTAGCAGGGCATGAGGAGGGCCAAAAGAGAACATTGGTCTTTGAATTAAGGTCTAAAATGGGGGTAGGAATGATTGACCATATAGAGCAGGTACGTCCAACTGTCAAGAGACTGTGGTCTACTCCCAGTATAAAAAAACCTGGCAGTGATCTACTCATTGTCATTGCCAAGAGTTGTTGTTGAGCTTTTTTGGGGAGGGGTTGCCCAGAGTTTTTTTGGGGGGGGCTATCAACTTGATACGGACCCACGATCAAACAGTAGATCACGATCAACGGGTTGGACATGCCAGATAAAGAAGCTGCTGAACTACAACTCCCATCAGCCTTAGCAGGCATGGCTAATGGCCAAGTATAATGGAAGCTGTAGCTCAGCAACACATGAGGGGCCAAAGCATCCCCACACCTGGCCTAGATGCTGTGGTTTAGACACACGGTGAAATTACTTGGGCTTGCTTAGGTTTTTTCCTTCACCTTCCATTCCCCCACTCATAGTCTAGGCATCACATCAGGCTCCACCCTACTTCAGAACACAGTCACTTTTGTGACTGCTAATACTGTTCAAACTTCAGAGTTAGAGCTCTGCCTGTGCTCTCTATTTTGACAATGTAACCCATACACAAGTAGGACCCTGCTTTTCTTGATTACACATGGGAAGCAGCCTTCTTTCAGGGAGTTTTTGTCTAATGAGATGTCACATTGCAAGCACAGGCAGCAGTCAGAGGAATAGGCTTCTCAGTGAAATATATTGAAATAAAAATGATTTGCGCTCAGTGCCCTCCATTGCTTCATTTGCTGCCAAAGCTAATGCAAACTGGCATAGAGATGGGGGGCCACAAATGACACCAAAGAAATTGGGAATATGTGCCCTTCCAGGTGTCATTGGACTACAACTCCCAACCTCCTTGACCACTGGCCCTGTGTGCTGAGATCCATGAAGATGGGACAGCAGGAAAACAGTGGTCCAGTGAATAATGTCTAAGATAATGTAATGCTTTAGTGATGGTAAGGAGGTGTCATCCTGATTAGGGCCTGTCTGAATACAAATTATGTAAGGGGACCATCAGAAGTAGCCTGTGTATAGCAGGTTTCGAGCCTTCAAAAAGAAGACCAGGATATCATCTAGTTTACTCACCCCAGCTGTGATATATGAAATGAGAGTAGCAAAATAATAATATTAAAACATGCTATCTAGCTGTGTCTAGGGAAATTATACAAGCTACAGGTCTCATCTTTACTGAGATTCTTAGGATATATGTCAGTGCTGCAATTGGTGGTAGATTTAAGGGCCATAGGAATTCAAATATTGCCCTAGGTGAAAACATTACAGCAGGTTTTACACTGGCTAATTAGGTTGTGTACAGATTCCAATGGCAGGGAAGAGCTAGCGCTGAGAAGGGTTGTTTTTTTTTTTAAGGCTTTAGCAATTCTCCCTGAAAAGAAAACAGCTCTTCAATATTTCAGGACAATTTTGTCAGGTAAAGCAGGGAAATCTTCCAACCATATGAGTCACTCTTTATAAATAGACTTCTACTTTTAAGTAAAAGAAAGACTAACTGAAGCAGTACAAACATGAACTTAAGGGCCCAATCAAACATAATTTATGTCACAGAAGGCAAAGCCTTCTTTATGATAGCAGCATCTCATTTGAGTCTCATGTACCATTATTTGTTCATTCACATCAATGGGGGGGAACTAAACAAAAGCCATTATATGCCCCTCCAGAATATTTTGAAAGACAAATATGACATTAAGGCTGTCACACTGTATCCACTTACCCAAGAGTATGCCCTGAACTCAATGGGACTTACCTCTGAGTAAACATATGCAGGCTTGCACAGTGAAGCTGCAATTTGATACACCCTTCTTTGGAATAGCTGTCTCAGTCACAGCTCTACCCTTCCCATGCAGTGACTACAGCCAAAGTGTAATGGACAAACTCAAGCAGACAACAATCTGGGTTAGAAATGGCCACAACTTTATTGATTCCTGATGTGGGTCAATTTTGGCTCAGGCATTGGGTGTATATCCGTTCTAGCCTTCTGCCAGAGGGTGGAAACCCTTGACAGGGTCACGTCAAATATTATGGCCTCCTCAAGATGCCAAACTACTGAGGTGGCTGTCCTCAGGCTGTTGCTGGAAGCTTTATGACTTGTCTGCTCCATGCTTGGCTTCTGGACAAAGACTTCCACATAGACCCTTCTAATGGGATATGCTGGTTCAGGTCTGGGTGATGCACCAATCCACCCAAAACCTTAATGAGTAGCGATTCCACCCAATGTCTTAACCACCACTCAAGCTACAACCAACAGAAATGTCCTTAAACACATCTGCCAACTAGCATTGAAGGTGCTAGGCTCAGCTGGCTTTTATGCGTCGCTGGTGAACCAGTGTGGAAGCATCTGATTCATGGCCCATCAGTGAGGCTCCACCCACCAGGAGGCCCCTGGTTGGCTAGTTCAAAATGGAGCTTTTTTTGTGAGCAATCTCAGCCTGCAATGTGGCCAGCTGGGTAGACACTCAACAGTCAGCTTCGCCCACACATTCTGGCTGCCAAGGAAGGTATGACCTGCGGGGGGCCACAACTGCTACCAACCCAGAATAAGGTAAGGAGCCATTATGTAACCTCAGTGTGACAATTCCAATTAATCACGCATATGGCTGCGCTGCCTGGCTGTATTACTAAGAATAATTACAAGGAGGTACGTACTATCCCTAGGATCTAATTTCAAAACAAACCTGTTTAGGATCAGACTATAAATGTATCAAAAGTGCTTTCATTATCTTTTAGGCTTGATCAGAGCCAGGAGGAAGAGTAGTACCAAATAATGCTCACATTGTACTAAAGGTCATGGCAGACTGTGGACGGTTTCTGAGCAATGGCTTTAAGTTGTATCTCATATGCTCATCAATAAGCAGCCTACTGAGTGAAAGCAGAAGCAAATGTGGGTCTTCAAAGAGCATGAAATCAGGGTAAGCTGAAGGCAAACATAGTTCAGTGGCCAGACACAAATCTGAAAATCTCAACTAAGAACTTTATCGTGTGTGTGTGTAAGAGAGAGAGAGAGAGAGAACCCACAAAAAATAGTGCATGAAAAAAATAGGTTAGTACAATCTTATTTCTACACATTTATTTATTTATGACATTTGTATGTCACCCCATAATAAAAAGTTCTCAAGGTGGCTTACAATAAACAAGACACGCATCCATAAAAACCTTGCATAAATACAACAAAACAAAACCCACCATGTCACTCCTAAAGTTAAAAGACAGATTTAAAATAAAAATAAAAATGAGAAAGGCTGAGACAACCTAAATTACTTAAAAGTCCTGGTTGAACAGACAGGCCTTCATCTAAAAATGGAGAAAGAAATCAGAAGGTATAAAGTCAATGAGAATATGGGTGCCAAGGGCAAGTTGGGTGGGTGATGTAGACACCACTTAGAAACAAACAAACACAAGGAGAAACATGGCCTAACAAAGGACGAAATCTTATTAGAAAGCCAGCTGAGTATGAAACAAATGGGATCCTCCTAAACGAGGGTCCTGGTTGCACTCAGGCCCCCCAGGACACCCCCGCAGGGTGCGCTGTAGCTAGGTGTGGCCCAAGCTGTAACCGTTAGGCCCTGGGATCGCGCCAGGCTGTTTTGGCCAATCAGGGTGAGCAGTGGCGTAGCGTGGGTTGTCAGCACCCGGGGCAAGGCAAGTAATTTGCGCCCCCTAACCCCTGGATTTTAGCACTCGAGTGTGAGCGCGCCCCCCGCAGATGTTGCGGCCGGCCCCCCCTGCACCCCCCACGCTACGCCACTGGGGCTGGGGGCGAGCGAAGGAGCCAAGGACCCCCCCCTTAAGGCTCAGCAGGAATTTATTAAATTTATTATTTGCTGAGCCCCCGCGGGCCGAGGCAGCCGAAGCCCCCTCCCCTCGGGCGCCTCCCCGCCCCCTCCTCTCCTTGGGCCGTAGGTGGAGCCCGCGCTCTGAGGCGCTCCAGATCCGGGCTTGGCGAGCGCCTCTCCTCCCCCCGGCCTGGTCCGGGGGCTTCCAGTCGCGCTCCGTCCTCGCCCGACCCCCCCCCCCCGTGGCTGAGATTTGCGCTGAGAGCCGGAGCCAGCGGGAGACCCTCGCCCGCCGGGGGACCTTCGCCCGCCTGCCGGCTTCCTCTCGGAGGGTTTTAGGGAGCGCAGGGCGCAGCGAGGCCCCTCGGAGCTCTCCTCCCTCCCAGTCGGCAGAAGCAGCCGCCGCCTGTGACTGGGCCGAGGGGATGGCGTCGGCGTCGGGGTGCGGAGGCTGCCCGTGCCCGGCCAGGCATTGGTGGCGGCGTCAGCGCTGCTGCAGCGGCTGCTCCTCCTGCGAGCAGTGAGTGGAGCGCAGCCGCGGCGGCGGGGGGGGAGCAAGGCTGGCGGTGGCGGCGGGGAGCCCGGCGGAGGAAGGAACTTGTCCCTTCCCTCTGGACTCGCGCCCCCCAGATGTTGCGCCCGGTGCGGCCGGCACCCCTGGCACCCCCCACGCTACGCCACTGAGGGTGAGCAGTGTGATTCTTGGGACCTATAAAAGCAGCAGCACAACATGATTTGCTTCACGCTGCCGAACACCTGCCATCCCTCCCTGCTTTGGCCTTGCTTTAGTTTGGGTCGTCTGCTTTGGAGCAGGGGCTGGGTAGGAATTTTTTCCATTTGGCAGATTGGCTGTAGCCACTTGGTTTTCACTTACCCCCTTAGCAATCGTCACAACTTTGTAAGGTTTGGCAGTTAGGCATTGGCTTAATGAAGTGTGTGGGAGGGGAGATGCGGCCATTACCTGCCCCTCCAGAAATAGGGTATTCCAGTAAAGGAATCTGGGGGTCCTGGATCTCGTCCGAAGTCCACTTGGGGGGCTAAGGCCATGCCAGGACCACAGGAACCCCAGGGTGAGCTTCGGTTGATCTTCATCGATGTTGCTCCCTCATTTGGAGTTTACACTTTCAGACAACCAGCCAGAGAGACAGGAGTCAGTTATAGCCTGTTGTCAATGCCTAAGCCAATACAGCTCACTTTGCTGTAATTAATAAAGTTGTGGCCTAAAATTTTGCCCAATAACTTAAGCTAAAATTTATGTGTCAGTGTGAAGTTATTTATGGGGGAAGGCCTAGGGGCCTCAAAGCGCAAAAGAAACCCTACCAACAGGTTTGTTGGTAGACCAGCCTACTTTATTCTTCATGGGAATTTATGGCCAGGTCACAAGAAGAGTTTTCAGTTTGCAAGTGCCATAACATACTGTCAGGGAACTGCCATCGGAGAGTCAGGTGGTGGAGGGGCTCAAGGAGGCTAGGAGACCCTCGGATGCGGAGGAAGGAACCAGCAGGGGGAGAGAGAGAGTTCATGGAGAAACTCAGTCGGAGGGATGGCTCCAAGAGACTTCCAGTGAAAACAGCGGGGAGGTCTCAGGACCTCCTCTGGGTACACCTACTCCTCGCAGGAAACTGTCACGCCGAGAATCCCGAAGGAGAGTTTCTGTTAAGGAACTCTTATGTTGGCGCAAATTCCGGAAACGCCCACTGACAGATTCTGCCAGCGATTGAGGGAGTCATGCTTTGAGGGCTCCCATAAAGGCAGAGCTTTGAGACCTATGCCAAGCTCTGAGGGATTCAGCTTTTACGCACAAGCAGCTCATTATCCCATCACACATACCTTGCCCCTCCCCATTAAACATGATAGCTGACTCAGTGAGAAAATCAAATTAATCAAGATTTTAGAAAAAGGATGCTTATTTTTTAGCTGTCTCTTGCTTCTTACTTTATCATGGGCAGGACAGCTGATGACAGGTCTACCCAACCTGTCAATTTCATTTCTCATTTCCCCCCTAACATTTCAGAAAGTGCAAATTAGGGAGGCTCATTGTTAAAAGCAAACCAAATCAAGTTTTGTCCCCCTAAGTAATGGCAACTCTGCTGTTGAATGATTATACAGTGGTACCTCTGGATGTGAACGGGATCCGTTCCGGAGCCCCGTTTGCATCCTGAAGCGAATGCAATCCGTGTCCACGCATCTGCATGTGTGTGGGTCGAAATTTGCTGTTTCCACACATGCGCGTGACGTCATTTTGCACATCTGCGCATGTGCAAGCGATGAAACCCGGAAGTAACGTATTCCGTTACTTCCAGGTCGCCACGGAGTGCAACCTGAAAACGCTCATCCCGAAGCTACTTCAATCCAAGGTAAGACCGTATCTGCTTCTGAAGGAGCGACACTTCTATGCAGCCCAGAGGCTCAAGGCCTACTAGCACAATTTAGGTGGTTCTCTGGGAGTTCTCTGCTATTCAGTCCAATCTCTCCACCCTGTGCATAAAGCCTGCTGATGGTGACTCTATCTGCATCTTCTCTGTTGCGCCATTCCATCATGGGATGTAACGCTACCTGTTAAATTGACTGCCAAATAGGATTGACGGCTTTTTATTATTTGTTCTGCCAACTCCATCTGGCACTGTATGTCCAACCTTGCCCTCTGCTGCATCGCTTGTCATATCATTCCGAGCTTTAGTTGCAGATGGAACTGTTGGGTAGATGAGATTGCTTTGTTCAGAGTTGTCACTGTCTCCTCATTCTTCTTTGTCTTCAGTTCCAGGGGGTGGGGGTACCGCTGCTGCTCCTCTCTTCCTTTTCTGCCTTGTTGGTTTTGTAATAATTGCCTCGTTTATTTCATGTCAGCTACACAGTGCATACTCCGATTTAATAAGTCTAATGTCATGCTCAAATGTAATCCTACTTTTGAATAAAACCTTCCTGAAATCTCATTGCCAAACAGAAGGATCGCTGCCTGCTGATTCTTGCACTCGGAGCTTACAAGACGGCCGCATTCAGCTTCTGACTTACGGAATGAAGCGCCGTTCGCTCTCATCGCATCTCATGTGTAATCCCTTGACAGTTACAAGCTGTAAACTTGAAAAGGCAAATGCATTTCCCAATAATATGCACTGAGGCTCCTGATATTTAACTTGCTCCCTACAACGCAACGTAACACACATTTCGCTCACTGTAGGTGGCTGAAGCTGAGAGCAGGGCTGATCAGGAGAAACAAGGAATTGGTTAACATGTTCACAGGCAGTGGCAGGGGGCGGGGGGAGAGTGAAAAACCCAGGAGGCAGGTAAGTGAAATCAATGAAGCATGGGAAGCAGAGATTCTGGGTATGTCACCATAAAACTTAACTGACAAGGAGAGATGAACGATGAACTTACAAGTGATAGACAGTCACATTGATGATAGCTGTTATGCTGATAGATGGTAATAGGACAAAGGTAAAATCCAAACAAGTCTCCCAGCGTGATAGACCTGCTTCTTTGTTATTATTCAAGACTAGTTTAGATTGTCTTCAATTAAGCAGCTGCACTTCCTTGGGAGAGACATCAGTAATATCTAGAAATAAACTTGAAACAAAACATAGCATTTTAAACATGGTTATCCCCCACCCCCACACATGCGCTACAAAATAAGAAAATGAAATCCTCAAATTTAGCAGATGGGCTGATAGATTTCAGGGGTTATGTAGGGAAAGGAAAACGGAAGTATGTGTGTGTTTCTGCCCTCCCCCTTTTTCTTCCACTATCATATGTCATTTGAATCAATTAATACCCGAGGTGGAAATAGGAGGCCCAGGAGAGAAGCAGGAAAATGTGGGGAAATGTCTTATTGATCCAACAAATGTGTCTCATCAAGAAGGGTTTAATGCAGCAATATTCCAATGAAAGGAGACTATTGCATTTCCCCCAACAGCCTATATTACGCCTGATAGGATGACAATTTAAAAGCTGGCCACAACCATGATTAACATGTCTCTCTGGCTTTGCTGCTGCATGAATGAGATGATTTTTTTATGATCTGAAGAGCAGACTGAATGGTGATCTGCATGACAGATATCCGTTTCCCCCACCTCCTGACACTTGCTCCCGTTTCTGGTTTTAATCATTTCTTCAGAACGAGCCAGTTTCACTCCAATCTTTTCTATTGCACTCATCTGCTCCTCATGCTAAGCGAAGGACCTCACCGTCGGAGACCTGAAAGTTGTACCTGAGTCATGGGGGAACAAAAAAATCCCTCCTTTTTCATTATTTTCTTCAGTGAATTTCTTCTTGAAGTAATGACAGGGTTGTTAGACTTAATTCCCCTGTCCTGCTGAATACCAATTCTCCCATCAGCCACCTGCACTTATGCGCCTTTTAATATTACTTTCATTACGAAGGCTTGGCATGTGCAGGTTTACTGATCAAATGAGATAAAAAGCCAATAGAAGGGACTCCCCCTCCCCTTTATTTCAGCCAGCAGCATTCAGAGAAGAATTGATTTCTATATACAGGCAAGGGAGGTGGGAAAGGGGTGGCAAGTAAGCAAGTTGCGCTGCTGAACATTTCAAAACAGTGAGGAATTCCAGCCAGGCTTTAAGCATGCTTACATAGCACTGAATATATAGCACATGGCTTCGGATCTCCCACTTTCTATTTTTCACCTTCCCAAGGAAGTAAGATAATGAGATTCAGAGCATCTTCATCTGTCATGGATGCTTTACTGGAAAGTCTTGCATTGCAGAGGGATGGACTAAATGACCCTCATGCAGTGGCGTAGCGTGGGGGGTGCAGGGGGTGCCAGCCGCACCGGGTGCAACATTTTGGGGGGCGCACTCGCAGCTCTCTGCCCCTACCTGGCTCACTCCCGCTGGCAGCGGCAGCAGCAGCAGCCTGGCGAATAGGGCGCGCGCGCGCAGGGCGCACGGAGTGGCAAAGGCGAAGGAGACGAGGCAGAGGCTGCGGGCTGGCGGAGGAAACAGGAGAGATTCAGATTGCAAGCAAGCCGGGACGCTTCGTCGGCTTGGGGAAAGCCCTGCGGGGGCCAAGGGCACGCGCCTCGCTTTGCTGGGCGCAGAGGTGGGGAGGGAAGAATCTCCACCCCTCTCTCTCTCCAAAGGGGATTTACGCCGGCTGAGCTGGGTTTCGCCTCCTCTGCCACCGCCTGGGGACAGCTCCTCAGAGGAGAAGGACGTTGGGGAGCGCAGAGAGGAATGGGGGGGGCGCAGCTCCAGCCATTGCCCATCGCCAGCAGTGTCCGTGCCTCCTTCGGGGGGCTCCTCAGGGGGCTCCTTGAGGAATCCGGGCAGCAGGATCTTGGAGACACTTTGCCTGCGAGGCAGCTGCCCACAACTCCCGGGGCCAGCCCGGGCAGCCAAGTGAGACCCCTGCTTCTTCAGAAATTTCTCCAAAGGCTTCATCCTGCCGACGGCAGTGGGGGCACCCCGGGGCTCAGCTGGGCCCCAGGACGAGGGGTGATCCAATGTGCCCTTTTCAGCTTAGGCCAAAATTGGGGATCAGGGGCGGCGCACTCTGCGTGCCTGCGGCGGGGGGGGGAGAGATGTGCGATCAAGAAGGTGGCAGGGAGCTGCCTCTTTGGAGAAGGGAAACGTGTCCTGCGTTGGGGAGGGGGGATGGAGCGGGGGCGCTGCTCTGGCCAACCTTACCGAGCGTGGAAAGGCTTTAGGGGGCGGGGTGCGCGGGGTCCTGCTTGACTCTCCCTGCAGGGGGAGTGACCAGAGGCGCCTCCGATGGCTTCGCATCCTGACGCCCTCCTGAAGTGGTAGGCGGCGAGAGGCAGACAGGTGGATTGCCATCTACTCTTTGGCCACGCCAGAAACGTGGCGAGCGGGCGCAACATCTGGGGGTTAGGGTTAGGGGGTGCAAATCCACGGGTTAGGGGGCGCAAATTACTTGCCTTGCCCCGGGTGCTGACAAGCCACGCTACGCCACTGCCCTCATGGTCCATTCCAACTCTACAATTCTATGATTCTGTGAAAACCAGAGGTGGTATAGACAGATGCAGGGTAGATTTGAGGCCAAGATGTCTCCCTGAAAGCCTGGTGAGCTGGGCAAAGAATGGGCAGAGTGGATGATAGAGTCCATTGGGCATACTTCGTCTAGCTCTTTTTGGCTCAAAATTAGATTATACGCCTTCTTAATGTATTTATGGAAAATAAGTAAAGCATAAACAAGATTCTATTATTAAGTTTTGAATGCATACATTCCACAGCTGTGGATTCCAAAGGCACATAAAGAAATCAGAAATTTTCTCAGTACTGATGACAAATGAACAGTATTTTTATGGAATCAGATTCCCCCTAATGCTATTTTCATTTGTTGCTTATTCTAGCCATCTTCAGAAATTTTATTTCAATACAAGACATATTTTTAAATACCTTTGCAGAACCCAGTTACAAACCAGGGGATGCATTTCTCTATTTAGACTATGTTTAAAGGGTTCATATTTTGTTTTTTAAGTCTAACCTGTAACCCAAAAGTGTGATCAAATCTTTGGGTGGGTAGGACTAAGGATATCATGTAATTCCACTCATACACATGTCTCTCCAGGGGACCTGCTTAAGAATAACTCTATCAATCTCTGTCAATTTCTTGGAGGAGTCATTAGTAAAATGTCACCTTCCAACATCTTCACATCAGGAGTTCAGGCAGCTTCAGCTTTGAAAAATCAAAACTTAGGATAGCATGACTACACTTACTAGTTAAACCTATCTGAAACATTAATAATCCCAAAAAGGAGCCAAAATGTTTCGAAGCAATATAAACAGCGAAAGGTTTGTTAAGAAGAACCATCATGACTCCCTCAAGGGTAGGTTCTTTGAGAGTGTCAGTAGGCATATGGATAGCAGTTATCCAGGCAGCATTGTGAACTTAGACATTCATAAAACTTTAAATAATCTCCCTAGCCTACAAACTCCTGTCTAAGCTTAGCAGTCATTGGCTCAGAGGAGAGGATCATCTTATGGATCAGTAATTGGTTAATGAACAGGAAGTGCATACCCCTCAACTGTCCCACTTTAAGTGGGACACCCTAGAATTACAGAAGCTAACCTGGCATCTGACTGAATTTTTGGTTCATTAGTTTCATGAAGCAGGGGAGGCAAGTAAAGGAGGAAATGATAGAGGTGTATAAAATTATGCATGATGTGAAGAAAATGGACAGGGAGAAATTTATTTCCCTCTCTCATAATATTAGAACTTGGGGTCATCCAAAGAAGCTGAATGCTGGGAGATTTAGAACAGAGGAAAATGAAGGACTTGGAAGTACTTTAAAATGGGTTTAAACAAATTCATGGAATCAAGCCGTCAGTGGCTACTAGGCATGATGGCTGTTTTTCACCTCTGCTATTGGAGGCAGTATTAGAAGGAGTTCTATGCAGGCATCCCATAGCCATCTGGTTGGCCACTTGAGAACAAGGTGCTGAATTAGATGGGTCTCAACTGTGAAAATTCTAGTCCTTAGATTTCACAACCTTTTTCGTGTATCTGGCTTCTAATTTCTTGAACTGCTTCAAACCTCAATATATTGAGCGCTTGTGTCTCTTTCTTTCATTTCAATCAGACATGTTGATAAGCAGACAAAGTCTTCAACTCAGGGATAATTCGGGCTAGAGAATAAACTAGCGCATAAAAGTTAAAAACAGGCACAATGCCACCTAGTGGTATTGAGAAAAGAGCACTTGCTCCTAGCAGACACCTCTCTCGTTGAAAACAAACCTAAAACAGCAGCATAGTCATTTCTTTAACGAGCTGTTTTTGCAAGCCTGAGATGCAGTGCAGATTCTTGGTACTCATTTTATATATCTGACTGTGTTCAGTTAAAAAGGACACACTTTTTCCATCCATATACTTGGGGGAGGGGGGGAGTTGCTTGTTTGATTTGTGAATGTGCAAAGAATAATCCTATAGTCCTGACCCTCAGTTGCAACAAAACCTAAACATCTTCCATTCCACATACTTTTGTCTCCCTCACTCTGCCATGCCAGTCTGACAAAATGTACATTAAAAGCATCACAGGCAGGAATCTACCTCCTGTTTGGTCTATAAGCACCATGTACATTGATGATGCTACATTAATAATGCAGTGCAATACAAACAAAGAACACATTTTAATTATATGGATAAAACTTCCAGATAAATACAAAAAATGTGAATAACCTGGTCTCTTACGCATACATCACAAAATGTGCTTAACAATGGGTTACTTACCCAAATGGAATTGTTACTGGTGAATGGCTTTCTTTTAGGCTGATTTAAGATTTCTCTCTCTCCTCTAGGCACTTGAGTTTTTGATAGGAGTTCACAGCGTTTAGACTTTCCCCGTATATTTGTGAAATTACAACCACTGAACTTAATTGTGTTGATATATCTAATAAATGATACCTGATATTTGAAAACAAAACTAATAGGATTGCGTTCATATTTAGGACTTACTATTAGTACAATAGATTGGGACACGGGTGGCGCTGTGGGTTAAACCACAGAGCCTAGGACTTGCTGATCAAAAGGTCGGCAGTTCGAATCCCCACGATGGGGTGAGCTCCTATTGCTCGGTCCCAGCTCCTGCCCACCTAGCAGTTCGAAAGCACCCCAAAGTGCGAGTAGATAAATAGGGACCACTCTCCAGCGGGAAGGTAAACGGCGTTTCCATGTGCTGCACTGGTGCTGGCTCGACAGCTGTGGCTTAGTCACGCTGGCCACGTGACCCAGAAGCTGTCTTTGGACAAGCGCTGGCTCCCGGCCTCTTGAGCGAGATGAGCACGCAACCCCAGAGTCAGTCACGACTGGACCTGTTGGTCAGGGGTACCTTTACCTTTACCTTTTTATTAGTACAATAAAGCAGCATGACTCAGCAGGAGAAGTAAGGAAAGCAATTTAACATTTCATAAATCAGCTATGAAAAAGCCTAGACTGAAGTTAAGGTATATTTAGGTGTTGTGGATTTGTTTGAGATGTGGAAGCAATGCCCAATTCTCTCAACTATTGTAAAGGTTTAAAATGGTGTGTGTGTGTAAAGAAACATAGCATCACATCCAACTTAGTTCAGAGTAGACCCATTGAAACCAACAGACCTAATTTAGAGCTCATCCACTTACTTTTGCTCTACATTTCTAGGCACAGGTCCAGGCGTTCTAAGTCCAGGTCCAAGCTTGTGTGTGTGTGTTGGTACTTTCCCCATGAAAGCCCACTCTCTAGTGCTGATTCGGAGCAAATGGCAATCCAATGAAAACCCAAATTTGCTTTTTGCTCTGATTCAGCAGTAAAGATAGGGTTTTCCTGGGGTAAGTGGAAAGACAAAAAAAAATAAAAAGCCCTCAGACCTGTGCCTAGAAAGTGCTGGGCAAAAGGTAAGTGTGGATGAGCCCAGTGCCATGCCAAATAATTTCACTGGATGGTATTTTACTATCATGTCCCATCAGTGCAATGATTTCTGCTTGCACAACGGGACTTTTCTCCCTCTCCTCCCACTGTGTGCCCTGTGCCCTCTCCAGATCTGCTCCAGAGGATTGGGGGAAACAAATTGGAGGGGGCTGGGAAGAAGACGGGGAGAAGCAGAAATGACGGTGCTGTCAAAACATTATCCATATCACTAGATGGGTTTCCACCAAATAGTTTTACTCTGAGTTTGACTAATGTTGGATACAACCCAAACTGTCCCATATCTTCAGCATGGCCTCTGCTACTCAATTTATCCTTAAGAAATCCACTTCAGGAGAGATTATTTAGGTTGCAATCCTAATCACATTTACAAGCAAGTAAGCCCCATTGAAGATACACTGCAGTAGAAGAAGATACATTGCATAGCATCACACCGTTAGTAAACCGGAATGTTTTAAATCTTATAAATTCATTTTATGTCTAGATTTTCATGGAAGCTTAGGTTGAACTCTAGTGTACCATCAGTTGCATCTCCAACTCTTGGTTATTAATGCCTCAAACACTAACAGTAACGGTAGTGAATTTTGGAAAAGTGAAAAACAACCCACCCAGTTGAAAAATCTACACCTCATTATTATTTGGGCTGTGACCCAGTTCATAAATCCACTCCTCATTATTAGCTAGGGCCATGACCCATTTGAATTAAGGCACAGTTTGAAACAGGGTTTAGCACTGTTGCTGCCACTGTCGCCATTTTCTCTTTCTCAAGAAATTTGCTCTTGCAAAGGGGAGGAAGAACTTATAGGAACTCAGTGGATTCAGGAGAGACCATGTAGCTGGCCTTGCTGCCTCTACATGAGGTGTGTCTAGGACATAAGAAACTGCTTTGGGGGACATAGGACCTTTGGTCCCTGTAGCTTGGTATTGTCTACACTGGCTAATAGTGGTTCTCCACTCAGGAGTCATACTTGGAAATCTGAGAGAATGAAGCTGGGAGTGAACAGTTTGGTTCACACAAACAAACTGTTCTACCACTGAGATGTGTTCAGAAAGATTTTACCAAATAAATCAGGTTGTGCATGTCTCCAGCAATCTCTCTCCAGGGCCTGTTAATCGACTGGCTATGAAGAAGCCAACTCAAGCTCTCTTTACTACTACTTCACATACCCCGGCCTTCACAAAGATATGTTTGCTTGGAAGGGATGACTAGGAAGCAGCAATCTTCCTTTTATCTGTGTTTTCTTTTCCAAGAATTCTGCTGGGGGGGGGGGAATGCATTCTGAGGAAAATTGGAGGAAGTTTTCCTATCACTGAAAACAGAAATCTGGAGCATGAATCATTGTTAAAGTGATCAGGGATCCGAGCAGTGTGACCCAGACACTTTAGTCTATGCACCACAATCACAGGTCGCTGGAACTGGGAAGTGCTGACTTTGTGTCTGCTGTTCTGCAGGATAACCGTTGCAGATGGCCAGAGAGTTGCATTGCAATTACCAGCCCCACAGCAATTAGGTTGAACAAGGAGCAATAGGCTTCCACCTAGGCCTATAAAGCAGAGTCCCAGAGCAGGTCACAACAGTTTACATTCTAATATTAAAAACAGTTTAAAACAAATTGCAACCATAAGAAAAAAATTGTTCCTATCTTGGTGAGGAGTACACTGAACTGTTTATGGGGGAGTAATTTCTACGTGCCGGCTTCCTCCCATCTTACAAGGAGATGGTGTGCATATTATTATTATTATTATTATTATTATTATTATTATTATTATTCCTACTATTCTTCTCATAACAAAAATAAGGCTCCAGTTTGACCTCCAACATTTTCAGTGGTCATAAATCAAGATCCGCTGCTTCTAATGCCAATGACCTGAATGTGACCAAGTCTGGTAGAATTTGTCTTTTTAAGTGAGGAATTCAGGGCATAAATATTTTAAAGCATATTAAAATTATATAGCTACAAAGAGAATCACTGAAAAGGCATTTAAAAAATTCTATTGGTCTAATTAATTCAATTTCAATTTGGGTTGTTCTGGGAAATTGAGTTGGGAGAAATGGGCTAGACATGTGACTCTTGGGAGAAAAATATCTTGTGATTACAGCATCCCCCCCCTTTTTTTTTTTTTTTTTTTTTTTGTTTCAGACCATAGGGAACGCAGGCAATGATTAGCATGCTGTGGGGTTGGAGGTATGTATAACATTATCCAAGTTTTCTATTGTGGGAGATAAAGGCTGGGAGGACCAGGAAGCCCTTCCCTCACATCATTCCCTGCAGCCTCAAAGGAAAAGATATTTGGGGTGGGGGTAGGGAGCATGTGTCTTGTCCTTTAGCTCCTCATCCCTGACTTTCCCTTTGGTCCATTTCAGCACTGCAGGGGCTTTCTCCTCAACCCTTCCCCTTAGTGCCTTTCATCAGTAGCTCCCAATCAGTGCCAAATTAATATTTCCCATTTCCCTACTTAGGAGCAGCCATCCTGCTCTGCTTTCCTTACACATAAGCACTTGGAAGGCCTCAGAGGTTGTGGTCCAGGTGCCCCCATAGAACAGGAGTGGAGAACCTCTAGCCTGCAAGTCAATGTTGACCCACCAAGGGGACCATTCACACACACACCCCAAAGCACACCCATCCAGTTTATTGCCGGAACTGTATATCCTAAAAAGGAAGGTCAGAAGTTATTATTTCTTTATTTACAGAATATCTCTCTCACTTTTCATCACCAGTGATCTCAGGGCAGGTGGCAACAATTGAAAAAAATACAATAACAAACATACAGCCAAATCAATAAATGCAGCTGTCATATATCAGGTAACTGTGTAGCCACATACAGAAAATATCCAGAAAATCAGGAAGAAGACAACAATTATCTGATTTCAGGGAAACCTAAAAATAGAGGGCACACAGCTCCTCAGATCTAGTGAAGTTCTTGGTTGCTGGATCAGGAATTGCAAACATAAATCTGATGTGAATCTAATGGTACATCAGAATGTGTGCCCAAGTGTATACATTGGCTATAGCACTGCATATCCTTCAGTATTTTGTGCACTCATGTGTACATCTTTACCCATATCGTGGCAGAGTTGGTCATAGGAGATTATTTTTAAAAATGTATGATTAATACCAAATCAGGATAGACTTGCTCAGCACTGCTTGCCAGGTATTGAGAGTAGGTAATGCCTCTCACTTATTATGTCCACCAGTTCCATCACATACACCTCTATGTATGGGGCAAAAATTAGAATTTTACAGGAGCAGGAATGTAAGAGTTGAATCCCTAAAAGGCAACTCACATCTTTTTCATGGGGCAGGTACCAGATGGACGAAAACCTAGAAACCCTAGCAGCAGCCTCACTGCTGGTGTCTATAATTAGGGGTTGAAGAGCAGCTCCTTCCATAGGTTTAAATCAGGATTAAATCAGGATTTTGGATTCTGGACCCAATCAAGTCTTGTTCACATTGGACTGCTCCTTTCCCACTTGTGCCTGAACCACTTGTGCACTGTCAATTTAAAGCAGAGGGGCCCAATAAATTCTATGCACAATTACATGTAAAAGAAAAAAGAACAAGATATGTGTGAGAGAGCCATGCCCCACACTGTACTATCTTTCTGCAGCATAGTTAGAAACATATCCTTGCTGATAAGCTTGACACTGAGATTTTCAGAAAAATCCCATCCCTGTAATTTTGCTTCAGAGCACCTCAAGTGTGAGGAAGGGCATTCCAAAGTTTAGGGCAGGAACTATATTTTAGTTGCAAGCCTTGGTCATGTTACATATGAATGTGCAAGACAGAGGGAGTTAGTTGTACCCAATGCTGCATGTGTGACTTCTTCTCACACAACACAACTCCCAGTTCACTGGCATAGCGTGGGTTACCAGCTGCTGGGACAGTGGGGGGGAGGGATGAGAAGGAGGAAAACTAATGGAGTATGCATGCACATTCAACTGTCTAACACAATCTGCATCACCCAAGAGATGACAGCCACAGAGATAAGAAGAGTCGTTCCGTTGTCTGGAGAGGTCATTTCCTGGTTCGCATGGAGAAGCAGTTTTCAACGGAAGTGTGCAGCTGTATTGAGGCAACACTAGGTGTTGAAATTCTGTGCCCCTAACCATTTTGCGAGGGTTAAACCACAGAGCCTAGGGCTTGCCGATCCGAAGGTCGGCGGTTCGAATCCCCGTGACGGGGTGAGCTCCCGTTGCTCGGTCCCTGCTCCTGCTAACCTAGCAGTTCGAAAGCACGTCAAAGTGCAAGTAGATAAATAGGTACCGCTCTCGCGGGAAGGTAAACGGCATTTCCATGTGCTGCTCTAGTTCGCCAGAAGCGGCTTAGTCATGCTGGCCACATGACCCGGAAGCTGTACGCCGGCTCCCTCTGCCAATAAAGCGAGATGAGTGCCGCAACCCCAGAGTCAGCCACGACTGGACCTAATGGTCAGGGGTCTCTTTACCTTTACCTTTAACCATTTTGCACCCAGGGCAACTGTCTCCCGAACAACCACGCTATGCCACTGTCCCACTTCCACTCTATGCACATGCCTATAACATGCTGTGGAAAGTCCCCTAACAATTTGCAACAGATATCAGGATGCAGGGGGGCTGCAGGGGAAAGACAGGGAAGTCCTGCTACACAAATGTAACAACCATGTGTTTTTTTCACCAAAGGGTAACTTCAACCAGATCACCAGGTGTGATTCCTGCACTGCAGGGAGTTGGACTAGATGACCATAAAGTCCCAACTCTACTAGCCTGTGAACCTATGATTCTGTTATCAGCCCCACCTACTCACTCTCCTGCCCCAGCACATGAGTCTCAAATTCAAACAAGAAAAGGAGAGAGTAGGTGGTGACAAATCTAGGCCTGGTTTCAACAGCCCTATGACTTTCCCCTGCCTTTTATGACTTTTTCCCTGTCTTGGAAGGGTCTGATGCTTTTTACTCCAGCGAGCTTTCGAGCAAGGCATAGATCTTTCACATACGCAATATAGTGCAAGTCATAGTAAATCCCACAGAAAGTATTTTGTGCTCCCTGCCGTGTGATTTCATTACATTTCATAGTCTCGCTTTCTTGAAGCCCAGTATGGCAACATGATGAAAATCAGCTGGAATTAGAGAACTAGCCTTAGAAGTGTAGGATCAGAAATCTAGGATGGAGAGATCAGCTGACAGGATGCCATTTATCACTCATCTAATGTCCTTTAGAACAAAAGCATGAGCCTCTCTTGAACAACACTTCTGCAGTAGAAAATATTGAAACTGAAATAGGAAAATGAAGAAGATTCCTCACAGGGTTCCACAAGAGTGAAATCAGAGCTCGGTGTGTTAGAAAAAAAATAACTCAGAAAAGTAATTGGTTTTCTTTAAGAGAAGGTGTAAATTCACCTAAGCTCAGGTGGTGTAATTCTAAAGGTTGCTCAACATCCATTAATAATCGTAATGGCTTCGTTCCTCAAGCCAATATCAAAGGGAATTTCAAGTTACATGTAAGAAATAGTTGCGGTAATTATTATCTCTGAGAAGATTTGGAAACATTGATTTATTTTAATGTTTAATTGTCATTTGCTGGAAGCAGGCCGAAAATAGAAGGATATTTCTCAGAGCAGGTCATTTCTTTTAACAAATCAATTGGATCCTGCTGTTATTATAACCTTTTTATTATAGCTTGACCTCCTGGATGAAATCTCTCACCCTATCATGGAAAAAAACAACCAAACTCCGCAGGATAAAGTACTCAGATTTCACCTATGCCTTCAATAGTAGGATACATTTCTCTGTCCAGCCAGCAAGACAAGATCTATACTTCGTAATTCTTTGAAACTAATCTCCCAGTTTTGCATTGTTTCACAGCATTCTGTTGTTTCAGAAAATGTGGTAGCTATATTCAAATTATATAGTGATCGTGTTTTTGCATATTCAAATTTTTGTTGGCATCCACCTGTCTCAAAAGACAATGGAGTGTGCTTCCAGGGGTGAAGTCAAACTGTTGCATTCAACTAAACTTTACCAGGACTTCCCCCTTCTCCTGCCCTCCCCCATTTTTCCAGAGGGTTGAGGGAGCCCCTGCAACAGATTTAAGATGGCATGGTTGGAGGAGAGGGAGGAAATTTGTGTTGTGCAAGGAGAAATCAGTGTGCTAATTGAACTGTTTACTTAGCACTACATGCAATACAATCGTGTGCCATGTGCAGACCATGTGGTCTGACATTTTGTGCTGAGAAGGGATGGGAAGATCTGGTACAACTCCTCCTAATCTAAGATCTTTTGCTTAGTCCCTACAGAACAGTATCTGTTGTTTATGTTGGATGCCAATGTTGTTTTCTTCTACAGCGTTTCCCTTTCCCCTGCCAAAATAAAGAGTATTCTTCTTTTATATAGCTCAATCAGTATATAGTCTAAATAAAAAATTCAGAACACTTTTCAAATGGAACAAATTTTAGATTATTATTTGGTTCATTGTCTTGACAGTTTAATTGAAGGGAGCTCTTTAGATAAATACTATTTCCCCCTTGGATGTATATATCTAAAATGGCATATTATAAGGACACATTTAATAAGGAAGCCTGGAAATGTATTCTGTCCCCATCACAATTATGCAAAGCCATCCAGTGGAGCTCTTTCTGGCGCTGAATAGACCTTTATACCTGTCCTCTCAAAATGATGACATTATGCCATTGGAGGCCTGCTGTGACTACTTGCTTCCAAGGCATTTGGCAGATAAAGTCACTCACATCTGTTCCAGCTTAGATTCCACTTGGGAAGAATATATATATATATATATATATATATATATATATATATATATATATATATATAGTGCTGAACTCTGATTAAATCCTATTTAATTCATTCTGCCTCAACATGTATACAGTTTCCCTCTAGAACTAGTAACTGAAAGAGAGTAACATTATTTTAGCTAATAATACTGGAGGAAGCAAAGATACGTAGTTGTTCTGAAGATATTTATTTGTCTGGAGACAACCATTTGCATACACAAATAATCTATTGGTACACTTGCTCACATGTACCATCCAACAAAGGTGCAGTATCCATACCTGCGCACATGATAATTTAGCCGTACACCTCAACAAGTGTACACTATTTCACCCAAACACTTGTACATGTGTAGCAACAGCATGTACCTGTGTTTTGTGTGACGTGTCAACAAGCCTAGACACATGACCCAGAAGCTGTATGCCGGCTCCCTCGACCAATAAAGCGAGATGAGCGCCACAACCCTAGAGTCGGCCACGACTGGACCTAATGGTCAGGGGTCTCTTTACCTTTTTAACCTTGAGTAGCAGGCATGAAAGTACAATCATACCCCATGTTACGTTTGCTTCATGTTACGTTTTTTCAGGTTGCGTCCCGCAGTGACCCAGAAGTACCAGGAAGGGTTACTTCCAGGCTTTGCAGCTCGTGCATGTGCAGTAGCGCTAAATCACGCTTCGCGCATGCGCACAAGCACCAAATCACACCACGCACCTGCGCAGATATGGCGCTTCAGGTTGCGGGCTTTTCATGTTGCGAATGGGCCTCCGGAACGGATCCTGTTCGCAACCAGAGGTACCACTGTATTTAAGTCTAGACTAAGACCCAAATGACACAACAGTCCTTTTGGCAAAGCAAACCTGCTTGCAGTAATCATTTTTGGGAGGCGGGGGGGAGATGGTAATAAGTAGGAAGTGTGTTGTAATAGGAGTATCATCAGAAACAAGGTTTCATTGTTCCTGCCTTGCTTCTCACATGCATAAATAATGGAACAGCCTGAGACTTCTCTTCCCATAGTAACCCAGCAAAGCTACCTCTCCAACCGCAGTTCAGACTCTCTCGTCTCTCAATAGGAGTCCTTCACAAAGGCTGGAGGCTTCACTGCCCATGCATATACTGTGAACTGAAGGCAGAGTAATGAATGTTCCCCCTTTTGACTTTCATCGTTATTGATTTATTTTTTTTTATTTTTTTACTTCAACAAGTTATATTTTTCACCAATACCTTCAGGGACTGCCTATTATATACAAAGTTCAGTAATCCATCTGTGTGTTTGGTAATTGTCTGAATACTGTATCTGCACATCGGTGTGTTTGTTTGTTTTTTGTTTCTTTCATTTGCAATGCCAAGGCTATATTACATATGAAGCAACATAGTTTCTAAGTTTGCCTTTCTTGCATTTACAGAAAATGAAAAATCCAAGATAAATAAGAAAAATAGTGCACTCTTGGGGTAAGGATACAGTGGTACCTTGGTTCTCAAATGCCTTGGTACTCAAACAACTTGGAACCCAAACACTGCAAACCTGGAAGTAAGTGTTCTGATTTGCGAACTTTTTTCAGAAGCCAAACGTGCTCCATTTTGAGTGTTACACTTCCATTTTGAGTGTTATGCTTCCGATTTGAGTGCCACACTTCCGTTTTGAGTGTTACGCTGAGGTCTGTCTGTTTTTGCTATTTATTTTGTGTTTTTGTTTTTGCGGCTCTTTTTTTGTGTGACTGTGTGGAACCCAGATCAGCTACTCACTGACTGATTGTGTGACTGCAGTACATGGTTTATTGCTTTCATTTTATGGATCAGTGCTCTCGCTAGAAAGTAAAATTCGTGTTAAATTGCTGTTTTAGGGGTTGTTTTTAAAAGTCTAGAACGGATTAATCTGTTTTGCATTACTATCTATGGGAAAGCGCACCTTGGTTTTGGAACGCTTTAGTTTTGGAACGGACTTCCGGAATGGATTAAGTTTGAGAACCATGGTACCACTGTATAAAGTAGGTATATAGTGTGGCCATTTGCTTCCATGTTAGTGACTAGATGAGCACAAACTTTACAGCAACAGCTTTCCCTTTAGGAAAGCACAAATCTGCCAGTTTCAGCTTTTCCCAGTTTCTTATTTTGCCAGGCCTCATGGAAATTCATCAGCATTTAATTGTGAATTTCTCTTCATAAAGATATGTTTGTATGCAATTCTGCCTATGCACATTTTGCAAAGGAATTTTCCATAAAATACAGTGTTTTTGTATGTTTTCACTAATGTATGTATTTTAAGGGACACTTTGCCCCAGTAAATGCATTTTTGCACTTGGCTGTAGAATTTCATTGCAAAATTCAGAGAAGTGTGAATTTCAAAGGATGGCTGATTATTAGGTTCACATGCTGCTTTGGAAACTGTGAATTAGGTTGGTTTGCTTATGAATGTGAACTGTATCCAATTTCTCTTCCATCCATATCTGTAGGTAAAGTTAACACATTCTTTGAGGTGCACATATACTTTCTGCTGGTAGTTTTGAGCTAGTGATGTTCAGGAGCAGCTTTGTTGGCTGCAGGAAGCGAACAAAATAGAAATGTGAAATGGCAGAGTCCTGTTTTCAATAAAGACTGACGTGCTGCCAAACAACCTGTCAATGTAAGGGAAAGAAAAGAAAAGCTTGTTGAGAATCTGCTTCAGTATAGCTCCTAAGAGACCATCCTTTGTCACCTTTAAGCAAAAATGAAAACAAGGACTAAGTCAGAAGCACATTTCATTGTGCAAAAAGTCCACAGTGTTTATCTTGGAGTTGACTGGGAGACAGACACCTCTATGGTACTGATTTTAGTTGTGCTTTCCAAAAAGATAGGTTTGAGTTTTTTGTCATACAACAGAGGCGGGGGATGCTGAAATTCTGCTCACACAGAAAAGTCAGAGGAAGAGTCACTGACAATGATGATTCACCTCTAAAATAAACAATAGCCATAGTAGCTGCAGATTAAGGAGATAAACAATTCAAATGACAGCAACAAATTTGATGCAAATTATCTCTTTAACAACTGTTCTGTGATTGTGGTGGATGACTGGAACAATGATGGCTGATGCAAAACACCGATGCCCAATTTTACAATGTTGTTATGATTTTCATTTGGAAAGTGGCTAAGATTGATATGATGCTTCCCAATAAACACTAGTTTGTTGTACTTTAGAGGGAGAGAGAGTCTTGTTTACCTTATTATATAAAAGAGCTTGAGGTGTGCATTTGAGCCGTTACTGATGTGTCCCCTAAGTAATCCTTGCCCCTTATAAGGGAAAATTGCCACCTCTCTCCAACCCTTTCTCTCCTTCCTGTTGTGCATTGTTTATTATATGTGTTGCAGAAGAAAAGAACATTCATGGGTAGAGTAATTCAAAGGGCAGAGAGACAGAACCTAAGCAAAGGAACACGAAGTCCAAAATCCTGCCAAGCTTGTGCTGGCAGGGTGGAAGGTGTGGGTTGGCAGTTCTTCCTCTCCCTCTTTCTCTTTGACATTATTTTTAGACTTTCTTTCCCATAGGTCTCAATAGGAGGTAAAACCAGTCTCCCATTCTAGAACTGGTGTACCTTTCTTCCCATGCAAAGGGCATATCAGGACAGTAAGAGGGCTTTGAAAATAGGAGCCTACCTTACACAGAATCAAACCATTGGTCTGTCTAGCTCAACATTGTCTGTACTTACTAGAAGTGGCTCTCCAGGGTTCCAGAGAGTTGGTCACCCTCAGCCCTACCTGGAAATATTAGGACCTTCTGCAGGTAAACCCTAATGTTCTACCACTGCCCTGCAGACCTTACCCACTTCCCATGTGAATCCAAAGCCAGTGTATTCAAAGCTTGGCCCAGGATGTCCCTAGGATGCTTCCTTTTTTCTTTTTCTTTTGCATTCTCCACCATGAGGGAGCAGACAGTGAAGGAGGTTTAGCCTTGGAGATTTCTGCAGCTGCGACAAAGAGACCTCTGTCTCTGCCTGTGGAGAGGGAGATCTCCAAAACCATATGACCTCTAGGGTGGTTCCTCGGTGACCCTAGGATTCTGCTCTAAAGTGTTAACAAAAATAGTGTACCTTTTTTCACATGAGTAAATAGTATAAATGTCTGACAAATATCACCCAGGGGGAAGGTGAAATCCATTTACAAGATGGGTTCTCCCAAATTTCACATTAAATAGTGGAAAGGTGACAATACCCTGTTTCTGTCAGATGGACCGAACTGTTGTTTTCTTAAAAGTGGAGTTTGGAAACAAGCATCTCAAAACTACACAGAGGAAGAAAAAAATCTTTACAGTAAGTTTAAAAAATGATAAAGGTTCCCCGATGTAATGAGATGCTAGAGGAAACGGCTCTTTAGATTTCTCTCGGGAGCTCTAGTTGCCAAAGACAGACATAATATTTTCTCATTATTAGCTCTTCAGCAGAAAGGAAACACAGCAGCATGTTCTTTCCAGTCACACAGAAGAAGGGGCATTTTCAACAAGTAATTTAGAACAGGGGAAAAAATGAAGGAAAGATGGCTGTGGAATTCATCGTGATGCATAATTATCTCAGCAAAAGAGACGGACTGTGAATAACACTGTTGATTTTGCTTCAAGAAGAATCCTCCAGAGAAATCTGATTCAGAATGTGCGGGTGGAAAGAATGTTCCAGAAGGAAGAGCATGAGTGGCAGCACAACTTTGTTTGGAAGCATTGTGCCCATGCTCCTTCTGTGCCTCATTCGCATGCGAGAAATGGGTGTTTAACTCATACCAAGAAGAGGAAGATACAAAAGCTTAGATGGCAGCTGCATTCTGTTCCTCCTATTATCTGCCCATGCATCTATCAAATTCGAAGTTAAGATTGCTGCACACACCCCAATCTCTGAGCAATGAGACATTGGAATGATATAAGGTTTCTGTGATATGAAGTACTCTTTACACATATATACATGCTGAGCATTACATGAAGGGCTCACTGCATTAAAACTACAACAGATCCTGCTCCTCCATTAAGTTTCTAGTGCAGTCTTCAATGCCATAGCAATAGATTTCTCACAGAGAGAAAACCATGTCTCTGTGGCTGCATATATAGCACACATTTAAGAAATATTCAAAGCACAACCCACCCTCAAGGAATCCTGGGAACTGTAGTCTCACCACTCACTATTTGACAAAAGTTACTTAACTATTTATTTAACTTATAAAACTTTCAATGTAAAAGAAACTTCAGAACAATATGGGAAACCCCATTACTAATTACTTGAAAAGAACAATGATGTGAATAAACTAATTTCTGTTCCTGACCACAAACAAACACACAAACTGCAACAATTTTCTAGATCAGGTCAGTCAACTCATATCAAAATTTCTCAAATATCCCCATGTAGAATTCACACCTAAATCCCTGGTCTTAAAAAAGAAAAGAAAAATAATGATCAATTTACCAGTATGTTGAGCATTTCCTGTCATGTTTTCTATTTCTTAACCAGGACCCCCAAGTTGCTTCAGGATTCTGTAGGGGATCATCACTAAGTCTTGATTTTCAGCTAAGTTAACCAATAAATTACAAATCTTCATGTTCTGAAGTTGTCCTGGCTTCCCTTCCTATCTTTAATGATGGTGCTTTTCTCAAGCAGCTGCTAAACACCTGTGCCAAAGGTAATCACCATGACTTGTAGCAGACTTCTTTTAGCGCTTAGCGATTTGCAAAGAGGGTTAATTAAGGGGTGAAGCTATCCTTTTGTAATCTACTCTAAATCATCTAGTGTTGAGAGATATATTGTGCAAGGAACCACCTCACCCCATATATCCCTGGTGAACTCTTCAAATAGGACAATGTGAAGATTACCACATGCCCCAGAGGTGTGTGTAGCTTACATTAGGACCCGGGCATTTAGAGTTGCAGCTCCAGCTTTCTGGAATCAATAACCAGCTGAAATTAGAGAAGTGCCAAGTGTTGTGATGTTTCAGATGCCGCTGGATACATTATTGTTTAAGAAGGCTTTCCTTGAGGTGTCATTCAACCATTTATAAAATATTAATTGTTCCTATGTAGGAATGGTTTTAATATTAGGATCCATGTTTTCATAGAGTTTTCATAGGTGTCCTCCATGTCAGCTGATCTGTTTCCACTCCCAGAGTTCATCTGAAAATGTTTAGATTTAAATTTTAAGCATTCAAAAACTTTTAGATTTAACTAGGTTGCTTCCAGATGGGTGCTTATTGAGCACCCATCTTGATTGGTGCACCCAAAGCTTGCAGGGAGGTTATAAGGCATTGGCTGATTTTCAAGTATTCGTTCTGATTTGTTTGTGGGGCAGTGATATGACTGCCCACCAAGCAATAGTTACCCACATTTTCCAGTGCACCAAATCCACTTTTATTGCACAACTTGAATTTGATGGCAAGGAATTGAATCCCGCCTACAATATGGCAACAGTCTGCAAGCAGCACTTGACTAGAGATTTTCAAGTGAGAATAAACAGAGGTTCTGAATTAAGCATCCATCTTAGAGAGATGCCCAACTGGAATCTGCTTGGTTATGTTTCTGAAACTTAGAACTCTCTCAAATTCAAGAATGAAATATTAGGCTTTGAATAAATAGAGGAAGAGAGAGCTTTCTTTTAGTGGCAGTAATGAGCAGCATGGAAATTAACATCTATTCTCTAAATACTTAACTATCAATCTTCTCTTTCTTTATAAAAAGACTGATGGCATACTTTCACCTGAGTCATAATCAGCATAAATGTGCTTCAAAGTCACAAATTTTATAGCTGAATTACATTGAAGTTTTATTTTATAGTTTGAACTGCTCTTTATTTTCTTGCATTGTATCTTTGTAAACCACTTAGAGACTATTTCATTTAAGTAATAGATATGATATACAGTCGTACCTTGGATCCCGAACAACTTGCGAGTCAAACATTTTGGCTCCGGTTTGCGAACATTCTTTGGACACAACTTCCAATCGGAAGATAGATAGATGATAGATAGATAGATAGATAGATAGATAGATAGATAGATAGATATGAAGGCCAGTGTCATGTGGTCAAATTGGGGCTATGTTGGAGGAACATATGGTAGTCCTCATTGTTTGCCATCTCCTTGATTTGCATGTTCATGGTCAACTCCAATATCAAGATGACAGCTTCCCCAAACTGTCCATGCATGAGACCACTGCCCAGTCATTTTCTGAGTGGAGGCCCTAAACCCTGATGAGGTGCTTTCAGAAGTGTCAACTTGTACTTAGAATACTGCATCAAAACAACTGCTGTTGGGTTTTGGTTTTTTACAAACTGAGCATACTTATTTACACAGCAGAAAAGTAAGGTTTTTTTGCAAATCCAGAGGGAAGTTTTTCAAATCTTAACTTAAAAACTTGGCTCATTAAGGCAGGATAAAGTTCTTCAACTGAATTATTTTGTCATGACACTTGGAAAACAGGGTTGTTCTGGAGACAAGGAGAATAGAGCTAATTAAGAACTTGGCTGTTAGATAGCCATTGTCCACTAGTGTTTGCATTGTAAACACACATAATTGATTGCTTGGCCTGTGGTTTTGTTTTCTGAAACAGTGAAGACAGCGTAGGAAAACTCTTTATAGAACAACAACAAAAATGGTTTCTTTGCTAACCAAAAGAAAGCACAACTCTGATTCTCCCCCACCCCCAGTGTAAGACAGCAAAACTTTTTTGCCTAGAATTAATTCAATTATCCTTATCCATTGTTACAACTAAAGCAGATAAAGGTAAAGGGATGTGGGTGGTGCTGTGGTCTACCACTGAGCCTCTTGGCCTTGCCGATCAGAATGTTTGAATCCCCACACCCCATTGCTCTGTCCCAGCTCCTGCCAACCTAGCAATTTGAAAGCATGCCAGTGCAAGCAGATAAATAGGTACCGCTGTGGTGGGAAGGTAAACGGTGTTTCCATGCGCTCTGGTTTCTGTCCCAGTGTCCCAGTGTGCCAGAAGCGGTTTGGTACTGCTGGCCACATGACCTGAAAAGCTGTCTGTGGACAAACACCAGCTCCCTCGGCCTGAAAGCAAGATGAGCGCCACATCCCATAGTTGCCTTTGACTGGACTTAACCATCCAGGGGTCCTTTACCTTTTTTTAATTTACAACTAAAGCCATGCTTGGGGGATAACATGACAGTTCACTTCTGTGGGTTTGTTTTCAGGTGTCTAAATACACAAATGCAAACAATAGCCACATGCACACACAATGGTGCCCTTCCTTGTGGTTCAGATGTTTTAGACTGCAACTCCCATCATCCCTGACCATTAGCCATTCTTCCTGGGGCTGATGGGAGTTGGAATTTACAGTATCAGGCTACCCCTGCTTTACTCCATATACTGGGTGCTATTCAACTATATTTTACTCAGAGTAAAATTAATGAACATGACTAGAAGAGCAATCCTTTACCTGGGAAATGGGCATAATCTATACTGGTTCAAGAGTGGGGTTACTGCCAGCTGAGCCAGTCTAACCCGGCAGAGGGGAAGCAAGCTTCTAAAACAGAGTTTGACTTAAACCACTCTTCATTTGTATATCACCCTTCATCCATAGTTCTCAGGCCAGTTCACAACAAAACAAATACAATATAAAACACAAAGTACATGATAAAAACAAAAACAAAAAAGCACAAACCAACAACACCCTCCCCCGACAAATACAATTAAAAGGATTATAAGATGTTAATCAGTCAAAGGCCTGATGGAAGAGAAACGTTTTCAAGTGTATAATGAAGGCACCAACCAAAACTCCCTGGGGAGAGCTTTCCACAACTGCAGAAAAGGCCTGTTCTCAAGTTGCCACCCTCTGAACCTCTCGCAGTGGAGGTGCATGAAGAAGGACTTAAAGCAGCCACACATCTCTGTTACTAACAGGTTCACACATACGCAGAAGGAAAGCCTGTGGGGAGGGGAGTTTCTGACCCATAACAGAAGTGAGCTTTGCACAACAGAAATTCTGGTTTTTAGTTTCACTGAAGAATTAAGTTATGGTGAAACTGCTACCCATTTTCATCTTCTGAAGCTCAACAAATGTTAAGTGAACACATGCTATTTTCTACTCATGTTCAATATATTGCAACCTTTTCTTAACATCAAAGTCAAAGGTTTGCATCAATAATCCAATGGGAAATCTGCATGACATTATTAAGGAACGGACCAATGATCTGAAAGCCCCAACACGGCCAATATGTTTCTGATTAAAGCTTAGCATTTGTTTTCTTGCTGTTTGCCATAGAGAATACACTTGTCTGGAATCAGAAGTATGAAAAGCAGAAGAAGTTCCCACTTTTTTTTTCATATTGCAGATGGCAAACTATGTTTTTCCCCTTTTGAGAAACACATTATTTAAATGAGGTCATCCTTGTTGTTCCCATTTAAATGTGTTCCCTTCTTGGGATATTGCAGCATCTTTATGTAAGACGTTATTTTATACATCCTAATACTCCACCTTCAGGAGAATACCTTGGAAATCCCATGTGCATTTTCTCCCAAGTAAATGGTTTGCCTTAACCTTGCCTTAACCTCAGCACTGTATAACGAATATTGGAGAGCATGTGCTTCACATGTCCTTCACCGAGCCTTTTCACAAGTCCTGCTTGCCCTTGTTGCATTGAGATGTTGACAGATATGAGCAATCATGGTCTGAAAAAGATGCTGAGGGTGGCACTACATTTAGGGCAGGGAGTGAATTCAAAGCCAGATTGGCTTTCCACAAAGGTTACGCTATATCATTTACATTTCCAGGCTCTGATTTATTTGTTTTATTTATTCATATTAAATTTATATACCAACCTTCATCCACAGATCTCTAGGCAGCTCACAACATAAAAATACAATATGAAAGCACAAAACACAAGATAAAAACAAGAACACACAAACACACACCAATTACACCCTGACGCGCTCCCACGAACTCATTGAAAAGGGGTATAAGATGTTAATCAGCCATATTTTTTATTTATTTGTACAACAAAGAACAGAATTTTTTTTGCCTAAATGTAAGCCTGGAAGCACCTAATTTTGCCTAATTGTGCAAAATATACAAAAGCTATATCCCCAAGTGGACATGGTGTATTTTTGAGCTTTTTTCTTTTCTCCCCTCCCCCTACTCTTTTCTTTAAGATGTTTGTTGTTTTTGCTTTCAGTGAAATCTACTCTTTATGAAAATACAACATGGCTAACAATTTTCCAGTGTCATAGACTATATTTTTAAAAGGTTACCTCATTCAGTCACTCTAGATAGCAACAAGCACCCTATTTTTCAATCCTGGCTCATGGACAATAGGCCATAAAAATCTCATAGCATTCAAGTTAAAAATCAGATATTGTCATCTCTGTAATAAGACCAGTCCCTAAATACATATGTGATTATTTAGATTTAGATTTGGGTCAGGGCCAACAAGTTAAGCCTTATATGTCGGCATATTAATTAGATGGTTATTTTAGTCCTTTAAGTCAGAATGAGGACGAACATAATTTAATCATGCATTTGTTATAATTACTCTTCTATGCCGGTTAATTTCACTAGGGAGTTTTGCTTATGTTCATCTGGCTTGATAGTTCCCTGTGTTATCTGGAAACATATGGATTATATAATACAGTTTGCTGTGAAGTTGTATTTACTAATTAAGCCCTACAGTGTTCAGTGCAAACAATGAACCTTATAGGCTGTTTGAGCACTATAAAATAAGAAACTACAGTTTGCTCTGCATAAATGCCCCAGGGAGAGTGACCTACTCAAAGATGCTTCCCTGTGGAATTATCCTTAATGAAGATTGTCACTTGCGAAACAGATATGATGGACGACAAGTAAGTAAATGGGGTGTGCAGTGACCTTTCTGCTTTACATGAAATGCAGTTGATTCACATCAGATGCAAACAAGTAATGGGTATGGGGGAAAATCCTAGATGAGTCCAACAAACATGATACATTGTGGTGGTAGTGGTAGTTCTGTCTCTCTTTCCATACGCTGAACAAACTTTTGCACTGTCCATCTTGAAATAATTGAAAGGAATTCCGAGAACACATTTGCTGTTCTGAACCCAAGCGTACTCTGAGGTAAATCCTAATAGTGCACACAGTGAACAGCATACACACAGCAAACCATGGAGCAATGCCATCCAGAGATTTGGGGCATGGTATTTATTTGCTTTTATAACTGCATGGTTATACAGTCGTACCTTGGATCCTGAACACCTTGAAAGTCAAACGTTTGCAAACGTTGTTTGTAACCCGAATGTCTGATGGGGCTTCCACAGCTTCTGATTGGCTGCAGGAGCTTCCTGCAGCCAATAAGAAGTTGGGCTTTGTTTTTGGAACGTTTTGGAAGTTGAAGAGACTTCCAGAATGGATTCCATTCAACTTCCAAGGTACAACTGTATTGGTCTAAGCCATTCCAGGACCTTGTGGTGAAAGGTAAGTATGAAAACACATGAACAAACAAATATGTGTATGACGGACACTCAACTCTGTTTTTCCTTTTCATCAAATGCAGATGAAGTGGTGGAAGGTCAAAGCCAGCACTTTGAACCAAGATGCCATGAAGTTGGTTGCAGTGCACCCATACTTTAACTAATTAAAACGAATAGAGGGGGCAACAAGAAAACAGTAAATCTATTACTGCAAAGATGCAGTATTTTCTATATTAATGTGAACATGTGAAATAGCATTATACTGAGTTACACAGTTGGCCCATCTAGTCCAGTATTGTCTTCTCTGGCTGTATCCCCCTCCAAGGCAGGGATCTTTCCCCTTTCTACTACCTGAGTTGCTGACTTGAGATACCAGGGATTTAACCTAAGATCTTCCACAAAAAGCATATGCTCTGCCACTGAGCTACTGGTAGCAGATCTCATCCCATTAATCCAAAAAAGAGCAATATTGTACCTTTGCATCAGACAATAGGCCTCTATGCTCACATAGCCAACAGGAGGATTCTTCACAATGACTATAAATAAAGTAGAAAATGTGCAGAGGGAATCATACAGGCAGTTTAAAAGCAATGTGTGCTCTTCCCTCATAGCACCTCTAATTTCCTTCATAGGACTTGATGTGTACCACATTAGTAGCACAATAATTGCATTGCACCTCACATTCTCCAGCTTTAACTCAATTTCTGAAAATTAACCCAGCTCCGATGGAAAAGTCATTTCCCATTTTCCTTCCCCTTGTCTTATTGAAACCTTCCCTAAATGAACTTCCTGAAGGATAAAATACTATTTTGCACTCTGGTTTCACTCTCTGTACAGTTTGTTTTTTTTAAAAAAATTAAAAAATCTTCCATAGAAAAGTAAATTCAAGTATAATTTTTTGACAAGAAATCAGACCTCATGCCTGAGAACAATTTAATCTGACAGCAGTGACACCCAGAAGTAGAAAATTGCACCAGTCGTTTTTTAATATGCTGACAAAAATTATTAGCTTTTGACAAATAACATGTTTAACATTTATAAATGCAACTTCTAACCCATAGTGCAAGCGAGTTGCTCACACCTGCTGAAAGGAAACATTTTATATTAACTTCTAGAGCTGGTAGTGACAGGCTGATTGTGACCCCATGCAGCAGAATATACTGGAGTAAAAGGCTGCATGTTTAACATTATCTACTTGCGAAAAACTCAGTGTAAGGACTCTAAAATATATGATGGCATCGATGCCAGCCTTTATATGTCAGGGATTCTGTAACTTCAGTCTAGTATCTTGGGTCTGAGGCTCACATGAGCTGAGCTGCAGTGAACCTTAAAGTATGCAGGCTTGTACTTGAAGTAGCACTAAGTGTAGCATTCCATTGGCAAAAGAATTTCTTCTTGTGCAACAGAACTTCCCCATCTCATCTCCCTGCTATATCCGTACTTGGGGTTGCCCAAAGTTTCCAGAGCAGCTTTGGGGAGAACTTAATATGTGTGCAGGGAGAAGGACCAAGGTAGCTCCATGGCACAAGATCCAGCCTTTGCAGTAACAGGATAACACACTCCTTGGAAGCTGTCTCTGCCATCTCCTTGGCAGCTCCCCTGCCCCATGCTGCCTCTACAGCGACCTCTTGCTGGTCTCCTCCCACCCTTGTTCCCAATGTAAATCTTTATTCCCTCTTTGTTCCTGATGTAGATCTTTGCTCACCCCTTCTTCCCAGGCAGAGGGAAGCACTTTTTTGTGGAAAGAAGAGTTTTTGCCTCCCCACTTGTCCCAGTAGCTACTGTTTCCTGCCTTGCCCCTGACACTCTTCTCCCCAGCTATTGGGATATCTCCTTTGACACTTTTTGTTATCTTGATCACACGGTCAGAGAGGCCTTGGATTGTAGCCTATGCTAGTCCAGAGTAGATCCATTGAAATTAATGAACACGGTTAGTCCGCTCACCCTCTCGGTGCGGTGGCATTGCGGGAGGGCAGAGGCTCCTCCAAAGGCCCCAACTGGATGGGCAGTGGCAGCATAAGCCCATGCCACCTATCAGGAGCACCCAGGATTGACAAATGGGTGTGCAGGTTTGGATGCAGGTTGGGCCAGGGGGCAGAGCTTATAGATCAGGAAGGCTTCCCTCAGGTCCGTGCCTGGATCATTTAAGCAGCCCGTACCTGGGCTCCTTACCTGGGTTTTCCCTCATCCAGTTCGTCATCGTATTCACTGTGGGAACACAATTATCTTAGGTCTATTGATTTCAGTGGGTTAGTTGGGTACAACCCCTTGGTCATGAAAGACTGGTGGTTGTGCATAAACTGATCAAGGGACTGAGGTCACACATACAGGGGCTTGGCTGATTCCTGTTTCTTATACTTCTGAAGCAATGAGGCATCTGAATATGTGGCTTCAGGCCATTTTGTTTTGCAGTGTTGGAATACCAAACTTAGCTAATGAAGCTAAGATTGCCTGTTGCTTCTTCCTTGGTAGCTGCATGTTCTCTTCAAAGCAAATGCCATTCATAACTGATTCATATTATGTGGAGACTGGTAGGTGTTTGAGAGCAAGATTGTAGAAATGTTAAAAGACTCTTGGAAAGGAATGACATGCATGAGGGTTTGACGTGGAAAGAACCTAGATTACATACCTCATGAAAACATACCCAACTTTTAAAAATGTACATCATTACTACAGTTCCTTCTAAATGTGTGTATTAAAGAGAAAAAAGCACAGTCCTGACCCATCAAGTTTAGTGGACAAACTTCCACTGATTTTGGTGCAGTGAGGCTGGCACACAGCTTGCTTTTTTATTAAAATAAGATTATATAAACTGGATACATCATATGTGGAGGGTGACATTGTTTGCTTAAGCTTTGATGCCAAAGCCAAACTCTCTGTAAACAGAGAGGTGCTTCCATTTCTGAAATGTCTGCTGCTTGTTGAATTACAAAAGTGCAATTATGCAAAACGGTGCTTCAGATTCATCCAGGCAATGTCTTTTTCTCCCTCTCCTTTACTTTAAGTTCAGAAGTAATATTGCTTGATGCTCCAAATCTACTGAACAGATTATTAAGCTAGCTCTAGGCATTGATGGCTCGAAAACTAATTTTACTGAGGCATCTGATATTTCACGTTCATTTTAAAAGGAGCAATAGAACAAATAAACACCATGCCAGATGTTCAGTGTCAAAGCAACTGAGTTCTTTTCAGCTGAGCCTAGCACTTCTTGCAGGGCATCATGGGAGTTGACATCTCTTGCAGGGCAGCAGATGAAATCAGGTGTTGAGCACAGAGGGAGCACAATTTACTATAAACAGTTTTATCAGTCTCAGCAAAAAGTTTGTTTCATGAAGAAGAAAAAAATCTTCCTCCTTGCAAACAAAGATGTTAATAACTATACAAGATAAATGCTTGCCCTTCTCTAGACATTAAGCCATTTTTTTGTGCAGGCTTTGCAGAATTTGTAAACTGAATTATAGAACAATTTGCTGTGTCTTTGATGTAATAACTTTAAAGATGCACTCAAAGGGTGCACAGATCTGCAGGGGAGACACAAACATGACCAGTTTTAATTGGCAAACAGTAGAAGTGGTATTCCAAGAAATACTGCTTTAGGTCTATCGGTCGTTTTCTTGGATTCATATCTCCATGGGCTATTGCCTAGAAGAGCTGACATAATCCCAAAGAATATAATTGGAAGAACCTCTGCTAGACAGGCTGGAAGGAAGACCATGCTAGTAATCCAGGCATCCCAACAAAAGACAATCTTGTCAGTTAATCCTAGCCATGTTTACCCTGACATTAGTTTTATTCTTTTCAGTGGGATTTCCTGCCATACTGATATCATAAGGATTATAACCACTTTGCATTTCTGTAGCCATGGCAATCTTTTCTCATCCAGTTATGTTAACAACCACCAAACAAATGCTTTTTTCCCAAGAAGCAGGCGTCTTTTAATTTCGTGGCTGCTGTCACCATCTGCAGTGATCATGGAACCCAAGAAAGTAAAATCTCTCACTGCCTCCATTTCTTCCCCTTCTATTTGCCAGGAGGTGATGAGACCAGTGGCCATGATCTTCATTTTTTTGGTGTTGAGATTCAGACTATATTTTGTGCTCTCCTCTTTCACCCTCATTAAAAGGTTCTTTAATTCCTCCTCACTTTCTGCCATCAAGGTTGTGTCATCAGCATATCTGAGACCTAAAAATATTGAGCATATTGCATCATACTATAGTAATTCATTTGAACCAGTGCAACTAATCTAGCAAAATGCTACTTAAGCTTGCTATTAAGAAACATGCTCCTCATTAGAGAACAAAGTTTGTTCAGTTTCCAAGGGAATTTAGAATTCAGCCTACTGTGTGACTCCCCTAGCATACACATTGGTTTTAATAAAGATCACTTTGAAAGAGCCTGTCAATGACTTGCCTGAGCCATAGTTTTCTCTATCCTTCAGATAACTCTGGTAACCTTGGAGCCACAGTGACTTCTGATCTTTATTTAGAAGCTCATATCAGCCATTTAATTGAGGTGTCCTGCTACCGCCCCTGGAATCAAGCAGCTTGAGTCTTGTGTTCCATAGGCTATTTACTAAGGCATTAGTCCATGCTGTTTTGAAGGCATTTTTCCCCATTTCAAAAAACTATACCCAACTGCCTGTGGTTTCTCTGGCAAGGCCTGTTGCAGCATAGGATTTCACAGGTTGATGTTTTTCATTCTTATTTTGCAGTTCCCTTTTGTAATTAGGCTTGTTAAAATGGCTTTTCACTCTAGTTAATATTTCTTCTAGAACAGTTAACTGGCACTTTACATCTACATTGCATGTGCTAAAATACTGTCAAATGCATAGGTAGCCATGACATATGTTTAAGTTTGTGGAATCCCTAGGCATTTTAAAACTGAAACCTTTAATGAGAGAGAGAGAGAGAGAGAGAGAGAGAGAGAGAGAGAGAGAGAGAGAGAGAGACTGTAGAGCCTACACACTATGAAGTAATTTGAACTGGACCTAAACAATGTCTTAATTTACATTTTGTCAGTTTGAGGGGAGATTGGTGTGTGTGTGTGTGTGTGCGCGCGCACACACACACACACACACACACACGCAATGAAAGTACCCATTGTAAACTGAGCATAGCTGTCAACTTTCCCCCTTTTTAAGGGAAATTCCCTTATTCCAAATAGGATTCCTCACAAGAAAAGGGGAATGTTGACAGCTATGAACCTGAGTGTTAGAGTAAATGTGAGGTGGAAGTCAAGATCATCACTAATATCTAATCACTATTTACTATTCAGAATGAACACTGAAAAATGTGAACAGACAGCATTTGCTAACACAAGTGTGAAAAAGACTCAAGAGATAATGAAATGGTGAAATGGTTCTATGTATTAAATAAAACAATAGAAGATCTGCAAACTAATTAACCAAATTATGAAAGTATGGGCAGGTGGGTTTTTAATTCAAATCTAGAAGGGAAGCATCCCTCCAATCTCCTGGACATGTTAATAGCCACATTCCATCTTCCTCCTTGCTAAGCGAGCCTTGGGTACGTGAGCCCAACGTGTGAGCTCAGGCCCCACCATCCAGTGTGAGCTCAGGTACACATGCCAGGCCCAAAGGGCAACCCCAAGGACACCCTACCTACTCGTAGGTGCTGCTGTGGGAAATGTCCAAAGTCCATTTCAGGAGCCTAATCTGGTCTGCTGGTTGGTTTAATCCAGCCCCTATGGCAGTTTATTTCCTGGGGTAAAATCCCCAAAAAAGCTCAACAACTTTGGTTGGCCATCATGCATTGCATGTTCACTTCATCAAATCTGGCCCTCTTTGAAAAAAGTTTGGGCACCCCTACCTTAACCCAATAATAGCTTAGGATGCCTGTTAATGAAGTTCTTGAATTTCCTTTCTGCCTGTACTAAATACCAAAGACCAAATAATTAACACACATCAAACGGCCAACCAGGGGAACCCAACAGTGTGGAATAGCAAAAAAGAGGTGTCCCAATGTCCAATCAGGGGCTCCTCAAACAATTCTTATTCAGCCCTCCAAAAGGCAAGTAGCAAAAATTCATACTGTAAAGGCAGGGAGTGAGTGGAGGACATTGCAAAGGAGGTGTTGGGGATGGGGATAATCCACGTAGCCAGTGAGATGCCCCTTCCAGTGGGGATCTGAAGCCCTTGTGCTCCCCAGATCTCCTCCCCTTTGGAGAAACCATGCTAAGCCTTCTTCATAAAGGGGGGATAGCAAACACACCACTGCTGGACAGAAGAAACAGCATTCTATGAAACAGATCCAGAACATTTGATATGCTTTCTAAGACAGTGAATCTAAAGAAAATAATAAATAAAGCTTTCTTTGTTACATTTTTTCAATATCTTTCTTTTCCCCTCTTTTTGCCTTCTTAGGTTACCTTCCCAGTCATTGAGATTTTGGCTGTAAATTCATTGCCATACGAAATAAGGAATTCCTACATAACAATGTTATTCAATCCCAAGATATGAAATAAGTTTCCTCTAAGAAGAGTCAAAGTTATTTAGGCAAACTACGGAATATGAATTATTCCCCTGGTACTCCTGGTTATTTTCTTTTCATAATAGTCAATTGAGTTCTGCCTCTAATTCATTTGTTTCTAAAATGATGTAGAAAACTAATTAGAATTATAATTGGATAAGTTATTATTTCAATACTGTTTTAAGATCCTTTGACCAATGTTAGGATGAAGTGGTCTAAAGATAGAGAAAAGGATTACTAAATTAAACAGAGAGAAGGGAGATCTAAGGCTAAGTATCATGCTGACAGATACTTTAGCATCTCGACTAGTATCAGAAGCTAGTTCATCCCAAAAGTTGCAGCTTTGTCATGATAGATTAAGCAGAAACAGGGTTTTGGGTATCAAAAATATTTTGGACAGAAATAAGTCTTTTGTGCGGTGCTGTCAGCTCTTTTTTAGAATACAAGAATAAAGGAGTCTTGGATCGGGTCAAAAAGAGAGAGAAAAGGTGAAACTTTTCCATATTGAAAAGCTCACATGTTGTTTTTCTGAATTTAGCTTGACCTTGCAACTCTAGCAGTTAGGAGGGGGAGAAATCTCATTTCAGTCTGTAAACAGAATGAATTTAAACTGGATGCACTTCACTAAAGATACCATGGCACATCAAGGTGCGTATTTGTGACTCACTTCTCTGCTCAGAAGAGCCACTCAATTTAAGATGTCTCTCACGCACAAATGCTCACAGAACACCCTTACACGTACACAAGTGCACTGTATTCCCCAATAAGCTGTTGCTCATTTCTGCATATCTTTATTTTCTTTGGGGCTGGAAAAATGAGTGTTATTGAAAATAATGTTTCCCCACTGTACAACTTGTGAGTCACATCAATAGAAAATGGCCAAAACCTCTCATGTTGGTGACATTTAAAGGAGTGATTTGCTCTTAGCATTCCCCATGGGCTACCTTGCTATAATTTCATGACCCTCCATCAAAAGACCTTATCACTTTGTCTCTACCATTGAGAATAGCATTCTCTCACATAAAACGTAGCTGAACAAAGCTAGCAAGGGGCCTGAAGGCATGATAAATGTAGAGCATTCTTAAATATTTAAAGTTCAAAGCCACATTTTCATTCTTGGCTTCGAGCATACTCCTTTACGGTTGCCAGCTTTGCATTTTCTTCATATAGTATAACACTAGCCCTATGCATCAGAACCAACTGAAACAAAAGCATCAAACACACATACAAACATGGAACTCTATATTAGCTAATTGATCATCACATCAAATGATTATTATTGAAATAAGTTTCACAGCACAGAACTGAAACAAAATTTGGCAGAGCTTCGAGAACTATTCAGCTGCCTCCATCGGGAGCCTACCTTAGAAGAAGCAAGACTTCTCTCTGATATTAAAGATAGTCCTCAAAAGCTGAGGACCGAAGCAGGTAATCACATACCACATAGAAGTGATGAGATAAGGAGCAGAAATCTCCTTCTCCTTAGACAAATGTATAGTAATTGAAATTTTGAAGCAATTAATATAGCAGAAGTAGCCAACAGTGCCTTCCAATTGTTGGACTCCCATCAGCCCAGGTCAACACAGTCAGTGGTCAGGGATAATGGAAGTTGTAGTCCAGCTGCATTTGGAGGGTACCACATTGGCCATGGATGCTGTACAGCAGAACTTTCCAAACTTTTCATATTGGTGACACACTTTTTAGACACGCATCATTTCGCGAAACACTGTAATGTAGTTTTATTAGCAAACCGGAGGTTAAACTAACTCATTTCCAGCCTTGAGAGGAGCACAGGGAGAATTTGCGTGACACACCGGCACACTGCAGCTGACACACTAACGTGTCACCACACACAGTTTGGAAAGCTCTACTGTACAGTATGTGATGTTGGGATACAATGGAATCTTCTCAAATGCAAACTAGGACTGATTTTATCCTTTTCAGGTTAACACCAAATAGGACCGTGGTGGACTGACTAGGGGGTTCAAACCCAGTCCCACAAACCTTTCCTCAGTTTGGAGATATCTGCCAGTTTTATCTGTATCTTTCCTCTTTCTAAATAGCTGGCAACACAGATATATGCATGTGCAGCACCTCTCTTCATTAGAAGTAAGCTATGCCATCCAAACTATTGATTTGCCAAGGTGTATGTATTTATTTATTCATTCATTCATTCATTCATTCATTCATTCATTCATTTGGTAGTTTTTGAACCAGGCAAGTACAATGCTGTACTATGACATGTCAATTTTGAAAGAACAAGCTTCTTTCCACCATGCTTATGTAAGGTTGTTGTTTTTTCACTTTACTTCCCTTGTTTCTTCTTTGGATCCCAGTCCTAAGACATCATTGCTGGGATCTCTTTATCCAACATTGACTTGAACAACATAGTCCACAAATCAATCCACTTGACACATTTATTTGGTTGGTGGTGTGCTTTCTTCTGAGCATCTTTGCAACATCATATGTAGGAAATCTCTGGAACCTGCATGCGTTTTCCACAGAACATCCCATAGAACTACTGTAAGATGGATGAAGCTGTGATTCATGTATCCAGCAGACAGCATCCCTATTTCAGAAACCATTTTTATTCTTAGTATAGATATATTTTTGTCATTACCAGCACATCTATTCCAGATAT
Organism: Podarcis erhardii; assembly: GCF_964252035.2. Taxonomy (NCBI): domain Eukaryota; kingdom Metazoa; phylum Chordata; class Lepidosauria; order Squamata; family Lacertidae; genus Podarcis; species Podarcis erhardii. The sequence continues at coordinate 54,491,245 of NC_138499.1, read as the reverse complement.
ATATATCTAATATAGACAGAGAGATAAATGCACTCTTGGCTTTTAACAAGCTGTGTCTAAAACAGACATTCCACTGTTTAGTTTTGCTCTTTTCTTGTTGTATTTCTTCATCTATAGCTTATTTTTAGCTTATTTTTTCCCTTTACATACCCCCTCACTCTTCAAGCTTCCCTGTCTCAAAAAGAGTTGCATTTCCTTGAACCTATCCACTAAAACCTTTCACCTGTGCATCTATTAAATTTCTTGTTAACCTTTGCTATCTTTCTAGTATTGTAACCTGCTGAGCTGTGCACCTTTTTCAGCTTCCCCTGAAAACTATTTTCTCTTCTTTCTTCCTTTGAGCTTCCTGACCTCAAATTTTTATCTTCCTTTCTCTTCTCCTTTAATAGCTTGTGTAGACCTTTCTCCTCACTTTCACACCTATCTCTCCCATCTTTTCCAAGAACGAATTCAGAAATCTTTGGCTGGATAGAACTGCAGTCTGATCCGCTCAGCTGCTTCCCACACAAGAACAGAAGAAGATACCTATTGCAGATTAATTTGATATACAGCAATCCCTACTGCCCTTGGCAGCAATCCCTACTGCCCTTGGCAGTAACTGATGGGGGTGACCATGACATGGTGTTTGTTTGTTTCAACCACTGTTTTGTACAAATGGAGAATGTGACAGCATTGCTGGGCTCTCCCGGGCCATCTCAGGCCCTCAGCAGCTAAATCAGCTGCCACTAGGGATTTCAGGGAATTCCAATGGAAATGGAAGCAGAAATTGCTACTGTTCATCCCAGGTCCAGAATGGAAATCAATCTAGCATGCAAGCTGTATTTCATACTCACCATAATCTTTTTGTTGTTGTTTTGTGAGCCATCCACTGATATGCAATTAATTACCTTTTTAACATTATTTTCATGTTTCTTTTACATCCAACTAATTGATGTGGAACTATACATCATTAAATACATTAAATTCTTGATCTATGTGACTACACTGGCATATCTTCCCCCATCCTGGTTCAGCCAGGACCCAACTGGCAGAGCTGTGCCCAATGCATTTTAAACTGTCGTAGGTCCTGAAAGGGGGTGTGGCAGAGACAGGACCAGAGAGGAGGGACTTAGGCTGGATCCAAAGTCAATTCAGCTTGGTCACATGACCTAGCAACTCAGCATAAGTTAAGCTGCCAAAAGGTAAAGGACCCCTGGACAGTTAAGTTCTGTTGAATTCAGCTATAGGGTGCGGCGTTCATCTCCACTTTCAGGTCAAAGGAGCCAGTGTTTGTCTGCAGACAGCTTTCCCGTGTCATGTGGCCAGCATAACTGAATTGCTTCTGGCACAATGGGACACCGTGACGGAAGCCAGAGTGCATAGGAATACCATTTACCTTCCGCCCGCAGTGGTACCTATTTATCTACTCACGTTGGTATGCTTTCAAACTGATAGGTTGGCAGGAGCTTGGGCAGAGCAATGGGAGCTCACCCAGTCACATGGATTTGAACTGCCAACCTTATGATCGGCAAACCCAAGAGGCTTGGTGGTTTAGACCATAGTGCCAAGCTGCCAAAAAAGGTAGTGTGACTCAAAACACTATTTAAAGGCTTGTTTTTCCTCTGCCATGCTTAGACCAATTTAGCGGTCAGTATCACTGCTGCTGAGCAGAGTTTGGATTTCATGTAACTTTACTTACACTGCCTTGCTCTGTGTCAGCTTGTTGTGTACAGGACTGTTCTCTAAATGTCTTAATTTGGTAGTAAGATTTAAAGTAGTGTTTTTTGGGCCAGCAAACATCAGCAGCAGCAGCAACAACAAAAAATAATAGGTTATTCTCCTGGTAAAAACTCCCCCATGAACAAATAGCATGCTAACATCATCCAACAGGCACTTTTCCGTAATACACTATTGAGCCTTGCCTTCATATTCACTTTTGTCATGTTAAAGTCAGCTTGAGATTACATTGAAAATTCCATGTGGTGAACGTTTCTTATGAATGCAGCTGTGCCGTAACAGCTGATGTTTACTATGCCAGACAACAGGCATCAACACTCCCTAATACAGTAAATACCAGCTGTCACTATGGAGGGTATGTTCATAAGAAATAATCACCAGGAAATATTGATACTAAAATCATGTGCAAATGATTCCAGCATGTCAAAGGTAAATAGAGAATTGGATACTTGGCCACTGAATTTGTCTCATGACTTAAATCAGAACAGGGGAAAGGGATTATGGGCATGTATACTTACAAGTTATACTTGAATGCACCAAGCTGCCCAAACCTTTTGACATCTAAACTTGTCTTTTAGCTGTCTAAAATGACATAAATTAATTTGCCTGTCAGGAGGCTATTCACACTTCTAACGGATCAAACGAGGGACTAACAAATTAATATACATGAACAAAGGGAAATTAAAGAAGAGAGACTGCTTTTTATACTTGTAGTTATCACATCCAGAGCTGAACTTACAAACGCCACTCTAAGATATGGAAAAGAGATGAGGCTTTGGAAATTCATTCAGCATAAAACTATATTTTTATAGGATGGGAAAGGGTTCTTGCAGGTTTATTTTCACATCACAGAATACAAGAAAGGTCATGAAAAAATGAATAAGCATACTGCATTAGAAGTACAAAACATTGTACTTTTTATGAGTCTCCTAATTATCAAACATATTAAAAGAGTTTTAGTACCATGAGAGGAGAAAAACTCCACTCCATCCATTTTCTGCATGCCACACATTATTTCATACACCTCTATCAGGTTCCCCACCACCACCACTTACTCAACATTTTCCTAAAGTAAAAAGCCCCATATCGTGTAGCTTTTACTCACAGCACTATATTTAAATAAAAACAACAACACCATACTTCTGGAATGCATATAAGGACTAAATGGATTCATTTGAAAGTACTAATACTGAAAAATACAATATTCACATTGAGTAGTAATCTAATTTAGCTTTGCATATCCTCAGAAAGAGGCATTATATGGTAAGGCAAATGACGTCTTTTCAACTTGCTAAAACCATTTTAAAAAAAAAACCTTTTCCCATTTTAAACAAAGCAATTTCCTTGGTGCTTCCATTTCTAGGACGCAGTTTATAATTGTTTTGTGCTCATCTTATTTATTTATCTAGCTCATTGCCGTTTCTCCAAATTCCTCCTTAATCACATTTAAAGCCTATTTTGTTAAAACAAATCCTTGCTTTATCAAGACCCTTACAAATAACACAAAATTGCTCCAAGTTATATAGCAGAGCTTGCAGTTTTCTTCACAGATGAAAGCCATAATTCATATTTCACCCTGGCTAGCCACACATAATTAGCTGTATCCAATGTTAGTCCTACTCAGAATAGATCCACTGAAATTAATGGCTGTGACTGGCTTAATCCCATTAATTTCAATGGTCTTATTCTGAGCAGGATTTAGTTGAATACAATCCATATGGAAAAATTAAACATGCTCTTCCAATTGTCCCACCAGCACAATTTCAGCTATCCTGATGAAATGATATCCCCATGCATGCTGTTTTAGGGATTCTCCAGACATGGGTGTCTGGGAGAAGGAGGGAGAAAGTCCTATTGCACTAGCAGGACTCATTGCACTGGTCTCCATTAGGGCACCTACTTAGTTGAAACTGGGCCCATTATTTCCAGAATGTCTCTTCAGGGCTACTAGCTTCTGTGTGTGTTCACTGGGGAAACCAGGATTTAGAAAATGCCTTCAACCCCCATGTTATTCTCAAGAACATTGAACTTGAACTGCTTCCAGGACACGTCCTCTTTTTCATGGGTAGAGTCATCATAGTAATCCATAGTTATAAGCAGAAGTCGGCAAATGTCTCCTCTTTTTTGCTCTTAAAAATATGGCAGCCCTGGATAAGGTTCTCCTGATATGAGGGGTAGTCTTTAATTTGTTTCTCTTTATTTATCTGCCTAACAAGGAAGCTGTGTGTCTTGTTTAAGGCTGGAGACAGATCAGGTTAAATGATGGGATTTATTTTCAAAAAGGGGAGAGAGTATGCCCGTCATTTTGTATTTCTTTGTCACAGCACTACTGAAGCCTGCAGAGTGAATAGGAGGGCCTAACGCAGTCTGCCTGCTCTGGTATGCTACAGGGTTTCATTCTAGCTTCTAGATTCAGAATAGGGATTCACAGACTTATGTGAGGACTGTGTGATGGATCTGGCATGAAGGGGATCGTGAGTTGTGTGGGTGGATGGGCAGAGACAGGGATTCATCCCCTGAACATGTACGTCTACACCATCCTTCAAATCAGTCCTCAAAGCCTAACTATTCTATGGGACCTTTGGGTTATTCCCTTAGGTGCCAGTCCTACATGCACGTACCTGAAAGAAAGTCCCCGTGAACTCAGTGAACCTTCTCTTCAGTAGACATATATTTGATCACTCTGTGAATCCTCATGTGTAGCCTTTAAGTTTTTGGTCACATTCATCCCTCCCCATTGCCATTATCCATTGTCTCTCTGCACTCTGGTCCTTCTTGCAGGCTTCCCATAGGAATCTGGCTGGCCGCTGCGAAAGTCTGCTTGACCAGATGAGCCTTTTGATAGGATATTGATGTTGCATTTCACCTAAACAGATGTGTGGAGCTGTTGTATGTCACATGTCTGTTTACATTCCAGCACAGCTTGCTGGGAACTTCCATTTGTGTATAGCTTTTGCCTTATGTTCCTTGCTCTTGGACATGAAAGAGAGAAGACATGTTTTCTTTGTCCTGATCTATGCTGAATAAACTGCTTGTAAATATGCTTTACATATGCCTCTGTCTGCCTTTCCATCACGAAGAGTTTGTTATCTCTGCTGGCTTGCGTGCTCAGCTTCTGAAAGGCTTCTGAAGCTCCGAGTCGCTGATTGATGCAGAACCGAGGACTGGAGTTCGACCGGCAACTGTCTGGTGGGCTGGAGACAGCTGGGGGTCTGCCAGTTGCCCCCATTCCCTTGGACGCATCCCAGCACCTTTCTCCTGATCCAGCAGAGCCTTTTGTGTGTCTTTATGGGTGCAAAGACTTGTTTTCTCTTGTGTCGCTCTGTAAGGCATTGTATATACATGATGCTAATAACTAATAGCAAAATGAGAACATCTCTTGACTCCATTTCTAGTGACTCTGAGTCTGCTGGCAGTGCTTCTATTTTAACATCTCCATTCCCTTTTGTTGGAGCCTGTTAGCAGGGCACACATTGCCATTGCTCTCATAGAAAAGTGAAAAATAGTGTTGCTGCAATAAAGCCCTGGCTACAATTGGGACGAGTGGGAGAGATCAGCAAACATGAGACAAAAGGAATCCTGACAGATATTCAAAGCCAGAATGAACTACCTCCTGTAAATCAGACTACAATTAGCAGGAGCAGAACTAATGAACCACACAAAGCATGCTGGTGATCTCTCTTTCCTACCCTACAACATTTGGATACATAAACAAACCGTCCCCATAGCAAGAGTGTGAAAAGAGAGTCCCTTCCGCCAGCCTATTACCATATGGTGTCATACATCCTTGTTTCTCAAGAGAATAGCAGTGTGGCAGCAATGTTACATTTCTAAATAATACATCAAAGCAGGGCTTGTCATTTATGGCCATTATTAAGCCTCTGAGTAGACAAGTTGCATCTCTATTTTCTTATTAATTTAGAATCCCTACAGCCATCATAGGTTGCAAGGTACACAAGGAAGGGGCAGAAGGGGGGAGGTCTACACAAGGGAACGTGTCAGGTGTGAAGAATCCGTTGGGCACAATCTCCAAAACAAAACAAAGAGGTTCAGTGGGATGTCGAGGTAGATAGGAAAGGAATCATCTTGCCTGTTATTATAATGAGCTATGTCTTAGCTGTCAGGATAACTAATGCAAACGATGGGGAACATAAGTGCATCGACTGCATTCATGCCATCACTTTATAGAAAGTGAAAAGCATGTCACACAATGTCAGACAAAAACAAATAAGGGGAATGCACCTATACAAATGCCAGTCACTGAGGGAAAGAAGTATTGTTTTCTTAAAAAATAACTAGGATGGAAGAAAAAGGAAGGACCTATAATTACAGAGCTGTTGTGGTTTTGGTTACCTACGTCATTCCAGGACTTTACAATGTAATAATATTATTCTGGGTAGGTTAATTATTTAGGAGGATACTGTCTAAATTGTTTAGATTATTCTTCATGCTGTTACAATGATGCTACTGATTTAAAGTGCAATTCTATCCATTCCCAATGCTAATGGTGGGAAGATTAGGATGGTATGTAGTCTCATCTCCACTGGTGGAGAGAAGTGCTGCAGGAGAGTGGTTCTCCAGCCATGGTAGGCAGTAAAGGTCCCTGGAATGGGGTGTTTGGGGGAGAGGCCAAGACACGGCTGGATTGAAAGTCCTGTGGTTCCCGCAAGTGGACCTAAATCCAAATTGATTTCACGAGAAACAAAGCTCAACTTACTTAGTCTGAGTCCAACCTTCTGTGCCTAAACAGCTTCATGCTGGGCTGAAACCAAGTGGGAAGAGAGAGTGCTAGGAAAACACCACACCAGCTGAATTTCTGCCTGTTATTGGTCTCAATTTTGCAAGAAAATGTGACAATGGTGAGACTACATGTTCGAAAATGGTTTTCTTCAGTATGAATTCTGCAGCAGTATGTGTTGACGTGCACACTTCAACTAGCTGGAAGAGAAGAAGAAGAGTTTGGATTTGATATCCCGCTTTATCACTACCCTAAGGAGTCTCAAAGCGGCTAACAATCTCCTTTCCCTTCCTCCCTCACAACAAACACTCTGTGAGGTGAGTGGGGCTGAGAGTAATTCACCTTTAGAGTTTTGACAAAATAGCCTTCAAATAGCACCACTGACTATTTAAAGAGACATTGCCTTTGTACATGCAAAGAAATTGTGTGGTTCTGATGTGTAAATATGCAGAGGATCACTTTTGAGAGCTCCTGTATTAACTCCCTTCTTGGAATTCAGGTGCTAATGGAACACAAACTCTATATTGTTACAGTCAGCAGTAAATTTGATAATACTGTGCTTTATATTCAGGCTATTTCTAGTGTTCAGTTAATTTATCTTGGCTGCCAGACAGGTTGACTAATTAACAGATGTTCAGGTAGTAAAATATTCAAATTCCAAGCATTAAATAAAATTGCTTTCAAATATTCAACAAAACCATCAAAACCGTCAAGGGAGAAGCAGGGGAACAGCCAAGGTTATATGCAGTTTCGTGAGAGAGAAATTGGGCTGATATTATAGTGCATTTGAATGGATTAGTCTACAGTCAAGTTACAGTACTTGTAAATATGCCAGAACATTGACAGAGAGGGAAACAAGGAACAGTAAAAGTATGAGAATATGATTTAATACTTCTCTCTTTTCTTTATTGGTTCAGAAACAAGTGTTAGTAGCTAAGCAATTGGTTTCCCACAGGGTTCCATTTTGTTCATCATAACTATATGATGCCACTGGGAGATGTCATTGTAGGATTTTGAATGAAGTGATATCAGTATGTTGATTTGCTGGCCCTCATCCAGCCCATTGTCCCCTCCAGGCACCTGCTCAATGCCTGCCGGTTGAAGGCCAGCAAATTGAAATGGTATTCAGACAAGATGGGGTAACATATGTGCCAGGTGCATGAGCTCATGAAGTGCAGAGTCAACCATTCGGGGGTGTGGGACTGTACATTCCTGAGAAAAGCAGGTCATATGTTTGGGGTGCTCCTTGATCCAGCATTTCCATGAGTCCCAGGTGGCCTCAGTGATTAGGAGTGCCTACTTCTGGCTTTGGCTAGGACACACTTCCTGGAACAAGATGACTTGGACAGCAGCCATGTTTTGGTAACCTCCAGACTGGACTATTGCAATGCACAATACATGGGGCTTCCTTTGAAGATGTTTTCGAAGCTGCAGCTAGTGCAAAATGCAGTAACTAGACTGTTGAGTGTCACAGCTGGTAAGTCTCATTTTATCCCAGATCTCTGAGAAATGCACTTGTTCCTATTAGCAGGAGAGGTATTGTTGATGCTGCAACCCTCAGGGAACTGAGTGACAGTAGTGTGAGAGAGAGACTCTTCTGTGGTGGCCCCCAACGTTTGGAATACCCTGCCTTGGATGCATGCCTGGTCCCAACATTGGGAATTTTCAGGCAACATGTAAGGTCTCTAGCTTTGTACAGAATTTGGAGGATGTGCAATGTTTCATTACTTTCTATGTATGATTTCATTGGTTGGCTGCTGTTTTGAAGCTGGATCTTGATTGCTGTCTATTGAAGCTGTTAAAAACCCATCTTGGTTATGGGAAGTACCACCAAATGTTACTGCACAATGATGAGTACAAGTCCAAAACCACTTGATGACCACAAAAGAACTTTATTTTGCTTTGCATCTTCAATAACACAACTTCATGACAACTTGCCCTATGGAGTAATCATCTAGATCATTGTCATGTAAAAATGTGTGGTCCAGTAGGAGATAAAGACATGTAAAATTGACTTTTTTGGTCCACTAGAGTGAACTTGCCATAGCAAATTTCATTCTTTGTTCTGGTACACATCCAACAATAGCAGCATTCATCTCAATTTGCACTGTCACAACAGTGAGAAGGTTTGGGCCTGCTGATGTATTTGTGTCTAAGAATTATTTATAGCCTGTTGCTGAAACAGCATTATTTTTCAAAATGGGTAAGATGATGTTGCCCCCACTTTTCTTAGATGATGGATGGTGAAACAAACAGGGGAGGTTGGAAATGCATGAACATCAAGCATTTTAGCATTACAGTGATATCCACAGTGGAGGTTCGACTCCATTTTATAAAACAATATGAACTAATATTAATGGTACTTACAGTGAACATAGCTTTCAGTGATTCAGAATTGCTGCTCTGCAACCACCATCGTGTGGAAATTATTATTGCAATGGCAGTATGCGGATAACATACTAATGTTTCCAGATCCAAACTCTGGGGGGAGAATATTTTTGAAAGTTTCATAGAAGGGTAATTATTCTTTCCAAACACTGCAGCACTTTCTGTGATGGAAAAAGCTGCACCTGATCAATATCTTTTCTACACTACCCATAAAGGTGCAGGAGCCTTCTCAAGTTCTGGATCTGATGGCATCAGAAATTTTGTCACTCCATATTCCTAGACCTAAATGATTCAAAGTCACCTTTCTGCACTGTTTCAGACATTCAGCTGTTGATGTAATGAAGATTTTCTAGCATATATTTAATGGAGGCAGTTAGCTGATGTTTCACTGATGCAGTAGGCCTTCTGCTATTGACCAATGGCTTATGGTTTTCAAGTATAGGACTGCACCCTTAATTTCCTAAGAAAATTTAATCTTGTACATCCTATAAACTGCTATTTTTAGTTGTATTAAATATCCTTCTAAAGTGTAATGATTTTGGAAAGGACTCTAAGTAGAAGCTATCTTTAGAATACTTACAGCAGGTATAAATCTAGTACAGAGCAATAGATAGTGCATCCGGAACTTCACCCAAAATATAAAAGTTTAAAAACGTTGACAGTTGACTCAAATGCCTCTATGAGATCTACAAGCTATTTGTTACTTAGTAAGCACAAGATATAGATAGACTTGATAGCTGCACTATATCCAGGATATTTACTAAAACTGGCATGAGAAACCTGTGGCTCTCTTGATGTTGTTGGACTACAACTCCTGTCACGCCGAACCACAGGGCACACTGGCTGGGCCTGGTAAGAGCTAGAGTCCAACAACCCCAGGTTCCCCATCTCTGCTCTACAGAAACAAATCCAAAGTTGAAGGGAAACTGCATTGTTGAAAGAAGCCATGGAAAGGAAGGAAGGAAGGAAGGAAGGAAGGAAGGAAGGAAGGAAGGAAGGAAGGAAAGATAAATAGTAACATCAGTACAAAGTTCAGGAAAACAGTGGCTTTATTCCTGATTTGTTTTGATTTGATTTATTTAAATGCATATGTTTTATTGTGGAGTGGGTACTTTTAGGGCAGAGGATAAGGAAGGCTATGCTTAGCCAATCTCCAAGTAGTGTTCAGGAGTTAATTTAAGGTGACGTGGGAGATGAGCTACTAAGTACTAGTGTCAAGGAGTTAATTAGGTTCAACATCCTAAGGGAAAACAAATTACTAGAAGTGTCAGAGTGGCACTAATTTTTATAAGTGATGGATTCAATAAAGTGTATGGAAAAGACAAAGTAGCCATATAGGGTTTTTTTTAAAGTCATAACAAACGCATAATCTTTCCATTGGTAATGCCCATAGCACTTCCGAATCAACTGAGTAGCTTTCAGGAGATATGAACGCAGCTCAGCTCTTGATCACCAGAATGAGGACTAATGGAAATGTTTGCTAATACAGAATAAAAGACTGCGAATCCCATTTCCTCTTTCTCCCTTTCCCCCTGCAGATTGGAGAGATACCACTTTCAATACAACTACACCTTTACCCAGAAAACACCCAGAGCAGGAATTGCTAGATGTCGCTGCTCAAAGTGCTATTGATTTGTCACGGAGTAAACGGATCTTTCCAGAATGATGGTACAAAGACAACATCAAACATTTAGCTTTCCTTGTGAATCATGCTGGTCTGTGTAGTCATACTTCTTCTAAGACCAGTTATGTTCCACTGATATAATACATACATTCTATCATTACTGATACACCCCAAATTCAAATGAGGTGAGTATATTTCTTTTCTAGAGAGTAGCTACAGAGATTTTCACTCTAATAAGTTTAATAACTACCTTCATATCATTTTATCAATTCATGCAGTATAAAGGGGGGGGGTGTTTCTATACTGCCATTTCCATCATCCCTGACCATGAATATGCTAGCTGGGGCTGATGGGAGTTGGAGTCCAATGATGTCTGGAAAGCCACAGGTTATCCATCCCTGCTGTGTAATAACTCAGGGAAAGTCTGAAAGGATCCATCAGTAGCTCACAGCCCACTGAAGATAAGGCTTCCACAGTTCAAAACTGGAATTGCAACAGGGGCGGGTGGGTTCATGGATGAAAACAATGGATACGAAAACAATGGATACTGGTACACATATTCTATGTTGGGTGTTGTTACTCAGCAATGGATACTGGTACACATATTCTATGTTGGGTGTTGTTACTCAGCAATCCACCATTGTGCCACTCCAGGGGGCACCAGCCAACAACCCTCTCTCTCAGCTGAACTGAGCCATCCGCAGTCAGGCTTCGCATGTTCTAGGCTAAATCACACAAAGTAACAGAGCTTCATCTCTCTGCTGGATTGCTGGGGAAAATAGGCCAAATAAGGCTGACACCACACTTATATAGGTCAATGCAAGCCCTGCCCTGATCAGCCACACTGTGACTGTGCCTCCGCCCCAAACTCCAAAGGGTGGAAGTTTTCAGGCTTCATCCCACTGGTGCACATGGAAAAGTGGGATTCTGAAAAGCAGTAATGTCATCAGATGTAGTATCTGATAATTTTCTATATACATTACCTACCAATTATTTGCTGGGTGAGAAATGTAATAAATCATTTGTTTGTGATTACTGTCTAATTGGGCCACATAGACTACTTCTTCAATAAAATGCAAATGCATGGCATACTGTGTTTGATAGAAACTACCAAAAAAAAAGCAAAACCAGCTTCTAATCATTGAACTTAGTTAGAGGCAGAGTTCCTCTCCCCTTTTTTGCATTGCTATAAATGAGCACAAGAAAAAGAAATTCACAATAAGAACAGCAGGAAATCCACTAAAACACCACAATGACTGCAAGCGTGCTTATCTGTACTATTACTATGGGAATATTTTCCTTTGTATGTAGTTGAAACTGCTCATTTATCTCAGCAATCTCAGTCAGCAGAGCTCATTTTGAAGTTCTTCATGCTATGATGTGTTAACATATTGTCATCTCTTATACTGCTTGAACAGTATTTAGGCCAAGTGATGTGCTGATTTGTTAATGAACTCATTTTCTCAACCTCTAAACTTGGTTTCTTGTTAAGTATCATGTTAAGTATAATGACTTGAGCTCAGACAATGAATGTCACAAAATAACACATGTTTTTCCTCTGATGTGTGCTTCCATTTTAAGGGTCTGTCTTATTTTAGTTAGTTAGTTAGTTAGTTAGTTAATCCATCAATAAAATCAATAAAATCAATCAGTGACTTACTTATGTAGGTTCCTTATGTAGGTACTTTGCTTAGCCTATGTAAACAGAGAACCATTGTTCATAGATGGTTGCATTTGTGACTTTGGATGATGCCTTTGATAGAATAGTTGGTTTTATTAGCCCAGTGTTCTCAGAACAGTTCTTTGGGTAGAAGGGAGCTTAAGTTGTAGCAACATTCCTGAAATCAGAATTAGCATTTTAGGTCCAAAAATGTATGCTGTGTGTTTTCTATGTCTATACCCATTTCTGAAGAACTCAAATATATGTGGTTAGACAGTGAAGACAATTGCATGCATAATGTAGCATTCCCTAACTTTAGTGTTCTCCAGATGTTTTGGACTACAATTACCATCCCCATAACTGCTGGCTACCTGCCTAGGGCTGATGAAAGTTTTTGTTCAAAATGTTAGCAGCGAGGGAAGATTGGCATACTGTCTGTTCTTGGTGATGGGGTTAAGTCTAATGGTCAGTGGGTTCTAGTCTAAAGTTACCATGAGTCCCACTAGTTTCTGGCCCAGCACTCCAAGCAGTGATGGGTCTCTCAGCATAGCAACCATTTTAATTTCCCAAAATGCCCCTGATGTAATGCTCCTGAGAATGGTGTCTAGATCCAGCTGCCCCATTCTGTTCAAAGTGCTCCACGCAGTGCTGCTGCTGCCCAATGTCAAGTAAGGCAACCCAGGTCTACTGATGAAGGAATGGGCCTGCCAGAGGGCACCCTCAAACCTAGAGTGCCCTCAGAACTAAAGTAATACATCTCTATTAGAACCATAGGAACAGCCTGCTAGATCAGATCAGTGGCCCTTTGCGTCCATCATCCTGTTCTCACAGTGGCTGGCCTGATGTAAGCATGCTTGCAGGAAGCTCCTGAGGGGAAACCTTCAGGAAGGACCAGGGTATGATGACACACTCCTATCCCTCATGAAGAGTACAACATACCTACTTGCCACAGCAACTGAGGAGGCTGTGTCACTGTGGCATTTGCCCTTTTTTTAAAAAAAATGTCTGTACAGGGGGAGAGAAAGAGTTAATAGGTAGGCCAATAGAAAAGCCAGAGGCAGAGCCTATCTGTTTATAAAAGGGCTTAGCCCAAGGTTTGGGTTGGTTGGTTGGTTGGTTAAGCAGTTGGCAGATAGTTGGAAATAGAGAGGCAGTTAATGCAGTTGGTTTTTGTGTGAGGGAGGTAGAAGAGTTAGAGACAGGATAAAATAAGACTAAAAAGGTAAAGAGTAACAACGTTTTGAATGCAGTTATAGTTTATTTGTGTTTGCAATAAACTACACTCTTCTTTGTTAACTTAAGAACCTGACTGAGACTAAGTGATTTAACGGGGAGGACCTGGTTGGTGACAGTGGATTAGTGGTGTACAGGTCAATAGACCGTGAGATGACCAGGGGCTCTGTACGAACGCCACAATCACCAACTTCACAATTATATGATTATATGACACAACTAGCAAAGGAACAGGTGGGAAGAGCTGTGGTTGGCTCTCACTGCATCAGTGGATTCTACATTCTGTGCCCTGTATCTGGGTTGTGTAGTGATTGCCACAACTCGAAGCTGTCATCAGTCAATTATCACTAGCAGACACGTAGACCTTTTATCTGCTTCTTCTTGTTGTTGTTGGCATCCATCTGACTTGAAAGACAATAAAGTGCAAACTGCTGTAGAATCACAGTGACTTTTGTGGCTGCAGAGACTGGTAGCTCGTAACTGTTGCCTCCTGCATGGTTTTTGCTATGCTAGCAGCACTGAAGTGACTTCTCCAGGACACAAGCCCAGGCAGCGTAAATGGAGGTCCGGGGCTGCCCAGCTGAGAAGGCTCCCCTCTTGCCCTCACTGATGTGGTCCAAAGGAAAGCAGAGCAATACATCTGGCACCAGCTTGGCTGCAGGAGTTGCCAGGAGGAAGCATGCAAGTCCAGCCCTGCTCCTCATCTCTCAGGACAGAACAGTCTGTACATCTATACTTCAGTTATAAAGCACAGTCCATAGCATATAAATTTACATCACAAAACTTCAGTTCCTACAGTTACCATCATATTTTGTCCCTTACAAGGCCCTGTCTCCTCAAGGTCGCTAGGTCAGTTGTTCAGATACCCCAGTGGGTCCAGAGATCCCTTAATGGTCCCACAGTATACCACTGACACCACCAGTGTGGACAATTCTGGACTGGATGGACAGAGAGTCTGACATTGTACAAGGCAGCTTCAAATGTTTTTGTGACAAGTCAAAATGATATGACAGCATGGACAGGAGTACTTCCAGGACAGTGTCAGATACTGGCAGATTATCAATGCTACTAATCTCTCTGTTCATTCCCTGTCCACTGTGACTCTCCAGAACATTTTTTCAAAGATGTAAAAGCTTCACCCTGCTGCAGAAGAAATATGTTTAACTCAGAGACAGTAAAAGGTAGAGAAGACTAATGCAGTGGTATAAAAAAAAAACCTTGGGTCTGAGGGAGTTTGCCAATCGACTTCAGATTTACTCAGACCAGAGTATGAAATGTTAATGCTTGGAGAGAGAGAAACAGATGAATAAAACCTATCTCCACCACTGACAAACCTGAGAAAACATGAACAGATCTTTAAAGATTCCCTTGAGAATGATTATCTCTCATAGCTTTTGACTGTCTGCTCTGATAACATAATACTGCTGCATGGTTTACAGTATTTCAGATGGTTTGGAGTGGAGGCAAAGAAAGTGCTTTAATAACCAAAAGAATGAGACCTTGAGCCTATGCTTGGAAAACAGGTCTACAATTCCAGACAGATCTGTTGACTGGGATGTAATGTAGCTTGGTGGATGTAGTCTTTGAGAAATGCAGTTTTTAGATCTACCCTTTCCATAGTGACTCAGTGGGAGGTCATGCTGCCTTCAAACATGGAGATCTGGAATCCAAAGACATCCTTCCACTTACCCTCAAAACGTTCCCTGGTTAACTTCACCTTCTACACTTGATACAACCAGCTTCACAGCCTCCTTCACTTCATTTCTCTAAACAAACACAAGAGGGTCATCATACACTACACTAACTTTCTAATCCTCCCTTTATTTTTAACAACATTTGATTCCTTTATAGGGGTTGTGTAACCCACAGTCTCTTATCCATAGTCCTTTCCCACACATCAGTATGGTATATAATGCTGAATTTTATTGCCATTGGGTGAGAGGTTCTCAAAACCTTCTAAAACACAAGAAGTCATCATAACCACCACATTTTGTGTGATAATGAAAGAGCACCTGAGTTAGAAAGATCATTAATTCCTGTCTTTGCTGTTAACCTTTCAGATTTGGGGTTGACACACTGCTCTCCCACCCCATATCACAGTTACACTAAAATCCTGTGTACCTGTATTGTTTTCTATGCAGCCACCACATCTCCACTCAGCGAGACCAACAGAAAACGCTCAAAAATAAAAATAAAAACAAACCAAGAAAATCCTCCTGTAGAAATGAGTGTTTCACTCTAGCATTCTCTTTGCCTAAAAAGTTAGCTCTGCTTTTTCAAATGTCAGCAATTGCTATGGGTTCATTCATTGGCTAAAAATGTTGAAAGGTAGGAACATGCTGCTTTCTCATAGAACGCATGGGGACAATAGTACCTGCACATTTTGCCTTAGTTCTTAGACTCAACAAGTGCTAGAAACATTATGCCAATAAAGGCTGAATGAATGGATGAATGAATGAATGAATGAATGAAGTGCTAGAAACCTATTTCAAAAGGAAGGAAGGAAGACTGAGAATTACAGCTCACCTGAGAGGGCACAGGTCTCTTCCCCCTCCCCCCATCCTGATGCCAATCATTGCATTCAGGAGTGCCAAACTGAATAAAATATGGCGGGGGGGGGGAGTAAGCCCTACCCCACACAATAGATCTCATGATATGGTCACGCACACCATTTAAATGGCAGTGCCCATCAACTTTAGGGGCCCGGACCCCTCAAATATTTTGGGGGAGGGTTGAATGGACCTTGGCCCCTTGGCTCTTATGACTGCAGATAGATGATAGATAGATAGAGATAGATAGATACACACACACACTGGAGTAAGTCGTTCTGAGTTCAGTGCAACATAAATATTAACAGTGTAACTTGCATATCTACTCAGAAGCATACCCATGCTTTGAGCAATGATACATTTTGCAACCTTGGGTAGCCACACATTTTATAAGACAAAGTCAATATTTGCCCTTCATCCCCCAAATAACTTTTAACTGAGACTAAGTGAACACATACATTCAAATTTGGGAAGGTGGAGCTGAGCTGAATTGCTAATTAGGCTCAGCCCCTACAGCGCATGCTTGTTCTTGGCATTCCTTGAAAATTCCCTGATAGGGAAGCAGTGGTGTGTTCTTAGTAGGAAGGAAATGTAAGATATTAGTAGTACTGCCAGCATTAGCAAAGGAGAATATGCTTGGAAACAAACCATCAAGGCTGTGGGTTAGGGTAGAATGGACGCAGAGCACCTTCTCTGCATATTGCATGTAGGTGCATGTAGTCATGTTTGTGAGTGGTGAAGGCAGACAGAAGATGTGCGGTATGTGTGGGTTAAGGAAGTGGGGTGTATAATGTAGTACAGCAGAGAAACCTCATGTCCCTAATCCACGCCTGGGGATAAGTGCAGCGCTCCATCTCCCTGTGTGTCAAGTGTGTACAGGGTGATGCTTAATTCCGTTTGCTTCAGCAAATCCAGGGAGATGCATTATTTAATGTCAATCTTTTATGACATCTTTTCTTCAGAAGGCCTGCTCTGGCAGCACTTTGCAGCTTACGAGAGAATCCTGCCATAAATGGGAAAGTATTACAGTGCATTAGCCACCGTAAAATGTAACATAAAGGTGATTATTTTGAAGATCAGGGCTAGTTGTGTTCGCAGCTATCATTCTTCCTCCTTTTTCCAGTCCCCTAATTTAGAAGATTTGTTGCAGCCACTCTTTGCCAAAACAGGTTTCTGCAGCAGCCACAGGAGAGAGGGGAAAAGGGGGGAGCATTTATTACATTCTGCCCGAGACATAACGGGGTTAATAATGTTTGATAAGCCTGTGCAATGTAAAGAGTAAAAAGAACTGATGCATTTTTAAAGGGATTGTCGGTCCCATTTGAGACTGAAGCAACAGTCGCCCAGAGAACTCTGTCACTAAAGTCTTGTCATTAATGATGATTTATGGATATGGATATTCACAACAGCTGTGTCCTCACCTTTAAGTACTTCATGCAATATTTAGAAAGTACTGGGAGATGATGCAGCAGGGAACCAACTAAATTGCTCGATTGCTAGAAGGCACTGCTGGCTTAAATCATTTAATGTGCCTTCTCAAAGAGAGTAGACCAACTTTTCTTTTTTTACTCTAGAGTGAATCTCTCTTCTTTAGTAAGCATACTGGAGCAAAACAAAAGGAAGTAAAGATCATCTACCAGAAGTTTATTCTGGGAATAAGAAGGGACTGAGTCATGACCATCAGTGAGAAATCAAAGTGATACGGATCTGCAAAATAGCAACAAATCCTTTTTATATATAAAAATATCTGTATTACCTCATAGCAAATCTACAACGCTACCCAATTATGCAGAGCTACCTGACATAAATGGGCATTTCCAAATGCAGAAATGTAGTGCAGGGGTCCCCCACAGACAAACCTCATTTTCTTCCAAGTCTGCTGAGATTCGCCATGCATTAAATGTTGATTTTTCAACTCGTATTTCTAGAGCAGGGCTTCCAGAGTGCAGGACAAGGATTTTAGAAGCTGACATGCACTGACTTTGCAGATTTGGAAGTCAGAAGCAGGCCACAGTGGCCACATTAGTCTATGACTGGTATTACGCAACACAAGTAATATATGGTGTCTTTCATCTTCAAAATGTTCCAAAGCTGCTTCAAAGTGAAGGCTTTCATACCTTTTGAAGCCAGCATTACCTTTCTCAGGCCTGAAATGGTTTCTGATAACCTGGATCAGCTTCTTGATCCCTGGGCCGTGTACACTTTCATATCCCTCAATGATGGCTGTGAAGGGAACTGCCCTAATAGAGAAATTAGCATGAAGAAATCAAATAAAGAACTCCAAACTTCCTGGGCTCACTTGAGGAATTGCATTTATACTTCCATTTACACATGAGGGAATTGAATACAAAAAAGGTAGATGTAGACAGAAGACCAGACCTGTTTTATTTTTAGTGTGAAACAGCAGCTCTCTTCCCTTTATTAAGACATTTGATAATGAGTAAGTTTTGCCTAGCATCTATTGCTGAATTGCTAAATCTAGCATATCTCTTAATTAAACCCTTCAAAGAACAGAGCAACAATGGAGCCACCAGAAATAGATATTGTCTCAGGCTCTTCCAGAATGCCATTCACAATGATATCACAGCCACCATCACTTTCGTATAACACAAGGATCCTAGTACTTGGAATACCTTATTATTACCTACACAAAGCACATTAGCAAGTCATACCACTGCTAAGATGAAGGTTACAGTCCAACCCAACACATTCCTGAACACTTATTACCATTTTTCACTGTTGGACCTTTTCATGATGGGATCTAAGCTGGGTTAGCTCAGTGGGTAGAGCATCAGACTCTTAATCTCAGAGTTGTGGCATTGAGCCCCACAGTGGGCACTTCAGGGGGTTGGACTAGTTGACCCTTGTGGTCCCTTCCAACTCTACTACAGTGGTACCTCTAGTTAAGAATTTAATTTGTTCCAGAGGTCTGTTCTTAACTTGAAACTGTTCTTAACCTGAGGTACCACTTTAGCTAATGGGGCCTCCCGCTGCTGCCGCGCCACCGCCACACAAGGTACGATTTCTGGGTTAGCGGAGTCTGTAACCTGAAGCATCTGTAACCTGAGGTACCACTGTATTCTATTATTCTATTATTCTAAATCAGTCAAATCCCAAGGAGCAATGAATGCATATTGACAACAAACCAGTAACAACATTGTGCGATGTGCACCTTCTAAATTCCTAAATACTTTCAGTATCAGATGATCTCCTGAAAGAATTGGTCATACCAACTTCTGATCCAAAAACATCATATATAATGAGTGGAGTGATATGCTGTAAACCACAGGAGGGGAGAGCGCTATTGTGCTTGAATCTTGCTTTCAGATTTCCCACAGGAATCTGATTGGCCACTGTGAGAACAGGATGCTGGAGTAGATGGACCATTGGCCTGATCCAGCAGGCTCTTCTTATGTTTTGCATGAGCATCCACATGGCATGCTTGGATAAGAACACCAAGTCATAGTATATTGTTTGCAAAAATAAATTCTCATGAGAATATGGATTCTGTATCTTGTGACTAACCTCAGGAGTATTCCAGACCTGCGATTCTGTGGCATTTACAAAACGGGACAATAAATTATCCTAGAAATGTAATTAACTAGTTCTTCAGTTGCTTCCTACAGCACACAGCAATTTCAGAGCCAACTTACAATTCAGTTGCTTGAGAAAAACACAGTGTTCTACAGAAGGAGGGAAACTTAAAATCCTAATTAAAGTCGGTAAACTTTCCTAAAAGTTTCCCATGAGACCTGTGGAAAGACTCCTAAGAGCATGATGTGCGCTAAAGGGCATGTTTGCTTTCTACTGTTTTGCCTCATTTTTAAAAATATATGTTACCTGTATAGAAAGGGCCTTGTTAAACATGCCCCTTCTCAAAGGTAAAAAGGTGACTCAGGGGATATCATTTAGAGTACATCTTCCTATTATCCAAGACTTTCCATCAGCTAGACTAAGACTCTCTATCTTTTTAAACTTTTGAATGAACTCACCATTCAAGAAAGGTCAGGAACTAATAGTCCTCATCAGCTGAGCTCTATAAGGCTTTTAAAAAGTATTTTCCCTCTTTTGGTCAGGTTTGCTAATGAATCCTCATTCTGACTAGCTGCAGAAAAATTGCTCATGTTGGATTAACATAGCAGAACTGTTTTTTTAGAGTTCAACCAATGAAGGTTTATATGTAGAAAATCCACCAGACAAAATAACATAGAGCATGTATATGGTGCATGATGTTGAATTTTTTGAAACATAGCAAAATTGTAGCCTGTATATAGCATTTGTTGCAACTACCTATTTTATTTAGGACTGATTTCATCTGCCCCAGATAGAGCGTGGCAAAATGGTTACAATTCTATATTGCTCTATAAAAGTAGAAAAGACAGGGCATATTTACACAGTGACCAATCAGAGCACCACAATTGTATGACACAGTGTTTACATGAACTAGGTGGTAAGCAACTCAGAGGCAGCCAACAGCAATGGTCTGTATCAAAGCTACGTGCATGTAGGACAATCTACATGGTTGTTTATTAAGGGTGCTGAAAATCTGTCCCCACGAAACATGGCAGTGGCAGCCTCAACAGCCTGGAGCCAACCTGGTAGCGCAGTTGGCTCTGGCTGGCTTCAGGAGCTGCTCGCTGCTGTGGCGCCCACCATTTTTCCTCTCCAGAAGTCCCCATATGATGTGTCTTCTGTGCAACACATCATATGGGGACTTCCGGAGAGGAAAAATGGCAGGCGCCACGGCAGCAAGCAGCTCCTGAAGCCATCCAGAGGCAACTGCGTTACCAAGCTGGCTCCAGGCTGCTGACTGCCACTGCCGCCACCACTGCCAAAGGGGAACCAGAGACATCCAGCGGTACAGATCTCCTGCCTTCTTCCCCCTTTGTTTTGACTGATGGGGGAGGCTCGGGAGTCACGGGTGGACATTCCCCAGTTTTTAAAAAACTCTGCGCATTTATGTTTCACAGGGTGTGAAAGAAGGGCTTTGCACCTTTATACAATATGCATGTGTGCTTGGGCCCAGGGTCTTTTGCCTCACCATCCCCACTACTGACTCCCTGTTGCTACTCAGCTTTGCGGGGGGGGGGAGTGTCCCCAGATTCATTGGAAAAAATCTGGTAACCGTAACCTACAAGAATTGTAGCTCTGTGCAGGGAATAGGGGCCTCCTAACAGCTCCTAGCACTCTTAGCAAACTACAGCTCCCAAAATTCTATGGGGGAAGCCATGACTGTTTAAAGTAGTATCATAGCATTTTGGTGTGAATGTGGCCTTTGTGAAACATCAGTCCAACCAAAGCAGAATAAAAAAGAACCCAACCCCGCTAAACTGGCATAATGTATAAATGAACGGGGTATCTCAGAGGAAGGTCAAAACATCTTTATTTTCCTTTTGCAACTTAAGCTCCAGCTTCTTAATTTGCTTGCTTTTTATTTGCTTGTTTTGTTTTGTTTCCAGAGGGACAATTGAGAGATGCAGAGGATGAGCTGATTCCCTGCATTGGAGAAGAGCCAGCTGGCACCCCACACACTGCAACAGGCAGAGTTCCAATATACGAAGTGGAAACACATTAACTTATTGGTACCAAACACTGGCCCCGCTGCCAGCAGAGCGAAAACAAAATTAGTTATGGTCAGAATTAGTTATGGTCAATTTAGCCATGCTCAAAACATAGAAGGATAACGGTTCGATTACAAGCTAGTTCCCAAGAGCTTGCATGTACTGGACAGCTTAAATTATAAACGGGAATGATTAGTGGTTGTAAGGTGAAATGAAAATATACCCACTGGTCTTGCTTACCTGCCCTCGGGGAGGAAAGGCAAACGGAATTGAAACCATCCATAATAACTATTCAGCGCTGAGGCAAGACTCACATTATTAGCGGTTATGCAGATGCATAAATAGTTTGGAACATCAGCACTTCCATTAGCAACACAATATCCACAGTACTGCTGACATGCAGATCTCGCCCTCAGTTAAGTCCGGGTGGTCCAGAGTTCAGGAGGGAGAGCCAAATCTGTGTTAGCAAACTGGAGGCTGGAGGAGTAGGGAAGCTTCTGTAAATGGTGTTCTAGAATTCAGCAGCAAATTGGGGGTTCCGCTACATCAGATTCAAAATCAAGCTGGTATCAGGGCTTATTGTAATAATAGTTTTGTTGTTTTCCAGACCACCTCAGGGCATACTAATCCTTGGCATGTATTCTGGAAAGGTGCCAGTACATCAGGCATTCCCAGCCGGATGAATAAGTCTTTGCCATGAGTGTCTATTTTGTGTTGTCCTGGTTTTAAATGTAGAAACTGGTTTTGTGTGTTTGTGTGTGCTTTAACTGGTTTTTGTTGCTTTTATTGTGCATCGCCTTGCAGCAATTGTGTGTAAGGTGATTAATAAATTAATGATAATGATGACGATTAAAATACCACTCACAATACATCGTGCCATTTTAACTGACATGCGCAAACTCCCAAAGGCTTCCACGCATGAAAGTTGTTGTGCCAGAATCACGTAGCGGACCTTTAAATGGAACTCCTGGTCCGCTGAAACTGCCAGAACATTGACAAGCATTTCAGTTCTGCACACGTTCTAAGTTGGGATGCAAAAGTGCACATTCAAAGGAACAGGTGCACAGTTTGTGGGTGCTGCTGGATCCAGTAGTGTCACCAGTCCTGAGGCCGGGGTTGGACAAATGGGTGCACCTCCCCACCCCCTCAAATGGTGCTTCAACCCCCCCCCCCCCGGATTTGTTGGGGGTGTATTTTCAATTTATGACATGACAGATAATGACAGCCTCCATTTAAATAGTGGCAGCTTATTATTTGAGGTGAGGTGAGGTGAGTGGCTACTAAGAAGAGGGCCTTTTCAGTGATGGTACCCCAGTAGTGGCACCTTCTCATACCAACCTTCCCCACCAACCTGACCCCTCTCTATGTCACTCCCAATAAACAACAGCCCTATCTGGCAAGCCACTTCTGTTTACAGACCTCTGCTTGAAGGTCTGTCTGCTGAAAGATGAGGAGAAGAGAGAACAGCAGACTTGAAGTTGCCCATCCACAATTAGCGCAGCTCATCTGGCCATAGTATTTTTCCTTACTATGGCGAGATGTAGTATATTTATACTTACGTTATAGCAATAATTTCTAAATGTGAATGTGTACATCTAAAGTACCATATGCAGAGTATATGCAAATATGTGTCTTATTTTGCCCTCTTTTATGGTGATGCATGTCCTCTTTCATGGCCATGTGTAAATGGCCACCCTAACTTCTGCTGGAGGTCCTGGAGAGCAGCTGGCAGTCAGAGTAGCCAATATTGTGCCTTATGGACAAATTGTCTGACCCGGTTTAAGGTAGCTTCCTGTCTTCCTATGCCTCTGATGAAGTAGCTTTATTGATGCACATTCAGTTTGTCTGGACAGTAATAGGAGCATCCTTTAGTGTGGTGTAGTGGTTAGAGTATCAGACTAGGAACAGGGAGACCAGGGTTCTAGTCCCCAGTCAACCATAGAACTCACAGGGTGACCTTGGGCCAGCCACAGTCTCTCTGTCAAACCTACCTGACAGGATTGTTGTGCATACAAAATGGAGGGCACAGAACTATGTACTCTGCCTTTGACGAAAGGTGGCTTATATTTGCAATAATGAATGAGTGAATTGCTAAGAGGACTATGCTATGCAATGTGATAACTTTGGGAAATTTAGCTTTTACATTAAGACATGTTTCACACTGATTCCTGTTTCAAATAAATTGGAAACATTGCTGCCGGAATTATTATTTTTCCCCTTCTGCTTTGGGACTAAGGATTCTTTTTTTCTTTTGGTATGTCTCAATGCAGAACAAAATCTTGTCGGGTCAGCCAGGCACAGTACAGTCAGCCTCCATTTTATCCCACCCCATTCCAACCCCATTTTGTTCTCTCTGAGATTCCAGCAGCTCATTAGATGAGGCAGCTGGAATGAAATGGAATCAAGGATGTTCTAGCTTTCGGCAACCACCAAACTTTGCCCTCTGTTGCACTTGCGTTAACCCTGCTGATGCTAATGGGATTTGCACAGATGAAATACAAAGATCGCAGCTCCCTGTCTTAAGTACCATGGGCCCTGGTGCCTTTTTTTAGATATAATTGTAAAATACTTCCCTCAGATCCTGTGCACTTGTTCTTTTTATGTGATCTGAGCTTTTACAATTCCCTCAGGCTATCTATTAGCATGACGAGAGTTTCCCCTTCTGAAGACCTGCAGGATGGAGAAATGAGGTGCACAGCCGGTTTTAAGTCATATTCCCTTTAAAGCTAAGTAATTTCTTTTGTCCTAGTAATAAGGCTCATAGAAGTCATAGAATTGTAAGCTGCTTTGAGATCATGCCTTGACTCTGTCCTGCCCTTTAAACATCTAAATTCTCAATAGAGGTTACCACATAGCATGAGTGATCTGCTGGTCTCGGGGACGGGTTATAGTATAATGCTGTCATCACCACACAGTGTCAGCACTTTTATTGTCAATATGATACCTTCTGCAGGGATCACAACCTTACTCAGCTTAAAGAAACAAATCAAATCAACTGAGACTTGTTTGTTATGTATTTTATAGCTGGGAGTTTCTTTGAGATTTTATTTTTGTAAAAAGCAATGAAGAAATTGAATAAATAATAATAATAATAATAACAATAATAATAATAATAATAATAATAATAATAATAATAATAATAATAATAATATATGTTTGCCCGTGGGAATTGCTACTAGGTTTGCCATCTTTTAACCCAGAGATGTATTAAACCCCTTTTTAAATGCCCTCAAAGGAATAAGAAGAAATTCAGCCCCCTTCATAAACTTCCCTGACCTCCACTGGCCCCAGTGCCTACCCTCCTACATTTGAATACAACTATCTGGATCAGAACATCTTTGTTTCAGTTGTCAATACAACAGTTCTACCTTGGAAGTCGAACAGAATCCATTCCGGAAGTCCGCTTGACTTCCGGAATCCATTCCAGAAGTCTGCTTGACTTCCAAAAAGTTTGGAAACCAAAGCGCAGCTTCTGATTTGCTGCAGGAAGCTCCTGCAGCCAATCGGAAGTCATGGAAGCCCTGTCAGACATTCGGCTTCCAAAGATAGTTTGCAAACCAGAACAGGCACTTCCAGGTTTGTGGCATTCAGGAGCCAAAACGTTCAAGAACTAAGCTGTTCAAAAACCAAGGTACGACTGTATCCAGGTTAAACTACTGCATAGTGTTGTACATGGTGCTGCTTTTGAAGACAATTCAGAAACTAGAACTAGTGCAGAATGTGGCAATGTGGCTGTTAATTAGGACAAGAAGGTGTAAAACTACCGTATATCCCAGTTTCTGACTTGACAGCACTGATGGCCACTTTGTCTCCAGCCCCAGTTCAAAGTGCTGGGTCTGAGCTCTCTCTCGGGATAACTGCTTGGCACCTACCTTGTCACTGTTCAGAAGCAAACAAAGAATTTTTTGTGATTGGCAGTGATTGCCAACCCCTCCATTAGCCTTTTTATTGTACACTGCTTTACTGAGTCCTAATTCCTTATTGAATTAGTCCATCAACCTTATTTAAAAAACAAAGAGAACATCTCAAAAGCAAGACCCTAAAAAAACACCATTTAAAATGAAATTAAAACTCATTCTTTCAACATGTGGAGGGCTTCGTGTTGTCTCCCTGCTGTGATCTTCTTAACTATTATTCTTTTTCCACGACCATTGTGTTACATATGCCATAGTAATATATATATATTGAGAAAGAAGTCTATCACAATAATAATTATTAATATCATATTGCAAAATTGTATGCATGAGCTCTTTTTAAACAGATAGTCTTGACTTTTCCTTTCTTTCTTGAGGCATGAGATCCTGGCTTGCTAAAAATGAGTGTTATGACACACAATTTTATTAGTTGTTAAATCAGTCTAGCACAATTTATCCCCTTCCCTTTAGGGTTTCTGTTGTGGGTCCCCTCCCCCCACCCTGCACTCTGTTGTTTCAGTCCCTTCTCAGGAAGGTAGAGGTGACAATTATTTTCTTCATTTCCTTACTAGCTGAAAGCTATTTTCATGTTCCTTGAGATCTTCAGAACTAGGCTCATTTGTAATGGCAAACTTCATCTCTTGGCAAATAGTGTCATTTAAGAAGCTGCTCGTGATCATTCCATCAGACACTTCAACATTTCTAAGAGTGAATACAGTTAGTTTTGGTTTCATGCAGAAACGAAAGTGCAGCACAGCAAAAATGCTCATCATCAGCACCAAGGAGAGCTCCCATGCCCTCTGGAATATTTAAATTCACCAACAAATGGTAACAGCTTGCATATATATGTATAATTGACACACTACCATAGAGTAAAGCTGTATTAAGGTCTGAAACTGCATTGACTACAATGAAAATAAAAGCAAATTTCCTCCAGAAAACTACAATTATCTGGTAAATACTATCATAAGGAGGCGTGAGTTCATGATATGATTTCAAGCCTTTCCCATAACTATAGATTTGATGTGTGATGAATACTGTCTTATCAGGGTCTAGTTTATGGAATGCTCTCCCCAGGGAGGCTCATCTGGTGCCTTCATTACATATCTTTAGACTCCAGGCTAAAACATTTATCCACAACCAGGCCTTTGGCTGATTTACATTCTATGACATTTTAAATGTGTTTGTGGGAAGGTGGTGCTATTTGTTTATTTGTTTGTTTGTTTTATTATGTCTTTTGTGTTCTTGTTTTATATTTTTATGTTGTGAACTGCCCTGTGATCTTCAGATCTGTATACACACTTAATTATTAACAATAATTCTAATGCCCTGAGATAAATGAATTGTTGCTAGCCATCGTATGAACTTGAGCTTTTAAGTAAGTGTCCTTAAGCTTTCTCTGAGAAACAGAAAATATGCAATGTTATTTATCTATTTGTTTACTTATTTCAAAAGCTGCTTGTCAAAATCCACTATATGGTGGGAGAGACACCATGAAAGAAGAATTAACCTAACTGGGATTTATGTGTTCAGAAATTATCAAATATGCTGAATTCACTGTCCTTAGTTCACACTTACAGGATGTGACTTCACTTGAACATTTTCATTCAGGGCCTTATGCTATTTGTAATATTGGAGATACAGGTTAAGTACAGAAAAAAGAAGTGGATCTTTCTCTTTTTCTTTCTTTTCTCCTTTTTTACCCCTGCTGACTTTCTTAGCAGCTGGATGCACTTTTTTCCCATTCACTCATTAGTTCTGTATGACTGACAAGGTTACCCCCAAATAGATGCACTGAAGCCAAATAGTTCATTTGCAAGCAATATTAATGACATGCTCTACATATACCACCATTTGGTGTTCCTAGGGGAGCGATCAGTCTACAGCTCAGTTGCTTTTGTATTCACAGGTTGTTCTGGAGAAACTGCACTAATTAAGTTCTGACACCTAAGGGGCAAGAGTGACTGGCTAACCAATGTACACCAGGGGCAAAAAATAAGTCCTAACCCTGTCTTCTTCTGCTGCTTTTCATTCATTTATAAAGCTAACAAGCCTTTTGAGAAGCAGGCAATAAACTATAGCATTTGTCCATGCAATTTCTAAATGTCAATAATTTAAGACTA
This sequence comes from Podarcis erhardii, assembly GCF_964252035.2. NCBI lineage: Eukaryota > Metazoa > Chordata > Lepidosauria > Squamata > Lacertidae > Podarcis > Podarcis erhardii. The sequence continues at coordinate 54,463,739 of NC_138499.1, read as the reverse complement.
AAAATAGCCATTTTACAATCCTCACCCACTCTCAGAAGTTATATAGTCCTTATGACTTCCACCAAACCTCCTGCTCTTTGGGACTCTAAATTCAAATTAAGAGCAGATGGCTCTCTACTATACTATGTCTTTCTTTGGGCTAATGGGAAATGTAGTGGATTCAATATTCCAGGAGTGGAGTGGTCCTGAAATACGAGGATCACTCTTATGCTGAGTGAGTATTCACTACTGATTTCTTTGCCCTTGACAAAACAGAAATGAAAACAAGGATTCTTTATTTCTCCCTTCACTTACTCTAAGAATATAATGACATAAGAGCCTGCTGGATCAGACCAATGGTCCATCTAGTCTAGCATGCTAGACTAGATCAACTAGATCAACAGAGTCAACCAGATGCATGTAGTTTAACTATGTGCTCTGTGGAAAAGTACTTTCTTTTATCTGTTCTGAATCTTTCAGCATTCAATTTCATTAGATGTTCACAAGCTGTAGTGTTATGAGAGGAAGAGAAAAAAATCCTCTTGGCACTACTGTGTTTTCCTGTTCAACTCTAGAAATGGTAACAGCTCCAGTCTTAAATCCCAGAGCCAATTAACCCATCCCAAGTGAAAATTGCAAGCCATGGTACATCTGTGATGACTGCGAGGGTCTCACTTTATGTTGTGAGATCAAACATGCAAAAGATATTGGGTTGTGTCTATTAGTTCTACTCAGAATACAGTAGACCTATTGAAATCAATAGACATAACTAACTGTCATTTCAAGCAGTCTGCTCAGTATATAACTTGGATACATGCCCTTCACCATCTTTTCAAGCCACTTCATAAGATAAAGAGTGTGGACTAAGAGTGCAGATAAGTCTTCATGAGATAAGTGTGTAGACCCAGTCTTCAGCTGGTCAAGTTTATACCACTTCATGTGTCTGGTTTATTCAGGCAAATCGATCCAGACATTCCTCTGGGTTTGATATGACTGAGAATATGGCTACCTACAGTTAGGGTGCATACATTGCCCTTTCATGCCTTCCTAACAGGCTTCTGGGACACGGGTGGTACTGTGGGTTAAACCACAGAGCCTAGGGCTTGCCGACCAGAAGGTCGGCGGTTCGAATCCCCGTGATGGGGTGAGCTCCTGTTGTTTGGTCCCAGCTCCTGCCAACCTAGCAGTTCGAAAGCACGTCAAAGTGCAAGTAGATAAATAGGTACCACTCCGGCGGGAAGGTAAACGGCGTTTCCGTGCGCTGCTCTGGTTCGCCAGAAGCTGCTTAGTCATGCTGGCCACATGACCCAGAAGCTGTCTGCGGACAAACGCCAGCTCCCTCAGCCCATAGAGCGAGATGAGCACCGCAACCCCAGAGTCGGTCACGACTAAACCTAATGGTCAGGGGTACCTTTACCTTTACCTTTACCTTTTACCTTTACCATGCAGACATCCATGGAACAAATTCTATTGTTCCAAGAGTCTCTGAATCTAAGCACTCTGAATCCAAGCTCTTTAGGAACTTTTGCAATATCTGGCAGGACTGATGCTGTCACCTGCCCTTCCACCAACTCCTCTCATCTAGCCCCTAAATACCACAGCTACACTCCTAACACAAATGTACTCCCCCTTAGAGATGGACAGCCATCTTCTCCATGAAATAAATTATTGTTTGTGGAGGCCCTGACGTGTCTCCTTACCTCAAACAGCAAAACCCTAGTTCATTGACCATTCCATTGTCACCCAAGCCCGAACTTCTCTTCCTTCTCCTTTCCTATCTGCCGTTCCTCTAGCCTAAACAGGAGGCCCTATGAACAAATGGGTAGGTGGATGGGGGTGCATCTGTTGCTACTATTACTATACAGGCTCATTCAACTACTGGTTTCCTGCTCTGCTTGGTCTTCCCCTTAGGCATAGGGCCTTTTTTAGTGTCCTTCAAAGGTATGTGTTGGGGCACCAGCACTACTTTGACCTTCTGGGATAGCTCAGTTGATAGAGCATGAGACTCTTAATCTCAGGGTTGTGGGTTTGAACCCCACTTTGGGCAAAATATTCCTGTGTTGCAGGGGAGTGGAATAGATGTTTGCATCCTGCAGGGTCAGTCCATGTCACAGAGCTGCTGAAGAGACAAAATCAATGTAACTCCACACACAGCCCCCCTTACAGTATCGTCAAATCACAGGCAACCTGAGACAAAACCTTGAATAACATGCTAATTTGCTTTGACTGCTTATGTTGCAAAACTAAGCGCATGGCAAATGGTCCTGTCACTTTTAAGAACCACATTAATGTTTGATACTTAGCTGCCCTTTTAATAGTCCAGTGGTATCCAATTAGCACAGGAAGTGCTTTCTCTAAACTTAAACTGATCACGTACCATGGGAAAGGTTATTTCAAATGCTAGAAATGCTAACCAAATATTAAATTCATGTATTGGTGTGTTGATTATGCTTATTTTTTTCCTAATATGCCAATTAAGCACCACTATCAGGATAGGGGTTAATATTGTAAAGTAAAAATAAAAATGTATCTCATGCAGTTGTAATACTTATAATTTAAGAAGCTGCTTTCAAATACAATAGTAGAGTTTCTTTCCCTTAAGTGGCTCTTTCCCTCAACATAAGAAAAGGAACAGGGTTGGTGCTAGTGGTAGTTGGTTTATTAGGGCAAATGGGGTATTGCCCCACCAACCCATCTGCCCTCAGCCAACCTTCTTACTTACAACGACTCCATGGGATGGCTCTGCTTATCACCCTCCTGCTGCTTCAAACTCAGCAAGGAGGAAGGTGGGAAGAAAACTAGAGTTGACTCCACCTATCATTGGCTCTAGCTCCACCTACTGTTGGGCTCCCTGCCATCTTCCCTAGCACCCCCAATGGGCACCGGCCACCAATGCTTGAAGCAGAACAAACAGTTTTGTTTCCTGGTTGCTGTGTTAGCCATACTGTTGTTCAGCACACCTGATGTGCTCCAGTCACTCCACCCTGCCAATGCACTATTATATTAGGAAACCTTTTCATTTGTGCCATGTCTGGTAGCTCTTGTTCTTCAGCAACAATATGACCCTAAGCTAGGAATGAGGTTCTGTAGTAAACAGTGAGTATGGCATTAGAAACTTAGATTTTTCTCTCTGGGATGACTGTTCTCACCAGTTAGCCAGAGGTCAGTTTCTGGTCTCCTTCTCCTTTCTAGCAGCTGCTGCTCTGCCCAGGGAAAGCTAATTACAACAATGGTTAAACAAAAGACTGTCCCCCCCACACACACACACATATTCTGCATTTGAATTTTTGCTGTGAATAGTAAAAAATATAAATAAATAAAGTCTAGCGGATATGGTTGATCATTCTCGAATATTGTGATTTTTTGAAAATGCCCAAGAAACTAACAAACACATACGCTATAGAATGCACACACATACATACACACACACTTCAGTGTCCAAATAAGTAAATCAGTATATAGAACTGTGCAAAAGAAACAAAATTATTGTCTAAGTTCCTTTGATAATAAATAACAGAAATGGAGAACCTTATTCTGTTGCATATGTCCATATAACTCAAGGGAACGAAATAAGCTTTGTTTCAGATATTGTTTTCCCCAGTGCATTCTCTCTCTCCCTCCCTTTCCCACCTGGAGAGAGGGAGAGAAATAGAGAATTGACAGAACCAATGTGCACATTAGCTGTGTAAAACCTGCAAGGCTTTTCATGCTGCTTGTTGAACTCACAGAAGGAAAATTAACTAGCAATAGTAGAGGCAGGTTGATCTTTGTTTCTCTCCACTTCACTGCTGGTGGACACACATATACAAAAATATCAAAATTATCTGTATGGATAAGAGAGCTCCCCAGAAATATGAAATGCTCCTCTTCACCTTAGGAAATATCAGTACCTGGATTCCAGTAAGAAAGAAGAAGCAACACTGATATCATGGACTGGTTATCAACCCAGGAACAATCCCAGCCTTGGTGCAAATTGTGGTGTAGCTTATTCCATTTTGCAGTTGGAGCAGTGTGCAGATTCCAGCATAAAAATGTGTTATGCCGTCACTGAAGTTTTGTCTCCATATACCTAGGATATCTTGTGGGAATGGAGTAAAAGAAAAAGGATCATTTGTCTCTTGTCTTAAGAAGGAGAGAAACAGTATATGAATATCAAAAGATTCTCTTACTTGACCAATTGCAGAACTGCTAGCTCAGTCCTATGGCTCTGACACCACCAGATTTAGGGCGGTGCGGGCAGTTCCCTGCACAAGGTGCTGAGCCGAAGGGGCACAAAATTGAGAAGATCCATAATTGAGATTATGGATCAAATTTTGGCCTCACATATTACAAAAAAAATACCAAAGTCCACCCCTGGATCTGATTCAACATGGTAAAATGAAATTGTCCAAAGGCCTAAACAAATGAATGCCCCTAATGTGGCCAAGTGATTTTTCATAAATGGGGTCCCACCGCTGAAAAGGCTCTGTCTCATCTCACTATCCCACAAGCCACACCAGCCAACAGGACCATGAGACTCCTGCTAATCATCAAGGCCCAGTTCGGATTGGGGTAGGTATGCCAAATCCTTGAGTTCTGAGTCATTCAGGGCTTTATGTACTAATGTGGACACATATCAAGCCCAATCATTCACCAGCAGCCAGAGCAGTGCTTTGAGGGTTGAAGTAACATAATCCTATCTACTTGTTAGCAACAAAGACACAACATATTTTCCGAGGGTGCCTGATTTCTTGGTATCAATATCAGATATCCTGGAATCTATATAGTCCAAAGCTCCTGATGTCAGAATTTGTTTTTCATCTGTTCTTGCACCCATGGTTTTTTTAACCCTACCAGTTCAAGGAATATAAAATGTGCCTTTACCTTAATAATCAGCTGCCTCTGGGCTGCTGCTAGAAAAGAAAAGAAAAGAAAAGAAAAGAAAAGAAAAGAAAAGAAAAGAAAAGAAAAGAAAAGAAAAGAAAAGAAAAGAAAAGAAAAGATTCTGAACTTCTTTTTCCCTAAGAAAAATGTTGTGATTTTGATCACTGTAGAATTTTTTTCCACTTATAGCACCCTGAAGTAGGTTCCCCGGACTTTCTGGGGATACATAATCATCTACAGAAGGAAGGGAAATGAATGGTTCAGAAGTTGAGGAGCTGGAGAATACAAGAATGTCAAGGGGAGCCAATTCGATCTGACTGCCAAGAGTGTGCTTTGTAGGAAACACAAATCTAAGACCAGCCATCAGCACCCCATTGCTCTGAAACTCGATCTGCTCCTTCTTGAATTAAGGGGGAATTCTTAAGAAGCCCTGCAAATGAGGAGATAGTATTGGATAAGGGAGCTTGAACCTTTCAACAAACCCATCCTAGTGTTTTATTTGAAGGTGTTCCTCTAAGCAATTGGCAATGAACAGACGAGTCAGATTCTTGAGTCTAAAAAAAGATGAAACCCAACCAGCATTATATTAATAATGCCCATCAGCATTGTTAATATATGCACAGCCAGAGGGAGAAAATGGAAGCTCTCCTTCTCTGCTGAGTCTCAATGGCCCCTATTTTGCCTCCATGAATGTGGTATATTCATTTCCCCTCCTGTTGTGAGGAACCACAGGAGGTAAACAGTTAGGATTCTTCATCATGCAATCTATATTCAGTACATTAAAAGCTCCGCATATCTCAGGGTAGAAGCTGAATGTTTTAATCACTGTCACCCCTCCTTGGTGTCTATCTTATGCATGCTGTGGAGACTTTAATAAATATTTTATGGATCTTTTCAGAAGCTTATCACTTTTACCCCTGAAATGCCCACTGGCAAGTATTTTTATTATGCTCCCCTTAATTAAAGGGACCCGCAGACATATGCACTGAACACCATATAAAAAAGTATATTGAGGGTTTCTGTTTTGCAACATCACAGCAGAGGGGGGCATCATGCAAAGTGTTGTTTGAACAGTGTTTGCTCTGTTGACAAACCTTGAGTCAGTTTCATGAATGCTGTTATGTGATTATATTGACTGTGGAGGCTGTCTTATACTGAGGCAGACCATTGGTCCATCTGGCAGCAGATTTCCAGGGTTTTTGACAGCGGTATTTCCCAGCCCTCTGTGGATATTGAAAATAAAACCTTCCTCATGTGAATCATCTGTTGCGTTAAAGCGTGGTATGGAGTAGGACTCCGGCTAAACATGATCTTGCTGAAGCATAATTTTAAAGGAATTGTGGTTATTTTAAAATAAATAAATAAATAAATGTTATGTTCAAAAGAAATGACTATTCCCTTTTAACACAATTGGATTTTTCTGGTCTGTTGAGAGAACCGAAACATTTTTAGGTTTGTGTAGAATCTGTTAAAGGACCTCTGTTCCATCTCCTGATTTAGTGCTGTTGACTTCCATAGACAACCTAGTTGCAAATTCAATTGCAGCAGGATATGACTGCCGATCAGTTCATCTTAATACCCTCAGTTCATTTCTTTTAAGAAGAATTCTTTTGTGTCTATATATTTTTAATTAAAGCTGTTGCATTGTGGCTGCATTGCATCTGGGGTTCTGCAAAAAGTTACTTGTCGTGCTCAAGTATTAGAGACTCTTAAGCAGTTCCTAAATGATTTATCATTATTATTCTGCCAAGATCTTTATTGATTTTATTTCTGCCCCCCTCTGACATTTACAATTGCTTTCATCCAATGTTGTTTTTATTATACTTCTTCTACTGTTTGGTTTTGCGACTTTTTAAATTGTAAACTGCCTTGTGAGGCCTTACCCAAAAAACCAAGGCAGAAAGCTATCAAGTAAATAAACAGTGTGTTATTACTCCAAGGGCTGACGCAAGAGAAGTTCAGATGTGAGATTAGAGGTGCTTTGCATCTTGCGCATGCATAATTTTTTTGTAAGAATGATGGGAAGAAGAAGAAGACGAGTTTGGATTTTATATCCTGCTTTATCACTCTCCTTGAGGAGTCTCGAAGCGGCTAACATTCTCCTTTCCCTTCCTTCCCTACAACAAACACTCTGTGAAGTGAGGCTGAGAGACTTCAGAGAAGTGTGACTAGCCCAATGTCACCCAGCAGCTGCATGTGGCAGAGCGGAGACGCGAACCCAGTTCCCCAGATTATGAGTCTAGCTCCTAACCACTACACCACACTGGCTCTCAAAAGGAAAGAATTAAGATGATTTAGCAAATGAAGTAACCAGTGCTATTTTTTTTATAAAAAGAGGTGTCAGAACTCATCATGAACACCTCCCTCATTCTCTTAGAATTGCAATGGCACCCACCTGAGAGGAGCTGGAACTGAGTTTGGTGAGTTCCAGCTGAAAAAAAGCCCTAAGGGTGACCAACATGATTCCTTCCAGATGTTGCTGGATTCCATCTCTCATCTGTCCCAGCCAGCATAGCCAATCAGGGATGATGAGAAGTGTAGTCTTGCAATATTTGGAGGGTACCACATTGGCTACCCCTGATATAGCATTAATAAGATTTAAGCATCATATGAGTACATAGAAACACAGAACTGTAGAGCTGGAAGGGACCCTGAGGATCATCTGGTCCAACCCCTTGCAATGCATGAATATGCAGCTGTCCCATACGAGGATCAAACCTGCAACCTTGGTGTTATCAGCACCATGCTCTAACCAACTGAGCTATCCACTTGCCCAGATAAGTGAAGATCAGGTAAAAGGTATGCCTTCAACATACAGCAGAGGCTATACAATCCACCTCTGCACTGCCAGATCCACCTCTGTTGTGTCATTTTGATAATGTTGTTCCCACTTCCTTTGCAGAGGCATTCTACAGAAAAGGAAATGGCTGGCTCAGATGGCTGGCTCCACCTTGGCTCAAAGGAATAGATCAGAGATACAGATGGTTCGGATATTTACTCAATGGGTTTGGTCTTTATTCCCCAAACAACTGAAAGGTGTGCAGAGGAAGCCTGACAGCATCTTCAGCTTAAGTATGCAAATCTTAATGCCAATAAAGGGGGCTGGGGCCACATCCACACCCGACATTTAAAGCACTCTTACACCACTTTAACAGTTCTGGCTTCCCCCAAAGAACTCCGAAAACTATATTTATTAAAGATGCTGAGAGTTTTTAGGAGATCTCTCCCAGGACGACAATTCCCAGCACTCTTAACAAACTAAATTTCCCATGATTATTATTTGGGAGGGGGGAGCCATGACTGTTAAAGTGATATAAGAATGCTTTAAACGTAGGGAGTAGCTATGACACAATTCTTCTTTCACCATACAGATGTTTCATGAAGCTGAGGGATAGCTCAGTCGGTAGAGTGTGAGACTCAATCTCAGAGTCACAGATTTGGGTCCCATGTTGGGCTAAAGTTTCTTTCATTGCAGGGAGTTGGACTAGATGATCCCCATGGTCCCTTCAAACTCTACAGTTCTATGATGCTCATCAAGGAATTCAAGTGATGTATCAATGTAGATTAAATAGAGGAAAGTTCTATTGCTGGGACTAATTTAGCCATGAGTACACACACATAATCCTGCTGCTAGACCTAATAGCCAGAACTCAGCTGGGTGGGCAGGTTGCCACTGCAATTTTGAACTGTAGGTTGAGAAAATCTGCCTTAAAGAGACTCGGCCATGTCAGTTCCCTTGATTGGTCAAAGCTGCACTTAAGAAAGGAAGTTGTTCTAACCTTCTCCTAATGTTTAATCCCTCTAAACCCTAAGAGTCAGGGAGGGGATTCATATACACAACTTCCAAAGAGAGACTAAAATGCATCATTCCTTTGGCAGGTCCCGATACCTATATCTGCTGCTGCAAAGGGGAGATTGGATGGTTAATAGTTTCTTGTTAAAGGAGATTGAGAGTATTGTGCAGTTTTGTGCCTTGTCTGTGAGCAAGCAGATTTTATGTTTTCTTATTGTTTTGATTTATTTTCTTTTTTCAAACTTTTTAAAAACCCTTTTCAGGTGGAAGGCAGTCTATAAATTTAGTTAATAATAACTTCAAGTCTTGAAATCATAATGATTGCCTAACATGAATCAAGCGTATAATAATGTGCTCCCAATAACATGTGGAACACTTTGCATATGAGATTAGCAATGCAGAATAAAGACATTAACTCATTGTCGGTTAAGTGATCTGTACTGTGTGAAAACAGGCAGATCAGAAAATGTGGCATGTGACCCAGAATTGTTTGGGGCCCAAAAATATAAGTCGCCCAGGTATTTTTCCCTGTCCAAAGTAGCCAAGGAAATACTTCTAATGACTGGGGAGGGGGGGAGTTAGTTCCAGTTTGATGATGGCAAGTAATTCATTCTGTTCTGAATTATATTTTTTCAAATCTGACTGGAGAGAGGGGTTTGTATACATTCAAGCATATTGTTCCCCTTATGTTCCCATAACTTATTATCCTCCAGCATTCTACTGAGAACCAGATGGACACAGATGATGAAAGGAGATATTCTTCCTACCAACAAACTTAGGCATTATTTGTTTCAGAACAAATAAAAAGAATGCCTAGATATAAGTAAGCATTTGATTAACAGTTTGTTGCTGCAATGCATATCCCCCTTTAATTTCAAGCATTGCATTCTGCAATCTCAAAACCTTTCAAAATGCACACACACAAAAATCTTTGATCTGGCAAGCCTTTTAATAAGTGTTCTAAAAGTCATCCTAGTTTACTTAGGGTGGCTGCTGAATTCTTCTCAAACTGGGATCTAGCAACAGATTGGTGGATATATTTTCTAAGGGGTTTATGGGAATTTTCCTAGGCACTAATGGATCGCCTGCTGATGATTGGAATGTCAGTGGCTAGGCCTGCACAGAGGTCTGTAGGAAGCCTCTACAAAGGCACATCGATCAGGACCTGATATTGTATAGGCAAGCCTGGACTACAGTTTGTGGGCAAGTAGAAATCCACTGCTTCAATTTTATGAAAGAACTGCCCCCCAAAGAATCACACATCTTCATTCATTGTAGATAAAGGGATGGTAGATTTCCAGTTACACAAAATTCATGTGCCTTGGTTGACCAGTCAACTAAACACTCCCTTAGGATTGATCTTCTGGTACGTCTTCCTCCAGGAATTCATAATTGCAGGGGTTCACCTGGCTAGTGGGGATGATAAGATGTCGATGAGAAAGCTAGGTGCATACTATGAAGTATTGGAAGGATTCTTAAAATTATGACTTTGTTAATTATGGGTGTTTCTGAAGCTGACTACTGAGTACTGACTCATTGTCGACCAGGAAAATGCTCAGTTGACCATCATTGTAAGCCATTAACCTAGACCAGTAACACCATTTACTTTTTGAAAAAAGGTTTTTTCTACAGACTTACTTATGCTTCTTTGGATGCATATCCCACTAAATTCAATTGGACTTTCATTTGAGTAAAGAATCTATAGTTTTAGCTTTATAGTTTTAAAGACATGTGATACTGCATGTGATACTAAAAGCCTCTTTAGGCTTTTCAAAGGAATGTGTAAATAGAGAGCTGGGTGTCATTAGCATACTGATGATTACCCGCTACAAATATTCTGATGACATCGCCCAGGAACTTCACATAGATGTTGATGAGCATAGGAGAAAAGATTGACCCCTCAAGAAGCCCGCAAGTTAGCTCTCAAGGTGCTGAGAAATAGTTCCTTCAGTGCTACTCTCTGAAATTGGCCTTGGAGGTAGGAGCTCTGGAGAGGCAACATGGTTGCATGCAGCCCCTCTCTCCCAGCCCAGCAAAGTTCATCCTTAGGCAATTTCAGTGCCATGTCTGGGCTTGAAGCTGGATTGAAATGGGTCCATACAAAATTCAGGAAAGGAGTAGGTGCACATAGGGGCATTGAAGGTGGGGCTAGCATGCATACACCCTTCCCACTTTAACCCCACCCACATTAAATGCCTGAAGAGAGCTTCTATTGTGCTGTCTTTGAAATAAAGCAGAATACTTTGAAATAAAGCAGAATTCAAGCATCACAAAGCTGCTAGAAAGAAGGAATTAATCTGAGTTAGTATTGCAAATACATTTAATCCCTTGTTAGACTCCTTGAAATTTCTCTAAGTTTGTAGCAGATATAGCAGATCTTCTTTCATTGCATGACAGAGAAGTCATGGGAATCCTGTACAGCATGAAAGCAGGTTTTCTGTTATACACTGAATTTACAGAAATATGGGGTGTTTGCTTCTTATGATATAAATGTATGCATCATGATATTTCAATGGAAGTTGCTACTAGGCTGTCTGCCAGAGGCTCTTTGGAACCCTATCTTTGCTCAGAGCCATCAAAGTATGTAGGTGCCCCCCACATACAACAGGAAACTATAAGCCACCATTTTATATTTCCCACAATGCTCCAGGGTGCTCCACTATGCCAGGTGCTCTGGGACACTGGAAAATGTAAAACAATGACTAATAGCCACTTACCACTTAACATGGTAAGGCAAACATTAACACTGGTGAGCTCTGGGACCCCGGCAGAGCCAAGATGTCTCTGCTACCCACCATACTTTGAGTGGAAATGGGTCCTCAAATTGAAAAATGCTCAAACTATGTGGTATTCTCCTGAGCAAAGGCCCTTTGTTCAAGTCTCCAAACTGAGCTTCCAGTTGCTCACTTCTTTTACTTCATCCTTAATGCATTTTTAAAAATATGGCTTCAGTAAATGTCACATATTTTTCATCACGATAAACACCCACAATTTAAATGCACCCTTATCTTCCCATATATATGTGTGTCGGCTTCGTTTACAGTAGCACAAGTTATCCTTCATCATTGTAAGGAAACAAAAAAGAAAGGGGGAAGAAAGCTGGGTGGAATGATGACTCATGTACACAGCGAGAGGAATGGCATTTAACAATACAGATTTCCTTCTTTAAGTTAAGAAAGTTAGCAGAACAGACATTCCGACTGTACTTTTTTGTTTCTTTTCCAACCTTAAAGAAAGCAATATCTACTTTGTTACAAAACAGAAAGCAGGCAATATTTTATATTGCTGCTGTCAATTACGTGATCCCATGTAACCTTTTTCAGCTATTATATTCTTCAAATCTTTCTGCACAAATATTGCCAACAGAATACAGAAAGAGCTTCAAAGCATCTTGGAAGTATTGGAGATGCGAGACAGCTGGCATTGCTTAGAGACTTAAAATGAGATGACCAGATTTCTAATTTATAAAACTGGGACAGCACATGTCAGGGGAACATCACGAGGGGCTTTGTGAAGAGATACCTCCAGCCATTTCCTTTTGTCAGGTATAGCCTTGTTTACTAGGGGGAGGAAAGAGGGGGAAGCTCAAAATGGCTGCGCTTGAAGAAGAGAGCTGTTAAATGGCCAATTAAAATAGCAGTCTTGGATTGGAACGGAGCAGAGGTGCCTAAAAGTCTGACTTGCAAAGGCAGTGTTAAAGCTGGTTGTTCGGTTTGCATTCTTTCATGAAATTCTTTATACGCTTGCACACATCCACGGAATGCATTAGAAAACTTTCTAGAAAACTAATTTCAAGATCTGTGTTCGATCTGATCCAGCTCATTAAGAGCTTCTGAGCTTTGAAGAAAAGAAGTGAGCAAATGTGGTGCAACCCTACTCAAAAGGAAGCCCCACTGAGGTCATTTTGTAGTATTTCAGCTGGACGTATGTAGCTTGTATGAGAGATGGAACCAATTGAAATTAAGTTGAGGCCATCATAATTTGGGTTGCCAAGCCGCAACCTGCAGGACTTCTCCAGCTTACCTCACCTGCTGCTGCCACCACACACACACATTGTATCAGTCACTTCACTCATTCAACTGTATTTTTCACAAGTCCTGCTTATTATGAGATAAGAGGCAAAGGGCAACTGACAGGATAGGAGAAACAGCCTTTCTGTTGTATTTCATGTAACCTAACAATAGGATGGGCTATGGCTCCATCCTGGAGAACATGCTTTGCATGCCAAAGGTCCCCAGGCAAAAAATGTTCCTCTTCAACCAGACCTTTAGCTTATTAAACAATCCATGGCCTTTTAAATGTGTATGGGTGGGTTATGGCTTTTTTGTGGAAGTTTTTGCTAATACAGTGGTTACCTTCAGTTACGAACTTAATCCATTCCGGAGGTCCATTTGTAACCTGAAACTGCTCATAACATGAGGTGCACTTTCACTATTGGCGCCTCCTGCTGCTGCCGCGCTGCCAGTGCACAACTTCTGGCCGCTTGCCTCCCAGGGCAAAGTTTGCAACAAGGGGCATCTACTTCCAGGTTAGTGGAGCTCATAACCTGCAGCATTTGCAAGGAGGACAGGTTCCACTGTATGTATTTTGTGTTTTCATTTTGTGTTCTTATGTTGTAAACTGCTCTGTGATCTTCAGGTGAAGGGTGTTAAATAAATTATAAATAAATATACAGATATGACTGGGAGAAACCCATGTTTGAAACCCTGGAAAACTGCCGTAGACAATACTGGGCTGGACAGACAAATGGTCCAACCTGGTATAAGGTCACTTCCAATAAAGATTTATATACTGTATTGTGCTGACTGTGATGTAACTTGGCAATCCCTCATACGGCTGCTTATTTAATGATTGCAACACCATGGCAAATGGATCAGTTATCCACCACAGATTGCAGCTCAGGGTCAGGGTCAAGAGTCAGCATGACGGGGATCACAGCCCACAGTAAGGCCAGCTGCCAAGAGATCCCTGGGCTTTCTGCAGTGAGGAGACATAGATGTTGTCTTGACAAGGGCCTTCCAAATCCTGCCACTGACATTGCTGCAGCTGCCTCTTACTGACTGCTGGTGTCTTCTTGGTGGGCAAACTCATCTGTGGACAGGGGAAACACTGATAAGATAAGAACATAAGAAAAGCCTTCCGCTGGATCAGGCCAATGGCCCATCTAGCCCAGCTTCCTGTTCTCACAGTGGCCAGTCACATGCCTGTGGGAAGCTCTGCATTACCCTTTTGGAGATGAGGCAACCAGAACTGTACATGGTATTCCAAATGTGGCATTTGTGTGGATTTGTATAACAAATTTTTCATATAGGAGTTGTAACCATGTAACTATTTCTCATAGAAAGGTTGTTCCAGTCTCCTATTCATTTTGCTTGCTGTTTTCAGCTGTGCAATCTTCTTTTTGGCATGCAGCAACCAGAACTGTACACAGTATTCCAAGTATGACTGCACCACAAATGCACATATAGCCATTCTGATACTGGCGGTTTTATTTTCAACTTCTTTCCCTAGTATGGAATTAGCATTTTCCACAGCTGCTGCACAGTGGGTCAACATCTCTATTGAGCTAACCACAACAACCCTGAGGTCTCATTCCAGACTAGCTACCACCAGTTCAGACCCCATGAGCATATATGTGAAATTAAGGTATTTTTTGCTGCAACATGTATCAATTTACAGAAAGTGTCAGAGAGGACCGACTGAGGTCAAGATGTGATCTCCTCAAACCTGGAGCAAACTTAGCTTGAGGGTATTTTTTTTTTCCCCAGCAACAAAAACCCTACCCAGGCCACATTCAGATGGAGGGAGACACTTTGAAAGTTTGTTATGACCTGCACTTCATCTGCAAGCTAAAAGAAACATATTTGTGAGAGCATTTCATTTGCAAACAGTAAGTAATCCCCTGGCGCTCACCACTGAAACACAGCATGTGCCTCATGCATCATTTCAAGATTTCTTGCCCAAAGGGAAATGCTGCTGTGGTTCAATATTAAAATGTTGGGTTTATGGAGAAAAATTGTCTAAAACTGAGGCGGATTGAGCAAGTTTGTTGTTGTGGGTTTGTTGTATTTAATGCTTCTGACTATGTTGTCGGCTGATGAGCCGTTTGGTTCAGCCATTCTTAGGAATTTGTCAAGATGTCTCCAGATCATAAATCTGTTTTCTTTCTCATTTTTTATCAGATTCAGGTGGAGCTGTATAGGTGCCATACGTCCAGAATTTACCAGACATAACTGGTATTCAGTCCTCGCTAACAGTGTCTGGGTGGAATTTGCTGAAATGTTCAGGAAAATGCGGATGTACGGCAGTGTAGATTTTCGTGAATTCCATTTAAAATAGCTCAAAAACATTTTATGTCCAGATTTTCACTTTTTGAAATATGACAACCCTCTTTGAAGTATTCACAAAACCAATTGTATGATATGTTACTGTTATAACGTATTGATGTTTATAATTTTGAGTCTCTTGGATACCTTTGTGTCACAAGAGACTAACAAGTCTAATAATAAAGAAAATAACCCCACCCAGGTTCAGCTCTATATTTCATAATTCAATATTACAAAATATTTTTATTTAAAGCACCTCCCATTGACCACTGAAATAAACATTTTATGGACTTATCTCCTTTCTTTTTGTTCTTTTTCTTTTTTAAAAAAATCACTTACTCTAGCCAGTTTGTTAAAAGGACAACCAACAGCCTTTGGCCACGGACAAACTCTCCAAGATAATAAAGGCTTCAAAGTTCTCCTGTTACAATTATTGATGTGAAAATAAAAGATCAGCAAGATGAGAAGCTCCCAGAAGGGAGGAAATATATTCTATAAGTGTGAGGCTTCTGAGTCTTGAATGAGATTCAAAGGACTTTATGGTTTAGGGATCCTTTCTTAGTAATTTACACCATTCCATTACATTGCCATCATCATCACCATCATCACTATTATAGCTTTCCCTCTCACTTCAAAGTCACTCCAGCCATCAACATATATAATTTTGATATTCACAGCACTCTCTTAACAAGAACTCTAGCTCAGTATCCTATTTCTCACCGTGGCTAACTCAATGCCTCTTGGGGAGCCCAAAAGGACGGCATGAAAGGAATATTCCTCTCCTGTTGTTCTTCCCAAGCAACTGGTATGAGAGATGTGACCTCTGAACCTAGGGGTAGTATATAGCCATCTTGACTAACAACCATTGGTATCTCTGTCCTCCACTAATTTGTTCAATCTAAGATAAGTCTCTTAAAGCACAACTGCACTAGTATCAGTGATATCCTGGTCTGGGCCTTTTCTTTCAACACGTAGGTAAACTTTTTACACCACTGGATGAGCACATTCTTAGCAGAGGGATGAAGATTTATTTTCCTTTTTCCTCTAAGAGCCTCATTTACTTGTGGGTTATCTTTGGGGCAGTCTATGCCAGGGGTGAGTGGGACCAGAGTCAAAAAGCAAGCAGAGCAATCTACATTCACACCACATAAAAGTGAGAGGTTTTTAGACATACATCGCTCTACATCCTCCATCCAAGCAAGCCAGAGATACAATCACAATTCAATAATGCAATCCATCCAAAAGCACTCAGGAAAGGCACAGAGGAGGGCCAGTGTGGATGTGGCCTGGACATGGCCTGACGGGAATTCTGAGAGCCAGATAGAGACATCTGAAGGGTTGTATTTGCCCACACACACACACACACACACTAGAGTATGATCATGTCAGCATATGAAGTAAGCTGAACTACACATTACACTGAGGAAATGAGAGCCTTGATACAGAACAGCCCTGTATTTTTAATAAATACAGTTCAATTCATCATCAGTACAAACGTACACATTACAATGTCTGCTTGGCATATATTTTGGTTCCTGGTGAAGACTATTTTCATTTCTTTTACTTCTGCATAGAATATTTTTTTAAAAACCAGTTATGCTATTATTGCTTTTGACATGTTGTTGGATTGCTACTTTCAGGTGGGTGGGTGATTTTATTGACCAATAAGCATGGGGTGCCTTTGCCCGATGGCACTGAGGCCCATAGATTGCAGCAAAATACTGGGCAAGGTTTTGCCCAGTATCTTTTCTGTGTGGTGGGCTCGTGGAAAAAAGCTGTCCCTGAGCCCTTGCTACAGAGGGAAGGGAAAGGCCTGTATAAGGCTGCTTCCCTTGGATCTCACAGCCATTTTGGATTCAGGCTTGCTGTTCCATAAATTAAAAACTTCATTCTATTCCCAGAAGGATCTATGATTCAATGAAGATTTTAGAGGAGGAGGAGGGAACCTTTTTCAGACTGGGGGCCACATGCCAGTGGTGGGTGGGGCCCTTTGTGCCTTCATACAAAAGCCTAGTTCCTGCACACACTTACACACCCCTCTTTGTCCTTGATCCTGGGAATTAAGAGGTATTATCAAAGTTCAAGGACAGATTCCAGCCACTGGCAGAGGAACAGGGGTGCTGGAGGAGCGCACCGCCCCCGGCAGCGCGATCCCAGTGGGGTGCCATTGCGGCTGCCCCCCACCCACGCTGGATGCCATACTCATGCAGGTGGTGCACCCCACCCCTGGAACACACACCAGCCCCGCCCCCGCCTGCTCTCCGCCCCCCCGGTGCTGGAGCATGAAGCTCTGCCTCTGATTCCAGCCTTGCAAAAACACTGAAGGAGGGGATGAAATAGTGTTGGTGATGGGTGTGACTGAGAAGGATATGTAGCTTGGAGAGAGCCTTGAGGACCAGACAGAGACATGGGGTAGGGTGTATTTCCTACCTCTTTTTTCATGGATGGAAGATGCGGGGAATGATTTTCATTGATTCAATTCCCCTGCAGCCCCCCACCGCACCATATTCCACATTGTCCCGGAAAGTCACCTAGTTCTCCAGAACATATAAACAGTGGCAGCTTTCAGGGGTGCAGCCATAGGAAAAGGGGAGACTCAGCAAAAAAATAAAAAAATCAGGTCTCCCACAGAGATCTGCCTATGAATGACATTCCACTCATGTAATCTCTGGATACAACCCATGGCTATGATTTTCTTTAATAATGATGATGTGTTTTACGTTTTATTTTGTAATCTGCCTTCAGTGTAAACTAGGGGTGAAGAAGGAAGGAGAGTAAATAGATGATTGAAATGCAATCTTTTTTTTCATACATCCTCTTTTACTGCCAGCAAACCAATTATTCTATTCTACATTTAAAAAGAAATTACAAAGGAACAGATTCCAAAATAGCAAATTTTACACACAAAAATATTTCTTGCTAAAGTAATTAGTTCCTATTTCTCTCTCGCTCTCCTTCTCTCCCTCTCTCTCTTTGGTGATGCAAATAACACAGAGAAAGCCTTCTGGTTATTTTATTATCTATATAGAGCTTTCTTTTCCTTTGCAGAGGCTCTATGCACATTGAAGCAGCACCACGATAAATAAACATAACACTGCCGCATTGAAAAGAATTGGGCTTTTCAGTAGGGATCCACAGAGGAATGTATCTCACTGTTGCCCACTGCTTAGAAAAATAGATCATGATAGATGATGAGAGCCAGGCATGCATGGCCAACCCCTCAGGTGGATTCCAACCAAGGAACATTTTTAATTTATCCACTTCCCTAAGCGATCATTCTGAAGATATACTTACGTGGGTGGAAAGCCTCTCTCATACATACTTCCATACACACACAAACTGCTCAAACTGATAAGAAATACAGAGGCAGCAGCTGACAATAAAATGGGAGGGGGAGGAGGAACATCAGAGATTCAAGGCCTCGTGTCAACCAACAAAAACATGCAGATGCTCAAAAGTATTGCAGCAACTTGTTTCAAACATGGGAATATAGGAAGCTGCCTTATACTGAGCCCTTGGTTCATCTGGCTCAGAGCTGTCTACACCAACCAGCAGTGGCTCTCCAGGGTTTTAGGCAGGGGTTTCTCCCAGTCTTCTCTTGAGATACCAATGATTGAATGGCGTGCAAAGTCGATTCTCTACCACTGAGCTGCATCCCTTGCAAGCCACCACTGCCCAACACGTATCCATTAAAAGATTCCCCACCACCCTCCTGAAAATGCTGACCCAGATATTATGTTACATTCCTAGCTGAGCATAAGCCTCATGGAAACCAATGGCACTTACTTCTGAGTAAAGGTGTACTGTATAGGATTTGACTCATAATGCTGGATTTCTCCATTCCACAGCTCATCCCATTTCTTCGTTATGAGGTGATCTTTTTCAGCCCTGTATCTAAAAGGACCAAGAGCTTTTCTGCACTTACCTTTTGCAAATGGAAGATGGCTGTTTTCCAGATTATTTTCACATGCTTCCATGTGATTTTGCTACTGTTCAGCCACTATTCCAGAATAAGTTGCTCATAAAACTGCTGGTTCAACTCACCATGAAGTTGTTGCAGTGGGTGCTACACTTTTTAACAACAACAAAAAGAGGTCCAGAATATGGTGAGTTTGTTTGAAATTTAATAATTAATAATTTGGATTGTAATTTGGTCTTTTTTTCCTTGAATTGGATTAAGATTTCATTTGATTTGTTACCGATTGGATGCTTTTAATGGAAAATTAATAAAAAATATTTAACAAAACAACAACAAAAAGAGGTGCTGGTACTGCGTACACTTGAGTATCCTGTGGGGAAAAAAGCACTAGTGGGGATACAGAACATAAGGCTGCTGGTATTCTACCAGATATTATCAAGACCAGAACCTATAGCTTAAAAGAAGTATGTCATCAAAGCATTTGGGGGGGGGTGTTAGCAATGTTCCATAAGGCTACAGAATTGCACATGACTTACTTTTCTCTTCTAGGAGAATATGCAGTTTGTTCAGGGACTTTATCTGCTGCATACCCAAATTTTGTCATAGCAAGGAACATGAAGTGACTACTAGGAGGTGAATGAACAATGAAAACTCAGCAGCATGTAAATGCACAGTTCTTCCAATATGCACATTTTTGTGCCATTTTCCCTAATGTCACTTTTTTGCAATAAAATGTATGAAATACAATGCATTTTTGGATGTTATTTTCACTATGACATGCAACTTTATGCAAACTTCCCACTAATATACATGTATTGCACATTATTTGAGTGGAGAACTATATCTCAAATTCAGTGGAGTGCACATGTCAAAGGACAGCTGTGTTTAGACGTGTGCATTGTTTTGGGAAGTGCAAAGTCTTTAGGTTCTCACTAAAAATGCTAACCAATCCAAAATGTGCCCCCATTCCAAGTTGCTATGCAGGAAACTGGACGACAGACCATACAACTTTGTTCTTGCATCAAGAGCAAAACCCTGTTATATCCTGCTGTTGCTTCTACCAGACAAGGTCCCAATGTGTGCAAGCCGGTAACAGCCTCTAAAATGGCTTACCTGCAGGCCAAATTATTCAGTTAAGTACATAAGTTTCTCTTGATCTCATGCCATGTCTTTAAAAGGGTGCAGTAGAAACCTGCCTAAAATTTATGACACTGGGCCTGTACAATTCATGCTTACTACTGACACTGTAATGGAAGGCAACAAGATCCACAAGGCATCTATTCTGTGGCATCCTCTAGAAACTGCCCGCACCCTGATTTACCATCTCTTATGTTGAACTGTGATGTTTCTTTCCTGTTATGAGTTCTTCCAAGGTCTGTTAGTGTGCTTGCGGTTTTCTATTTAACATAGTTGAGGGCTGAGCTACAGCCACCTCCCAGGCAAGAGGCTGCATTTGAGCTAGCAGCATAACAACAAGGTTTAACTTCCCTGGAATAAAAATAAATCATCACAATTAGGAGGAAGAGCACAGTGCCAGGATATCATACAGCTCAATAATGGGGAACTGCCAGAAACCTTAGATCTTTAGGCTACAGGATGCTTAATTAGCTTGTTTTCCCCACAAACATATTTGTCTGGGGTTGTATCCCTCCTGACCAGAATGCAAACATTTCCCTTTCAACCTCATTTTTAAAGAAAATTCTTAGGCCTTTTTCTATTACTACCCACCCACCTCCTTTTCAAAAATCCTCTGTAAGATGCAAGCAACCACCTGGCTTGACAAAAAATTGTGTAAATCTCTGTTACAAGCCCATCTGGAGCATCCACAGATATGCTAATTCCAGATCCGTGACTCCGCTGGTGTGACAAGCAAAGCCATAAAATTCAGAGAGCAGCAAGTTTCAAAATACAAATATTTGTGCCAAGTAGCTCTGCAATGTAAACAGTGTTTTGATTCTCCTTTGAATGTGAATGAGTCAAACAATGAATTAGGAAATTGTCTGGAGTGCTGGTGTTATAGTTTCCTCCACCTTCATACAAAAATAAAAAATAAAATATCCATTGAGATTAGGTCATGGGATGGATCATTGCCCAGTACCTATAGCCTTCCTTTACCTAGGCTGCAATCCTATCAGCATTACTATGACCTGGGAGTAAGCCCCATTGATCACCTTTCCTTTTATTCTCTTAGTGGCCCATCAACCAGGTGATTACCTCATGAGGAAGCTAGCCCGGTTTATATTTTAACCATGGCTGGATGTAAGGGCTAAGGAGGTTTGATTAAATTCTAATACTTGCTGGGTCCAGGAATTTAGAAGTGTCTAGCACCCCCAAATTCATAACACTACGTTTAAAGCACATTCAAAGCACATTATTTCCCTCAACAAATTCTGGGCACTGTAGTTTACCCCTCACATAGTTACGATTCCCAGCAGACCTTAACAAACTACAGTGCCCAAAATTCTTTGAGGGAGGAAATGTGTTTTAAGTGTATGATGCGCCTTTGTTGTCACTGGGTTTTGGGGGGTGATTTTTATTATTGTTTTATTGTTCTTTGATTCTGTATGAACTTCCTTGATTGTTATCTTTTTATTAAAAGGTGAGTAGAAATTGTTATATTTGCAATATCCATGGATTATAGCTAACTACTTAGAGGAAACCCACTGAAAATTAACTTACCATTACTTTTACAATTAATTTATTATGAATAAAAGTAAGTTGAATATAACCCCTTGCAGTGTACTTTACTGATGCCATTGACTGGTATTTTAAAGTACCACCTCTCCCACCCAAAAAAGACCAAAAGATAAGTGGAAATCTTAGACACAGAATCTTAGAACTGCAGAGTTTGACGGGACCTTGAGGGTTATTTAATCCATCCCCCTGCAGTGCAGGAATAAATAAATAAAACTCTGGTCCTTTGCTTTGAATAGGGTTGCCTCCTAAAAAAAATATATCTTCTTAATTCTGTGCCTAGAGCTGCCAGCAAGGGCAGGGGAATCTACACACACACACACACACACACATTCTCAGTAGAGACTGGTTATCCTAGGGTTGACATATGTCCAGAATTTCCCAGACATATCCAGAATACAGCTGTCGGCTGCAGTGTCCAGGTGGCAATCAGTCAAATGTCAACCCATGTCAGCAGTGCGGTTTTTTACCAATTTTTCTGTCTGACTTTTCCATCCGGATTTTTACTGTTTGAAATATGGCAACCCTAGGTTATCCACACCTCACATTTAAGGATGAACTGCGGCTGGTTCTGCTTTGCCTGGATAAACAACTAAATTAGAATGAGAAAATATTTGATGCTCCAGTGCAAGTGTAAATAACAATAAAGCATAAAATGGCCGCACACACAAAATACCTTTATTCTCATATTGATAAAGCTTCCCTGCTTATGATGGCAAATGCCTTTGGGGCTACTCTGTTCGGGACACATACTGGCTTCGTAGCAGTTGCAGCCATTTTCATATGCAGTCTCAATAGATTTTTCTTCTTCCCCTGGATATTAATGGTGTGGTGGGAAGGCTACCCACCCAGCATCACAAATAAAAAAATAAAAAGTAAAATTGATCAAAAGTTATATTCAGCAACATATTGTGCATGGCCTTTGGGAGCTCAGTCCAAAGATGCCTTAATGAATCCTATTTGAACAAATTATAACTGTTCGAATGAATCTGTTTTTAAACCCTCTGCCTGACAAGTCTGTGTTTTATGCCTCTCCGTATATTTTTGAACAATGGCTACAAGATGCTGCAATCCTATATGCACATAGCTGAGAGTATACTTTAGGTTTACTTCTTGATAGACCTGTATAATCATTATTTTATTATTTATTAGATTTATATACCACCCTCCATCAAAAGATCTCAGGGCAGTTCACAAGACAAAAACACAAGATAAAAGCACGAATAAATACTTAAAACAGAAACAGCAAATCAACAACCCCTCTTTCCCACAGATGCATTTAAAAGGCTGTAGAATATTAATCAGCCAAAGGCCTGGTTGAAGAGGAACATTTCTACCTGGCGACTAAAGATATATAAGTAAGGTGCCTGGGGATGAACAACCTTGGGGAGAGCATTCTACAAACTGGGGGCCACTGCTGAAAAGGCCTGTTCTTGTGCTGCCACCCTCCAGACCTCTTGTAAAGGAGGCACACAAAGAAGGGCCTCTGGTGATGATTTCAGGGTCCACGTCGGTTCATATAGAGAGAGGCGGTGCTTGAGGTATTGTAGTCCTGACTGGACTGTAAAATAGCCCAGGATTTCAAGTTTACGGCCAAAGTCTGCAAAATTTTATAGATATAAATATGTAGAGTGCCCTGGTGCGAGGGGAGTCTTAGGAGCGGCCCGTGGGGCCCAGTTTGGCCCAATTGCTCCAGTTGCCTTAAGGTCAGCCCTGATGAGACTGTGCAGGGACTGGCCTGACAATCCCTGCACCTTCTAGGTCCCTGGTGTCACCTTCAGAGTACAGACTCAAGGATTTGTTATGGAAATATAGGGGGAGCACTTATTGGAAATCAGTTTTGTCACCTCTTCCCCCCCACCCAAAAAAACCCTGAGACAATGAGCCCAGCCACCTTTTATTCATAGTTGCATAAGCACTACATTACAGCATGGTCATAAACCTGTACGTTCAACCGCTGAAATATACACCCAATATGTAGCAATGGAGATTTATGTTACTGCTTTATGAATGAACACTGTGTTTTACGAATGGACTCTGTATTTTGTGAATTACCTAAGAGCCACCAATAGGAAGCTCTAGAATCTGACAGCTAACCAATTGGGTACTACCAAACAGCGACCCCTATTGCTGAAAGCAGGTAACCAGCAGGGATCGCTTCAGCTCAGCCTTTGCACTGTTGACAGAACACCCCCTGCTGTGCAGATAATGGAGAAAGCTCATAAATTGTATCCCTTCTGGCATCCTGGCCAACTCTATTATGCTGGTGTAAACCCTGGTGCACCAGAAGCTCAGAATAACAGCAAATAAAATCCGCTCATACGTCAGCAATTGATAAGACTTGTCAACCAGTTCTTCCAAAGTCTTCCTTAATTATAAATCTCCAAAATACAGGCCAAAAGAGAGCAGGTCTGGGAAGAGCGAGGCATACAATGGGCACCACCAGTGAAAAGGCCCTGCTCTGTGTAGCTCCTGCCCTGTCATTTGATAGGGTGCCCACTTGCCCACCTTCTTGACATGGAATGCTCTCTATTGGAGTATCCAGGTCCAGTAAAAAGACCATAAGAAGGGAGAGCAGGGACCTTGAAGTTCCCAACAGCTGTTAATCAAGCAAGCAAGCAAGCAAGCCAGCAAGCACACAGGTCACATTTGTCACAGTCAGGACGCCTATCTCCTGGCCAGGCCTGCACCCAATATTGTTTTTGTACAATCTTGTTTGTCCTCAGTAACCAAAATTATATTATCAACATATACAAGCAGAAAAGTTGTTTTCCTTCATTTGCAAGGAATCGTACAAAACAAAGTGGCACTAATAAAGAAAAGTTCTAGGGTGGCAACAGAAAGCAAACTAAAAATGCTTTTGCAGTTCATCAAAACTATCCAGGAATATCAAGTTATAGGAAAACTGGTGCTATTAACAGTAATCCTTCTTGTTGGTTAATTGTTTTGGCAACTTCCATGCACATGACATGTGATGCTAATTATTTTCCCCAAGAGTTAAATGATAACTAATCAGAGGCAGCTACAGTTGCAAATGGCAAGAAAATATCTATGAAAGGAAGAGGAGCAGGTTTGCTCAAGTGTGTTGCAGGTAGAAATACTGTTTGTAATGAAATGAGAGCAGTAGTTTACTTGCTCGAATTAACAAATAAGGAAGTTTTGAGAATTTAAATTCTAGATTAAAATTGATTACTTAATTGAGGAGATTGTAACAAAAACACTGGGGCCTAATCTGAATAGTAGAGTGCCTGGTATCTGGTGGGCAGACCAAAGCACTCGTTAGGAGAGCTATGAGATTCAGGTGAGGGTCAGATGCCTTGCCAATGCCAGCAGGTATATAACATGAAGACCCGGCCTGCCCAGGCCTGCTGGCACGCCATGGTTAAATGCCATGAAGGCTGAACTTGATTCCTTAGAGAGGAACAAGACATGGGAACTAGTTCCAGGCCTGCCC
This sequence comes from Podarcis erhardii, assembly GCF_964252035.2. Lineage (NCBI taxonomy): Eukaryota > Metazoa > Chordata > Lepidosauria > Squamata > Lacertidae > Podarcis > Podarcis erhardii. The sequence goes on along the minus strand of NC_138499.1, from coordinate 54,438,711 downwards.
AGGCCACAAAAGGTGTACAAAGTTCAGTTATTGCAAAAGTTTTTCAGTGTTAATTTTATGCATTTTTTAAAATCACCATGGTATTTAACAATAATATCTTATGTCCTTTAGAGGAGAAATTGTGAATTGCAGAATTTTAAATACCCATCATCATACCTGGCTTCACTCAATTTTGTTTATAACACTCTTCCATTTTCTTCTAGTTGTTAGGGTGGGAGATGCGGAGAAGCCTCACAAATTGAGTAGCCTAAGGCCTCTCTTCATCTAAATCCAGCCCTGCCTCCAGCGGGTTCCAATTTGGCCTGTGCAGCCATTTCCCCCAAACCACACCTACCTGTCACTGGATAGCGTTAGCAGGGTTCAATCCTGCTGGGTGCTGCTTTACCAGCACTTGCAAGGACTGTGCAGGCAAAGCAGACTTCTGCAGAGAGCAGGATTGAAGTCCCCACTCACCAGCCTGCTAGTGGAGAGTTCAGTCCTGCTAGGTGCTGTGGGGAATGCACTGGTGAATTTAATCTCTCCCTAAGATGAACTCTGATACATGGAGAGGACTGTCTGTTGTTTGCCTGACACTATGGCATCTGGAGATTGACAGGAGCCACCTACCTGTCAAAGTTGAGCCATGGTGTAGGAGGAGATAAAGATTCTCCCACCCCCTGAACCAAAAAGGTTCCCCGCCTCTGAAGTAGATGGTTGAACAACGTGGTTTACAAGTTCCTCTCCAACACTGTTGGACCGTGTTTTAACTCAGGACAGATACCTGGAAACAGGAGGTGTCCATGGTAAAAAGGGACTGTTAGAAGTGTGTCCTTGTATTACCTTAAGCAGTTTCTCTATCCTAAGGGAGCGCTTGTAAATTTATACAGTCAACTTATTCACAGCAGAGAGTGCAGACCTATGTATCTAAATGCACTTCTGCAGTATTTGTGCTCTGTAACCTAAGGCATAAACCAGCATTACTTCAGGGTTCCATACAGTAGCATCATTAAAGTTTTAAAAAATGTATGTTGTATTTGAGAAGGAAGAGTGCTATAGGGGGAAGGGAGACACCATGTCACACGGTCAAGAGGGAGGGAGGGAGGGAGGGAGGGAGGGAGGGAGGGAGGGAGGGAGGAGGAGGAGAGAGAGAGAGAGAACATGAAAACAAAGGAATGGTAGAAAAAACAAGCACACATAGAAACACACACACACAAATTTTTCAAGTCATAATGTGTAGAAATGTATGCAAGGACAGTTGTGATTCATAGGCCATTAGCAGGGCTGATTTAGGTACCTATTATAGTAATTTAAAAGGGATTTTGTATGCATACTATTTATAATGGTGTCAGTTCCTGCATAATTTCACCCCCTCTGCTAATAACATTCATCAGGAGATGAAATGCTTCTTAAAGGGACTGGCTTGAATGTGGAAGTATGGGAAAAGAAAAGCATTGATTGATTGATTGATTGATTGAGCCAGTTTCAATTATCCCTCATGCATCCCTGTAGATGATTATCAAATACAGTATTCAACAGTTTGTTTGGAAAGTATAGAAACACACTTGTCATGTGGTTGAGGAAGCTCAGGTCCAGGGCCGAATACAGCCCTCTAGGACAGTGGTTCTCAACCTGTGGGTCCCCAGATGTTTTGGGACTACAACTCCCATCATCCCTGAGCTCGGGCCTTGCTAGCTAGGGGTGATGGGAGTTGTAGTCCCAAAACATCTGGGGACCCACAGGTTGAGAAAGGCTGCTCTAGGACCATCTATCTGGCCCTCAGGAATCTTCTCAGGCCACCCTCTCCCCATTTGCCCTTCTCCACACCCTCCTCTGGTGCTTTCTCTGTGCCTCTCACATGCCTGGACGATGATGGAAATAGATGCATGTTTGTATGTGTATGTGTGTCCTTTTGCATAGAAATCTCTGGACTTTGTGTGGCTGGGATGCAAAGGAAAGAGTAACACATGTTGCTCCACCCACTTCTGCCCCTGGATAGCATCTCCCAGGAGCTTGTCCTCATGCCCAAAAAGAGTTCCCTACCCTTGGTTCAAGCCTCTGGTTCCATATTAGAGAGACCTGGTTCTCTGTTCCTCTTGTATAACTTCTGGGGAATGCATCCTTTGAATAAACAGGCAAAGTACTACAGGCCACAATGCCAGGCATCGCCTGGCAATGGGGAAATCTTCTGGAGAAGTGCTTAATACATTCTGTGTTGATGGGGTAGAATAGGAATTCCCAGGAAGAGTCATTCCAGAAGTTAAGGGCTGCCCTTCAGAAGCCTCTGGGGAATTGGGTCTTCATAACTGGGCAGAAGGTGAAGATGCTTAGTAGCTGCTTTGTGTGGGAGGAGGAAGATACAGGAAGTTACCATAGAGGTGGCTTGTGTACAAAGCTGGGCTGCACAAAAGGAGGGGGAGGAGGTTGAAAAAAAAATCCTGGGGCCTAACTGGATCAGTAGAATGTTTGGTATCTGGTGGGCGGGGCTTGTGTGTTATGCTCCGGAATCAGCCCCTCCCTTCAGTGTGTTCCGTTAAGTTTCAGTTAAGAGGGACCAACTGCCTCTTCTTGTTTCTTGCCTCAGATGGTTGCCATTCTGAGTTCCTTGGGTCCCGGAGCTGAAGCCTGGATACACGGTGCAAGGCAGCGGTGTGGCAGGTGGCGGTGCTGTGGTGGTGTGTGTGGCAGTCAGCTCAGCGGGATCCCACCTTCATTGCCAGTGAAATATACTCGGAGTCAAGAGTGGATTTCATTCTCTTTATTCAACTCATAGTGGTGAGGAGGAATGAAAGTTCCCCCAAAGTATCTGCTTTATATACATACATCATTTACACAATGGGCTGCATGTGATTGGTTAATTCCGGAATTCTCCTGTAGGCCAATCAGGTTGTGGATTCATTTCCATCTGGAGCTGGATTGGGTGGCTCTTGCAGACCAATCATACTGCTGCATTGTTCTAGGACCAATCAGACAGCTGCATTCTGAATCCTATTGTTCTTGGACCAATCAGACTGCTGTATTTTGGATCCTATTCAACTCAGTACATAACATGCTGTATTTAGTGTGTCTCATTATGCTATTTTGTCACAGTTTTCTTTATTATTGAAGCTTTGTTTACATTTATGTGAGCCCCTTATTTTTTTTCAAAGAAAAAGAAACTCTGCTGAAGAAAGGTGGGGAATGTCCTAAACTGTGTGAATGAGGGGATATTCCCAGTTTGCCAGGAGAATTGATTTTGGTTTTGGACATGGTGGGGAGGTGAAAATGGGTGCAAAATGGGACTGCAGTGAGAAGTTGCTTCAGAAATGGGTTTTGGAAGGTGAAAAGTGAGCTTTGTAGTTGCATGTGGGGGAATCAATCTAGGGGATTGATGTGGGGTGAATGACAGGTGAGTGGATCAAGCAAGGATACAACACCTAGTGTGTATATATTTGTGGCTGAAATATGGGTTATATCTTTGTGTCATGGACTGGCAGGACAATGGGGAGGGCCTGGCGAGGGGTTTGCCAGGACTGGGACACAGTGGGGCAACAGGGGGATGGGGAAGGAAGTACTCACGGGGTGATAAAGAATGGCAAGGGGATGGAGGTCAGTGCCCAGGAACCAGAGCAGCAGGACCCATCCCCAGAAGCAGAGAGTGAATACAGTGAATACAGTGGGCTCTGAGGCATAGGGAGCAGTGGGAAAGGCGCTCTAGAGGGCCCACAGCCCAGCTCCCTAGCTGGCCAGGTGGAGTTCACTAGCTCTAGCAGAAGGTGTGTGATTCCTCAGCTGGAGTAGGCTCAGAACAGGTGAGGGTCACATGCCCCATCAAGCCCAGATGCTACAATCAGCATGCAAAGGTCAAAGGGGCAGCAGAGCTGAGGTGCTATGTCTGCTCAACTGCCCATGTTGGTGGGCCTTGGCTTGGATGCTCCTGGGCCTCTATGGGACTGTGTTTTGGGTTTGACTCTGGACTGTATTCTGACTTGGCTACTTGGATTGACACTGGACTGTGTTTTCTGGCCTTTGGACTTGACCTACTGACATGCTGCCAGGTAGGTCAGGGGTTTCCCTTGTTTATTGATATATTTATGCATTTTTGTATTGCTAAGTGAACTGGTGTTTAAAGTATCAAACCAATGGTTTACTTATAGGTTTGTTATATTTTTGCTGTCAGATAATTCTTCATATTGTTTTTCTTTTTAAATTGTTGTATTTTTTTCTTGTATGATATCAGCTGCTTTGGGCTTCCTTTTGGAGACGAAAGGAGGGTGTAAATAAATTGGTTGAACGTATGGTTAATAAAATGAATTTGCTGTCTCTGCCTTAGTTCACAATCTGCAAAAGTGTCGTACAAGATAACTTTATTGTCAGTGCTGATCTAAATTTCTCATCAACATCATCTATAACTGGTTGCTACCTGCTAGTAATAAAAGGCAATTTAGTGACAGTAACTGAGAATTTTATATGTGTGTGTGTGTGAGAGAGAGAGAGAGCGCGCGCGCGCATATGCAGGTTTGATATCTAAAATTAGTAAGTTGCTTCAAAAGGACATTTCCCACCACCAAACAAGCCTATTATCTTAGATTTACTTTCCAGAACGTTGTAACTGTGAGTAAGAGAAAAAGGGAAACATGGCTGCTATATGTTTAATAGTCAAGTAGAACAGGGAATGTTGGCAAGTGCAACCTCTCATCAGGGTGAAAAAAAGAATCTATTATAAGTTATATGTGATATTAGAGGGTAGTATAGCTCAGGTGGGACGTGGGTGGCACTGTGGGTTAAACCACAGAGCCTAGGACTTGCCGATCAGAAGGTCGGTGGTTCGAATCCCCGCGATGGGGTGAGCTCCCATGCTCGGTCCCTGCTCCTGCCAACCTAGCAGTTCGAAAGCATGTCAAATTGTAAGTAGATAAATAGGCACCACTCCAGCGGGAAGGTAAATGGCGTTTCCGTATGCTGCTCTGGTTCGCCAGAAGCGGCTTAGTCATGCTGGCCACATGACCCGGAAGCTGTATGCCGGCTCCCTCGGCCAATAAAGCAAAATGAGCGCCGCAACCCCAGAGTCGGTCACGACTGAACCTAATGGTCAGGGGTCCCTTTACCTTTACTATAGCTCAGGTGTGGCTAATCTGTGGCCCTTCAGATGTTGTTGAGGACTTCCTCATCCCTGACCATTGGCCCTGAAGGCTGGGACAATGGGACTTGGGAGTTTGACAAGGCCTAACAGGCCAGATTCCATCCCCACCCCAAGCCTTGATTTAAATTTGCATATTACGATGCATTGTTTCTAATAGGTAGTTAGTAGTAATATATAGTAACTTTGATTTTTTGTTATTTATGCTGCCAGGTTTGTGTTTTCATAGGATTTGACTTCTCTTGTGTCGCTTTCTGAATTTATGCATGTTGATTGTAGCTTTGATGACAGAAACAATATTATCCTGTTGTAAAGAACAGATCTGTAAGTGATCAGAACTCTCTGTGTCCGTCCATTCCCCCCCACCCAAAAAAAAGTGAGTGTTGAAAATCGGTGGGCAGTGCCCTCTTCTGGTTGTTTGAATTAACACACATTGTTGCTCTGTAATGAGAAAAAACAAGAAGTATTGTAGTGTCTTAAAGACTTAGCCATTTCAGTTTGTCTGTTAAATATGTTATCTCTATAGAAGTTTAAATAAGGGAAGTCAGAATCTAAATGATTAACAAAAACAAAAAGATGATGTATCACTGTTACTGATACAGGAATTTGAAGACATAGTTACAAACCCAGCCCAACCCTTTTTACTTACACTTCAAGCATGAGCAGAAGTGGCTGATTCAAAGGGGGCATGGCCCCACCAACCTCACCCAGTCCTCACCTGCCTGCCTTCCTACTTACTAGTCCAGGGTGTGGCCCTGGCTGTCAGCTCCCCCCTCCTCAGTCTGTTTTGTTCTTACAGAATGAAGCAGGGAGGGTGGGGGACAAGCTAGAAGGAGCTGGCTCTGCCTCTCAGTGGCCGTGGTTCCCCCTGCTACTGGCCACTCTCCCTTCCACTTTACCAGTCCCAAAGGATAGCAGCCACCACTGGGCAAGAGCAGATTGTTTCCATTGTAGCCGGGACTAGGCAGAGGGGACAAATGTAGTTCTTTTTCCATTTTAATGTACCTGATTCACGCTTCCTGAAAAAAATGCATGAACCAAAACACAGCTATCCTTTTAAATTTGCACGTCCCCAAGTTTTGCAATGCAGTTCTCCAAGCAGATAATGTGTACAAAAAGGTGTATGTCGGGGAAAATAGACTTTAAAACATGCTCATGAAAATAAAATACAAAAATGCATTATGTTAGGGGAAATTGCTTGCAGAAGTATGAACTGAAAAGCAGAAGGTGGGTGGTATTTAGCTAAGGCTACATACACTCGGCGGTTTGTTCCAGTTTCCTGACATTTCCATAATTTCTGCATTGTATCTGAATTTTCACATGATATAAACTCCACTTCCAGAAATATAGTACAATATAGTACATTTCAGTGTTATTTCCAAACTTTTTTTGCTGGAAGCAGATAAAGGATCACTTAAGTTATGCTATATTTCTTTGTTTCCAACAAGCTAAAAGCCATTGTGGCTGCCTTTGACTCTAGATATGACCACTGCTTCTGCACTTGGGGCTGAGAGGCCTTATCTGCATTGGCATTCTGCTTTTGAAGACTTACCTGTTTATATGGGAATTTGCTTGATCTCTAGAGCTGTGTCTCCTGTGTTAATTAATGTGTATTTAAACAGAATTGTTTTATTGCCTGTTTTGAATATTTTAATAGAATTGTTTTGTTGTGCATTTTAATTATGGATGTTTATATTTTAATTCTTGTGTAATTGGTTTTTACACTTGTAAGCCTATGTTGACATTAAGCAATACATAAAGTCATCTACCATATATTTTTGAAAGTCATCTGTTCTCTCTGCATTTGGACACAGTAATCAAATTTTGCATGATGGGTCCCAGAGATCAAGGAGCAAGCTTTTGGATGTAATTAGAGATCATATTGACTCAAAATGGCATACTGAACATTTCCAAACTGCTGATTTCAACCACTGTTTTCAAAACAGAAATGATGTTTGTTTGTTTGTTTGTTTGTTTGTGTTTGTTTGTTTGTTTGTTTGTTTGTTTGTTTGTTTCTTGGAATTTCTGAACTATGTCTAGTAAGAGACTGCTAGCAAATAATAATTTAAAAGTCAGGAACCTAGCCTTTCCAAAAGCAGCATGCACTGTTTCTAACTTGACTGGCATACCATTCGAAAGTGTGAATATTTGGCACCAACCCTGGCAGGTGGGAGCAAGGGGGACATTGATGGAATCCTTCCTGGGATCCCCCAACTAACTAGGCCTGATCATGGTGGTGGATATTTTGAAATGTAAAGGGGATGGTGTGTTCTGTGGCATAAAAAAATAAGGAATTTGAAAAGTTGTTTCTCAGTATGCAATATATTTTACAACTTATTTATCTTATAACATCCCTGTGAGACAGTGGTAGACTGCAAGGCAGCAGAAGCGGGATTTGACCTTCCTTTCTGCAGGTACAGGAACATAAATAGGCTTTCATTTTCAAATGAGAACAGTGTGCCCTGGGATAACTGCAGAAATATATGCAACCTCTCTTCTTTTTTTCAGAAATGTTTTGTCATTCATTTGAGGAAACATCCCCTCTGTCTCAGTTTAAACAGATGTAGCATCACTGCACCTGGCATGGCAAGGAACATTATTTTTTATTCTAATGGATTTCAACAGTCTCTTTGTACCCATTATGGACATTTAGTTCTGAAACTAATATAACTTATGGCACATGAAGCTCTGCCAATTTCTGAATGCTTTGAGAGCAATGTTTTTGTCTTCACACTGGCACTGCCAAAGTTTCATGCAGGGATTTATGGAGGTTAAAGTGTTGTTAGTTGTTTCCTGGAAGCACAGTTCAGTGAAACACATGGAGAGGCAAGCCACAGGGTTCGTTAAGTGATGCTTTATTATTCAAATAAGTTGTTAGAGGCACTCTCCCTCTCCTATGCCAATCCAGTTAACTTTCCCTAGGAGTTCAGAGGTTATCTTTCTGATAAAACTGTTGTAATATACAGTTACAGACTTACACTTGGGTGCATGAAAGAGTTAACCTGAGCCCAGAGCTCAGGTTGCAAGTGGGTGTGGCTTAGCAATTTCTCAGCAGTCTCTGCTCATTCCCCCCCCCCCATCTTTTCTCTTTATGCTTCCTAGAATAAGCAAGAAGCCATGCAGCCATGGCTCCCTGCAAGTGAACTGAATCTCTCTAAAAAGCTATTTTAAAGCTGCATCTTTTCTAACACAAAGTTTGCATGATCCTTTTTTAATGAAACATAAGTACTTTTCTTTTTAAGACATTGGGAGCCTTTTTCACCTTTTTTTCCCTGCCAGTAGATGGGGACTTTTTTGCTGTAACTTCTGGAAACTCTGCGGGTAAAATAGTCCCTTATCAAAACTAAGTTTCTGTGATTTATTCTAGCTCAAGTACTTTTGTGGGGACTGTTTGTGTGAAGGTAGATGAGGGCAGCTGCAAATCTAACCCAGTTTTAATGTGCCCGGAGCAATCACAATTGTGTTAAATCTGCTGTGAGAGAGTAAGAATATCTTCTAAACCTCTCCAACAAAAACTGCTCAAATGCACTCACACAAGTCTCTTGCATGCCCTGAAGTGCTTGCTTTGGAATGAATGGGGACTCCAACACCTGGAAAAATAGAAGGTAGACTACAGCCTTCCATAGGAGATCCACAAGTACTGTTTGCACTCAAGGAACTTTGCTTTCCACAGTTAACAATGGAGCCCAGGCAAACATTCACATATCTGAATCAGTCTCCCATTATCAGAGAGTTGTCGAAATTACATGCCCTAAAATGATGATGCTGGTTTGAGCATCGTGTGTGTGTGCATGCATGCATATATATGCATGCTGTCTTTCCAGATAAAGTGATGTATAACAAGCAACAATTATCACAAAGTATATAAACAAGATGGAAGAAATCAACAGTGTTGCTTGCCTTCACAACCATCCTGTGAAGTGAATCACTATTTACTTTCATGCAGTTGGAGAGCAGGATGTCTAATGACACCCCATGAGATCACATGTGAATACAATTTTGGTTCCAAAAAAATCAAAGATCAGAAAAAATATTTTCTTCTTCCTTGTGTGAGATAGACAGAGAGAGATGAACATACCGTACTGGCCTGAATATAAGACTCACCTTCCCCCCAAATTCCGACTGTGAAAAGTTAGTGCGGCATATATTCACGACCTTACGCTGTACAGCCAGGAGTGCGAGGCAAACAGCACCAGGAGTGTGGCAAAGAAGCACCCGCCCCTCATGTAGTCCCCCGTCCTCTTCCCCCAAGGCCAGGAAGAGGGAGAGCGAGAAAGAGGAAAGGCCACCGCCAACACAGCGTGGCTCCCCCACCGCCGCCGGCACCGCTGCCACCCAAGATGCAGCCAGGAGCAGGAAGCAATGGATTGGCTTATATTTGGGTATTTTTTTCTTTTGCCCCTCTAATTTTAAAGGTGTGGTTTATATTTGGGTGCGGCTTATATTTGGGCCAATACGGTATATAGAGGCATAAATGCATATATTCCAAACTCCATTAAGGAGCAGCACCACTGCCAGCTGAGCTGGCTCAATCCCACAGAGGGAAAACAAGCCTTTAAAACAAAGTTTAACTTACACTATTGTATTAGATGTTGTAAGATACACTGTGTTGCCAGGGCACATGACTGAGCTGAAAGAGGCTTGAAATAGGTGTAGGTCTCTTATCCAGTCCTGTCACCGCCGCTCCCCTTTTTCAGATTTACATCAGTGTAAATTTCACCCAATTAAGTGGCACAGAGCTGAGAGAGTTAAATTAGCATAACCCCATTTCAGCTGGGATAGCCAAGGACCCGCCTTTTCCAAATTTGCTTGTCCTGGTAGATCTTGGGTTTGGATTGCACTGTTAGTGTCATTAAACTCAATGGGTTGTATTCAACTTTTACTCAGTGTGGGCCCATTGAAGTGAATGGCCATGGCTCACTTTGGTCCATTAATTCCAGTTGGTCTACTCTGAGTAAAAGTTAAGCACACAATCCAGTGGAACTTACACCTGAGCATACCCACATAAGATGACACTGTGAGGCTGCAAGTCTGCATACACTTACCTGGGAATAAGTTGCATTGCACTCCATGAGACTTGCTGTATCTGAGTAAACATGTTCAGACTTGCACTATAACTTCCTCGCTCATAGAATGCAATTTTGTTTTGCATAGCTGGATATAATTTTCTCCAATTTAAACAGAGCCAGCAATGTGCCCCCCCAAAATTTTTACTCAGTTGAATCAACATTCTGAAGATTTTTATGCAGGAAAAAAGTGTGGCTTGTTTCTTTCCTCGTGTCCTTCTATTTTGAGTCACAAGTGTCTACTTCATGTTATTGTCTTCTATTCCTTGGGCAAACATCCTGTGTGAAACATAGATTACCCTCTACACAGGCAGGCAGGCAGGAGCAATTTGGATGATGACTTATCCTTTCAGGCACTTCTCTGTCACAGCTACTCCAGTGAGCAAATCAAGGAGGAAATGCGGAACTTCACACTTGGCTGTTGTGAGAGAAGAAAACTCTAAAATCTTGATTGAACCTTTAAGTAGTACCCTGTGCAAGAATTTATTGTTGGGGTGAGGTGAGGTGAAAATGTTAAGCTTGGAGTGCTGTAAAATAGGTCATCTCCCATAACATTAGATAACCTAAAAGTCTTGCTGTGGATTGAAAACTTTTAGAAGTTTTGCAGGAACAGAGGGATACTTGTGGTGAGGTTGGCTGGTAGAGAGAGAGAGAGAGAGAGAGAGAGAGAGAGAGAGAGAGTACTTGAAAAACCTTTTTATGAAATCTCAGGTGCACAAGAACATATCCATGGAAATTAGAGAGAAACCAGAACTATTCTACTGAATAGCTATTTTCCTTATCTGGGTTCCATGTTGTTGTGGCATTCATACGAAGCCCCCAGTCGTTTCACAGACTATTGATCCGTACACCACTAATCCGCTGCCACCAACCAGGTTCTCTGGTAAAACACTCAGTCGGGTTCTCAAGTTAACAACGAAGACTGTAGTTTATTGCAAATACAAGTAAACTTTAAATGCATTCAAAACGCTGTTACCCTTTACCCTCTTAAGTCTTATTTTATCCTGTCTCTAACTCACTCTAACTCCTCTACTTCTCCTCACACAAGAACCAACTGCACTATTTCCAACTGTCTTCCAACTGCTTTTTCCCAACTGTCTAAACCTCTGGCTAAGCCTTTTAAAAACAGGTAGGCAGGCTCCGCCTCTGGGCTTTTCTATTGGTCTAGCTATTAACCCTTTCTCTCCCCCTGTACAGACATTTCCAAAAGAACAGACAAACACCACAGTTGTTGCCCACAGACGAGCAATGAACTTCTGATGAATTCTGTGCCTGCTAGGAAGGTGAACAACTCACCTTCAGTGAGAGACGGGCTGCTCTGCCCTACTCCGTGTATAGTGCATAGCCTAGGTTTGCATGCATGCAGATGTGTAGGTGCTATTGTGATTTTACAGGTTTGTGTATGACAATTAGTTGCTTTGAAACATAATGGCCTGAGATTGCCAGTTAAGTGCCAGCATTTACATGTCCAGAGAGATTGCCATACAGGCAAATGGGTGGGCCTTCCTCTTCCTCTTCTGGCTGGCTGTCATTCTAGGATGTAGAATGTAGGATGTAGGATGTAGAATAATAGATCAAGGCAGGCGCTGTGTGTGTGTGTGTGTGTGTGTGTGTGTGTGTGTGTGTGTGCGTGTGCATGAGAGGGGGGGAGAAGGTTGTTTTGGGTGGTGCTGAAAGCTAGAAACATACAGGCTTATCGTTCTCTGTGTTGGACCCAAAGCTATGTCTTGGAGATCTCCCTGGGAACCTAACAGGGAGAGACCTGTTGGAGTGTTGATAGTGTGAGCCTTTCCATCCAATGCTCAGGTTGTATATTAGTGTAAATAAAACCATGTATTCTAAAGACACCACAGTCTTCATTAACTTTCATTTCAAGGAAACTGACCCCAGGTAAGGCACAGGCACCCCTGGAGTCTCTTGCTCTTTAAAAACTGAGGTGCATGCACCAATAAATCAAAATGCAATAGCCATACTAACTTAATTTGTTTTGCGTTGACACTAGTAGTGCTGCCAAACATGATCTGAGCACAGCTGAGAAATCTAATTCAGGAGGCCGGATGCTATCTGTGATGGAAAACTAAAATAAGGGTGAACTACTATGAACTCATTGCCTTCAGCCCCATCCTCACTATACATTTAAAGCAGCTTCATACTACTATAAACAGTCAAGGCTTCCTCAAATAATCCTGGTGACTGTAGTTTGCTATGGATGCTGAGAGGAGTTAGGAGACCCCAATTCCCCTCACAGTGCTTCAGTTCTCAGTGTGGTGTAACAATCAATGCCTCTTTCCAGGAAGCTCATACATTTCCTTTGGGATTGGGTGAATGGAGAGGTGAGTGTTCCATCCCAATGCAAAGAAATTTAAATATGCACTGGAGCCCACATGCATAGGACCAAACAATCCATTGCTTTCCCCATAGCAAACAGTGTGACTAGCATGCAGTTGAAAAAAAAAGTTTGCATTCGTGCATGTTGGGGAAAGCATACAAGCGGAAGGGAAGAAAGTGGAGAGCATGAATGGCTGGGGAAAGGGATAGGATTTGCCTACCCCATGTGAATGATCTGCAGTGGATACAACCTTCATGACATGATCATGTGGGAACCAGCCTTCAGTGTGTATATCTATGCCTAAGTAGCTGTATAACTGTATAACTGTTTGCCTGAGCTTACATTTCCTTCTGTTCCCTCCCTTGCCTCCCTTTCTAGATTGTAAACTCCTTTTATAAAGAACCATGTGCATGAATGGTGCCCATTATGCGTGTGTTCATTTAGGGCATGGCTACTTTCACCCTCCTAGCTCTGACATTGCTTCCTCAAAATGGGCAAGAGTCTTGAGTCTCACTCCACGTGATAACACAAGGAAAGAGCCTGATAAAATTGTGTGTTGTTCCATTGGCACCCTCTTATAGGTTTGCCCTGCAGTTAAACCACAATAACAAATAGTAATGGCCTGTTCAAATGTATTACAAAAGGACTATCAACTACAGTTTTATTGACTGTCAGAAAACAATTCCCATTTTGTGAAACAATAAAAATCAAATTTAGTGTAAACTTTCCCAAGGTTAGAGCCTGCAACCTTATAACGTCAGAAATGAGAACACTAAAGCCACCAGAATCCAAAAGAAAGCAGAAATTATATTTTACAGAAAGGTGTTCTGCAATATACTGACATATGACCATGTACTGCCACAGCCATAGCCTCAGCAAACGCTTCCAATTTGCTTGTTTTCTGTGTATCTGACACATTTCTGCCTACTGGGGGAAAGTCAGGAGTGTTTATTTCATCACGATGAAGCTGCAAACTCTTAATGCAGCTCATATAATACCTGTAGTAAGTAAGGCTGAGCCAAAAGGGAGCGGATGCAAAGTTTTTTGAAAGGTGCTCAGCTTGTTCACTCATTCGTTATTTATTACAGTGCATATGTATATTATTGTATCTCTCTGATGGTGCCACACATGTGCAGCAGTCCATGTGCAATGAATACTGGAGGAGGAGAAATGTGTCCCTGTGTGGCATGCAAGGTTTTCAGTAGAAATGGTCTCTTAAAAGTTTCCACCCTATGTGAAGTTAGAGAATTTGCAGCGGACCTTTCTCTAGTTTGCTAGAGAAATTCTTCGGCTGTTTCTCAGTGGCACTGACTTGGTCCTCACAGCCTAGCAGTGAAGAACTTCAGCTCCCAGTTTGGTTTCTGCCCAAGTCTTTAATGCATAAATCAGATCAGTACATAGGCAAGGCACATGTGACACGTGCAGCAGGTACATAAGAGGCATAGATGCACAGCTCAGCAACAACTAAGACATTGATCCAATACACACCCTGCATCTTCCTTTTGAATGATGGGGTGGACACAGCATTTAGCAGGTCAAGTGGCTGGAGTCTCAGGAATGGGCAATCAAAAGGGCACTCTTTCGAGTGGGTTGGGCTTGTGAGTTTTGTTCATGCCAGTGCCACATGTGTTGGGCCAATGACATGTTGGAACATACTGTTAGTGGAACGAAAGCAATGACAACAGTGAATATTGATCATATTTACTGGATTGGTTGCCGTTCTGGACATGGGACAGAACATCAGCAATTCCCACTCCCATTTCTGACTTTGTTAGAATTCTCCCTACCTTTAAGTCCTGGTTTTAACAATGAACTAGTTAAGCACCTTAATGAATGTCTCCCATTGAAATGAGTGTGATTTATACTACTTAACTTAGATGGGGCTGTGAAATGAATCTGTGCTGTCAACTCTGGCCATGAAAGCAGAGCAAAGCAAAACTGGGAAATATCCTAGGCATACATTTACTTGGTTTTAGACTCCAGAATGAAGATCTTTAAGCTTAAAACAGATAAAAATGACAGATTGGGGTTTTCCCTCCACATTTTTTCTTCCTACAGCTCTGTGTAAGCTCCATTTCTAAAGTCTTAAGCAAGACATCAACACCTGTAAAAGCCACATACTCTACAAGGAGCCTTCGTTAAAACTTTACCATAAAAAGTTTTAGTGTGTCAGCAAGAAGGAGGAAGTAGGCGAGTGGAAGAGACTGGGTGGCTCAATGTCTCAAAAAGCAAGTTCTTTAGTTAGGCAGTGCAATTCACCACCACCACCCTGCATTGTATTATATAAATTGGATTCAAGTTGATGTCCATGTCTCTTGAATCAGCTGGGATATTTTTTTTCTTCCCGCTTTTCGCAGAATGCTCCTCTGCCAATTACTGGTCAGTTGCTGTTTTAAATTTGTTACCAACTCATGAAAATGAGTTCTTCAGCACAGGAATGCAAGTTTTTCTTCCCCAAGAATGCAACTGACAATGTGGAAACCCATCCAAACAGATCTAGACGGTAGTTCTAATTGCATCTAAATAAATCTATGCACTAGAGAAAGTCATGTTTCCTTTGAATTAAAAAAATACTAAGAAAAATATCGTGATGGGAGAGCAAAGAGATGTTTGCCCTATATATACACTGTGCAGATTCATGCATCTTTCTCTGTAATTATTAAAATAAGGGTTTTGTCCAACTACATGCTGAGACCTCCTGATATGTTAAAATGAGTTCACATAATACAACTGCATGGGAATATCTAAATTTATTCAAATATGATTCCAGTGCCTACATGCAGGGAGCCTTCTATTCATTAAGAAGGAATAATACCAAGTCACGCTGTTATAATTTCGAGTTCATGGTGTTTAAAGCATAGGCTTTGCTTGCGCCTTCTCCTTCCTACTAATGAGAAGAGAAAGCAGAGAGATGTTGGTATTTGGAGCTCTAAGTGGATAGATAACAGGAAGATTTTGTCAAGGACCTTGTATGTTACATCTGATTATTTCCTAGCAGTTATGTGCCCCCTAAATTTTCCATGAAACTAATGATGCAATTTTTCTTATATAAGTGAAGGGCTTTGACAAACACAAAGGTTTAATATGCAGACCTATAAATGTCTACTGAGAAGCAAGTCCCACTGAATTCAATGGAACACACTCTTGGGTATATTTCCTGGATTGTGTCTTAAGGGGACTTCCAGATGACCTGTTTATTGAGCATTTGCCCTGATTTGTTTGAAGGAAGGTTAGAAGACATTGGGTATTTAATGAGTGTCCATTCTGATTTGTTTGCAAGGAGCTGACATAACATTGCATCAAGTGTTATCCCATGCTTCCTGGTGCATTTTTCCATCACTTTCCTAACTAAAGAAGCTGATATTTTGAGGAAGCAAATTTATTGTGTAAGACCTCTAAATGAACTTGAATTGTATAACTTGAATCCCACCCCAAAATAGCAACAGTTTGGAAGAACTCTAGTTGTAATGGAAATGAATTGAAAGAATATTCTTTGCACTGGGACATCTTAATAAATGTGTCCAAACCACTTCTGTCATGTGATTCAGTATACATTATTATTGTTATTAAAATGCATTTTTGGGGCCACCTTTCAGCCATTGCTGTATACTCCAAGGGTCCTCAAAGCTGTGACAAGTATATCAAATAGCAATAACAATTAATGTGCTTTAAAAGCACAGCAGATCAAGCAAGCAGCAGGCACAACCATATGTATTTTTACATGAGTTTCCACTTGCTCTTTCCTTACATTTTTCTTTCAAAATCCTCTGCATCAATGGAGGCTAGTCCATTTGAGCCAAGGGGGCACTGACCCACTAACCTCAGTTTCCCCTCAGCTAGCACACTAAGTCCAGTGGGTGACCCTGGCTGTCAGTTTCATCCTCTTCAGCAGTTTGCCCTACCAGTTCCAATGGGCACCAGCTACTAGTTGGTTGGCATCCATCTGTCCCGAGAGACAGTGGACTGTGCCTCCAGGGGTGAAGCCAAACCACTATGTTAGCAGCACCAAAGTGTCCTCCCCAGGGCATATGCCTGGGGAGTGTATATGGAGGTCTTGGGCTGCCTAAATGACAATGCCCCCCTCTTAGCCTCACTGATGTGGTCCAAGGGAAAGCAGAACAATATGTTTGGCACCAGCTTGGCCGCAGGAGTTGCCAGAAGGGTGCGTACAAGGTGCCATCCAACCATTTTAGGGATCCCACTTCAGATTTGTGTAGGGTTTACTCCTTAGCCCTTTCTTCTCCCACTGATAGCCTGCAAAGCAGCATAGGTTTAGGATCAGAGTTTTCCTTCTCTTAGATGGGCTACCTTTCCAGGTAGACAAGCTCAATCTGCCTCTCACTTCCCAAGAAACTTGCCTTTTTGGCCATTGGACCCACTATTGGTGTCATCCACTCAATCCACCAGTGCCTGTCTTTACATGCAGTGGAAGTCCCTAACTCACCGAGGGTTTGAGACTCATCAGCCCTCACCTGGTTTAGCTGAACAGGCAAAGCAGTTCCTATTGAGGCTGCTGACACATGCTGACAGCTTCTAGGAGCCACAGGTGAGCCCTGAGTGCAAGGTGGAGACCAAAGGTTGACAAACTACCCCAGAGAGAGCACAATGTGTCCTCCACCAGAGGGACTACCCCTCCTCTAGCACCCCATATACCCCAGCAATCACTGTTATGCATATACTTGATATTTTTCAAATGACCATTTTGTAAGAAAGGAAGAGAAATTTTATATTTCATTCATGACTTAGACTCATAGTACTGGTTTTAGTGGGGCAATCATAAGATTGACTGTGATGGGGAAATGGATGTTAGAACAATGGGTATTCTTAACATTAGGAAAGGAATATCCAGAAAATATTAAAAGGGAAGGCAATGTTTTCTTTTTATATGTGTATTAGTATGGTTAGAATAGTTTCTCATATGCCCAGCAGGTATTCATAATATAATCCTGTTAGAAAACAGAAAAAGTAACTTTTTTTTTCTCAAGGTAAATTGGTAGAAGAGGCTCATAAGCCATTTTTTGTTCGTTTGATTATATTTTTCTCCATTTACTTAGATGCTGTTTGCTAGTTTTATTGCAAACTCTCCAAGCCTTAAATGAAATCTATTGAACTTAACAGCTGGAGTCAAGAAAACAACAGAAAAATGAATGGATACTTCATATTTAATAATGGTCCTTAACTGAAAAAGTATCAGTGTTTCTTTCTCTCTCCAAAAAGTGGAGTGAATTTCTTTTGTACATCTGTGCACTGAAACCCACAGATAGAAGAGGCACCAATGCTTCAAACTAGAAAATTTAAACAGTTGACAAAACACTGGATAGTTTTATTTCCCATGCAGGTCTACAGCTGTTTCTAGTGGCCTCTAGCCTTCTAGTGCAGGAGAAGACTAAAATGCATTGGGTTGAAATGGTCTTCTACCAGTAGACTCAAACCCACCTGAGACAGTTGCAGCAGCAACTGTTAAAAGGTGGTGGTTGTTGTTCCAAATGGAGGTATGGAGCAGGGAAGAGATGAGGCAAAAACAGCAGAGAAGCAGTTAAAATTAAAAGTTGCAAGTTGGGCTTAAAGGTGAATTCCAGTTGTGATGAGAATTGAAGGTTATTGGATTAGCCTACAGCAGGGTTTTCTGGAAGCCTTGGTCAGATTGTACCCATCATAAACATTGCAATTTCTTTAATGTTTCTCAACTAATCTGTATAAAACCATGCTCCTCAAAGGTCAGTAATGTGTTCCTCTGATGTCTACGCCCTAGGTGGCTGCCTAGTTGGCCTAATGATAGCAGCCTTGCCCACTCCAATATGCATATTTAGTGCCTGTGAGAAGGGCTCTGTATGCACACTTACCTACATAAGCATGTAGCATCCCTCCATGCAAGGAGAGATCCTGATTAGATCCCTTCTTTGTGTATCAACAGCATCAGATACATCAGCCATGATGTCAGGGCACCTCACATGTACCTCACATGTTGATTTGATAGATGAGATAATTATCTGAAGGTGGTCTTTGGGGAGTATACAATTCAGTATAAGTAAATTCCTAGCATAGCCTTAAAGTTCAACTTTGCTGGTGAAAAGTCCGGGAAAAGTAACTTCTGAAACCAGAGGAAATCATTTAAAGACTAGTGTGTATACTGCAGACTCCCTACCCTCCTAAAGAAATGGGAGAAAAAGCAATCAGACTCTCCCCCAGGTGCTTGCTTGACCTGAACTCACTATAGCCACTTCTCAGCAGCTGATGGCAGGTCTGATCACTCTTAAGGTAATTGGCAGAAATGGGCCATTAATAAGAACAAGCTGTACAGTGTTGCTTAGGTCAAAGCACTTTTTACACATCAGTTTCAAATTTCAAGGACCATATTTCTCAACAAGGGGTAACCTTTTTCTTTATCTGAGCTATAACTGCATTAGAATTGCAGGACAGAGATGAAAATATTGTTAGGCCAAAGTCACATTACATCTTACATCACCCAGACTATAGCATGCCACAAGCAAATATGCCTACAGAGCAGGTAGTTCATGATGCCACAGACAAGTGAGCCAAATTGGCTCCTGGCCTCTGGGTGGTTTAATAATAATTAAAATACTTTATAACATAACTGCCATGATCACAATGGGGAAATAATTTTTCACAGGTTGGACTCTGAGCATGAGCAAAAAGCACCCACCAAAACATAAAATGAGATTTGGGAAGTGTTGGGGGCACAAGTTCATGTCCCAACATCTTACATGTAAGTCAAAGTCATCTGTGGAAGGAACAAATGTAACAGGATCATATGAAAGAAAGACCTGATCAGCCACAACTAAGGGATTTTTTGTACTTACTGATTTTATTAGCAGGGCAAGCCAAATGCCCCCTTTGCCAGTTTTGTGGGCAGGGCAGATTGGAACAAGATGTCCCTCTACCCAGTCCTGCTGGCATCCGCTGGCTTTAAGTGAACACAAGTGCTGCCAAAATGGGAGTTCCAGGGACAGGAAGAGTCTGAGCAGACCTAGAATCCATTGGACCCCAATCTGCCTCCGCTGTCATTGCATGATGGCATCAGGCCTGATCATAGCACCGGCTACAGGCTACCTCAGCAATTTGCCGACCCTGTGTTTTCCACCTCAGCTGGCCATGTTGTGGAGGCATCAGCAGCCTGCATCTCCATTAAGACCTTCCAGAAAGCATTGGGGGCTAGGATTCTCCCCCCCCCAAAACTTTTTTACATTCATTTCCCACCTTACTTCCATCAAACTCAAGGTGGCATGTGTGTGGTCGCCAGGAAGTCTCCCATTCAATCCCTGAGCAGACCCAGTCCTCCTTAGCTTAATCAAGGTTGTGATCTTATGTGTCTTCAGACTAAACCCTAGAACCAGGGGGTGCCCCTCTTCTTTTCTGAGAAACGAAATCAAATCAGCAAGGGCAAAACTGGATGCTCAAGAAAGATGAGGGGGTGGAAATGATTGAGGATAGGTGGAGAGAACTTTCATTTTGATGTACAGGTCTAGCTTTCAATTACATGAGGGTTCACCCTGAATTTGGATAATCAGGATCTCCATAATAGAAACTCTGTTATTTATTCATTTCTGAAGGTCTTTAATTATTTGAAAAACAAAACAAATTCTGTAAAGTGTGATCTTATAACAAGAGCAAGCAAGTTTTTAAAATTATACATAGCTGATAGCAGAACTTTTAATGCTGCTTTTCTTGGGAGTAGTTTTTTAAGCATTATTTCTTTCCTAACCTTACCAGCAGCTTAGCTTCTTGAAAAGGATGTTACTGAAAGAAATAATACAATTCACCACAAGAGGGTGCCCATAGTAAACCAATCATCATCATTTATATATGCAGCATTACTATAGTGAACTGAAATCTCTTTGTCAGTCCATATGCAGCCAAACAGCAATAAACATGTACAAGAAGGAGGTGCCAGCAGGTTTAAGGGAATCCCAAGAGTTGAATAAATACAAAATACATTTAGAACAAAAATCCCTACAGGAAGTGCACCATTTCCAAACAGCCCAGTGAAGACCCAGGGTACTCAAGTATCCATAGAATTATGACTGATTTGTGCAGGGATGTGGGGAGGCAGAAAACTGCATGGGTATGTTGGTATGGAATGGAGTATACTCAACAGGACAAGGGCACGCTGCAACATTTTGTTGTAGGTCATCATAGAATTGTAGAGTTGGAAAGGACCCTGAGGGTCATCTAGTCCAAACCCCTGCAATGCAGAGAACTCAACTGAAGCATCCTTGACAGGTGGCCATCCAACCTTTCTTCAAAAACCTCCAATGAAGGCGAGTCTAGCCACTTTCTGAGATACTCCATTCCGTGGTCAAACAATTCCTACCATCAGGAAGTTCTTCCTCGCGTTTAGTCAAAATCCCCTTGCTTGATACTTAAATCCATTGGTTCAAGTCCTACCCTCCAGAGCAGAAGACAGCAAGCTTGCTCCATCACCCATGTGACAGCCCTTCAGATATTTGAAGATGAATATCGTATCACTGCTCAGTCTTCTCTGAGCTAGACATACACAACTCCGGAACCTGTTCCTCATAAGGATTGGTCCTATTGGTCATTCCTTCTGTTTCCGATGTTCAGGCCATAGCAGTCAGTGGAACATCTGGTCTCTCTGCATGGCTGATGCTTTGGGGAAGGGAAGGTGGGGGCAAGGTCAGTGTGGTGCAAATGAACTGGTGGAACCAATCCAGAGCACCTACAAGCATGTTTGCACTGCACCAATCTCACCAACACCTCGCCCCTGTACCTCCTGGCAAACAGCAGCAATGCAGGCAATGGGAGGTCAGGTGAGTGCCTCATCTCCCCTGTGTTCAGGCTGCGAGTGCCACTGCTTATGTAGCCAAAATGGCACACACACACAAGCGACACATCTGCAGGTTTGGGGAAACCTCCTGGTTTGCAGAAGTACCAAAATACAGTAGTTAGAGAACAAAGTGGGTCAGGAGTACAGCCTGATGGAGGGAGAGATTTAAACCCAAGGGGGTGGGAAATGGAATGTCTGGAATCCTAACTTGGAATACCCCCGTTGCAACAATCTGTAAATCCCTCCTGTAAGAATATTAATACAAACAAGTTCCTCACAGAGCTGAGCCTCCTGCAGAAAAATGCAGGAGATTGACATTGCAGACTTTGAATATTAGTTTTCAGATATTCAGTATATCTATCTTCCCACCAGGGGTATGGGAAGTGCTTATTAAAAAAAAAAAAGTTCAGTAGCAGCCTCCTTTGCACTCTGGGAGGTATTAAAAGCATTCATCAATGACTATTTATCGACTCGCAATCATTTCTCCATGGCAGTTTATTTGAAAATATCTTGCATTCGCTCCAAGCTTTCTGGGAAAATAAGGGGAAAGGGTGACATCTCTACCAAGGTTTGTCAAATGACGAATTGAGCCTTACTTCCTGAAGAAGTCTCTTCCTAATTTGAGTCTTACAAAACAGATTGGTACTTAAAGTGAGGTCAATAAAGAAGTAATCATTGTAACTGATGGACACAAATCGGGGGGGGGGGGGTTCATTTACCATGAGAAGCCCCTCTTGGGAAAAGAAGTATTCAAAACTGTTAAGCAGCAAGTGGGTTGTTATTTTGATGGCACTTCCGATCATAGAGCTAACTGGCAAATTTTTGATTTGCACTGTCTTCTGTCTGTCCTTTTAAGTGCTGCCAAAGTCTAAGCAATTTGTTTGGCCCCAAAGCAGGGAGCTGAGCTGTGTTACAGTAGGCCAATAAGATAATTCAGACTGCTCACTGATGACTTGCTGATGACTCCTCCCCTGTGTTCGAATGTGTTACAACTAAAGGTTTCCTCCACTCATGTTCGAGCCATCTCCCATCTTGTTTCCTTACCCTAAGCTCTGGAGCAGGCATAGACAAACTCGGCCCCCCAGATGTTTTGAGACCAATTCCCATCATCCCTGACCACTGGTTCTGTTAGCTAGGGATGGTGGGAGTTGTAGTCCCAAAACATCTGGAGGGCCGAGTTTGCCTATGCCTGCTCTGGAGTATACCACTGAAAATACTGTTTCAGCTTATGACTGAAACAGAGAGTTGTAAAATTCAGTTGGATTGAATATTACATTACTGAAGAATTTCCACCAGATGGAGTAATACTAAAGAGGCTGGCAATTGTTTTGTCTAGTTTTGGAAAATGTGCAGGTAATAGCAAGGACTAAATATATGGAAGGATTGAAAGAGGGGGGACACTGATAAGAAAGACTGAAACTCTCTGGGTCTTAAGCACTCAAAAATGTTATATGGAACAAAGTCCAAATGGAAAAAAGATGAAGAGTGTGGCAATGAAATAGAGAAAAGTTGAAGATAAATTACTGTGATTTTTTTTTTTTTAAGAATACCAGTTGTATTTCTAATAAGCAAGCAGAGCAAAGTGCCCACCAGGACTGAGGTTACTTTGTAATATGTACATTGTGAATGGTCTTAAATTCAACTGTGACCCAGGTGTATACACAGCACAAGTACATAGGAAGCTGCTGTAAGCTGACTCAGATCATTAACACTGTATTGTCTAAACCGTCAGTGGCTTTCTAGGATTCAGACATGTGTGCTCTACGTTCTTAAAATTTTATCTGTTATGTTTCATAGATGTTGATATTTAAACTTTTGTAGATGTTATTGTATGGTTTTATGTTGTTTGCTGCCTTGTTATATGTTTATGAAAGTGGAGGGAATTGAGCTCAGTTGCATTAGGTAAGGGCCCCTTTCCCAAGTCTTTTTATGGGAGACAAATTAGGCTGAGCTATTGAAACCTTCATTCCACTTGAATAATATAAGGAAGCTGTGCACACCCTCATGACTTAATGGAAGTTTGAGGCGTGGGAGGGGTTTTATTTCTTTCCCTGCAGATCCCTTCCCTCTTTTAATGCCTGCACAAAATATGAAATATGAAAACACCTGTTGTAGACAAAGGATGCATTTCATGGACTTGGCCAATTTAAGGACACACACACACACACACACACACAGTATCACTTATTAAAATGGTATTCAAAATATAGTGATAGCACGCTATAGGGGCATCAGATGCTGCCTTATAGGTACTGAGTCAGATCATTGGTTCATCGACCTCAAGATAGCCTGGTTTTGTCCAGTACACACAGATATTAAGAGTGAGCATGTATGCTATAAGTAGAGTGTCCTGTAGTAAGTGGCCAGTGCCTTGTTGCTCCTCTTTTCCAGGGGTGGGGGCCATATTTCCTTCTTGGAAAACTTCCAAGGGCCACATACCTGTGGTGGAGCAACAAAGGCAAAAGTGGTCAAGCAACAATGGTAAATTTTACACACACACACACACACACACACAGAGAGAGAGAGAGAGAGAGAGAGAGAGAGAGAGAGAGAGAGAGAGGGGCAAGCAAGCAAGAGGCATTGACAACAAGAGTTCAAGAAACTTTCCAGCCTGGCAAAGGCACTGGGGGTGCAAAGCAGAGCCAGTGAGGGGTTGGCTTGCAGGGCAGGCAGGATGGCCTGGGAAAGTTTTAAGGACCAGACAGAGGTCTGGAGGGCTGCAATTTGGCTCCTGGGGCTGAGGTTCCCCACCATTCTTTGCAGCATGCAAACACCATCTTACTGTCCTGTTCATGTCAGTGTACTTGACACTCCTGTTGAAATCAGTGAAACTTCCAAGCACTTAACTTTGGCACAGTTCTGCACTTCTACACTGCCGTCCTTTTCAGCAGTTGCCCATCCACGTAGCAAACTAATGTGGGAAGAGGAAATAAGCTTTCCTAAACCGAGTGCCAGCTAGCCTGCCACACCTCACTCCTCTCACTGATAAGCCAGGAAGCACCCTGGAAAATTAGTAACTCATTGCAGTTGCTGAAACTGGGGCTAGGGCAAGGGACTTTTACATGGGCCATTGAAAAGGAGGTAGGGCTGGGAATGGAAAGTCGAGTGACCTTTTGTCAGAAAATAATGGAATGAATCACAAGGTTTGACAACTCCGGCTTATCTTTGTTTTTCCTTGTGTGTCAGGCAACTGTGGTGGCTGAAATTTTGCTAGGTTCTCAAAGGGCACATTTCAGCAGAGCACAAGCTCTCTCACACAACTTCCTTTTTGTCCCTTTTTCGCAGGCTGGGTTTGTGGAAGAGTTACCCCTTAAAACTAACCAAACAATCCTCAATGGTGCAGCTAGGCTGGACCTCGGGGCCAAAATCCCGGGTTCTGTAACCCAGCATATCATAGGGGCAGCAGCAAACAGGACCTGTTTGGGCTGGTATGGGCATGCCACAGCCCATCAGTCCAATCTAGACCTCCTCTACATGGACCAATTGCCCCTTTGCCCAAACCTCTCTCTGGGAAATCATGTGAGCAATTTCCAGCACCACCCCCTATCCTATTTGCATCTTCTCCATCCCTCTCATAAATTCTTTGCCCTCTCCACCGACCGTCTCATGGATGTGCCATCATGGAAGCAGCACTAATCCCACTTAAGCAACCTAAAGGATAAGCCCCTTTTAATTCCCCAAAATGACACTGAGCAGAGAGTAGAGGTGCCACTGGCTCTGACAGTACTGGGTCCCATTAGTTTTCCATCCTGCAGCTAACTGAAATTCAGAATACTGAGCAGTATATAAATACCTGGAATAAATAATATTCTGGAATCCAGGATGGCAGTGATCTACTTATACTAGTGCTCTGAATTATATTTTTTCATTTGTAGCAACTTGATTTAGCTACCAGTGGAACACCCCAATTCCTACTGACATATATGGAATGTGGCTGCTTCTTGATGGTGCTTGAAGTCTCCCACTAAAAACTCCTGAGTGAATTTAGCAGACATGGGATTAAACAGATCCTCTTGAGAATCAGTAAACTGGTTATATACCAGAAAACAAATAATAGGAATAAATGGCCTGAGACTGAAGCTTTTTAACTTGCTCATATATGATCTGGAGTCAGGGATGAGCAGTGAAGTGGCCAAGCTGGCTGATCACATGAAACTATTCAGGTGAGAGGAGAATGGTCATAACCGTATTGTATTAAGGAGTATTCAAGAATAAAGAGAGAATAGACCATGCATCCCTATTTCCAGCAAATCTATGCATGTTGATCCAACAATGTGATAACGGTCCTTTTCTTTGCTTCCTTCTCTCAACTTTCCCCCATTCCCCACCACAACAGTAATGGCCACAACGAAACATGTTTCATATTTTATTTTGCGCATA
Source organism: Podarcis erhardii (assembly GCF_964252035.2). Taxonomy (NCBI): domain Eukaryota; kingdom Metazoa; phylum Chordata; class Lepidosauria; order Squamata; family Lacertidae; genus Podarcis; species Podarcis erhardii. The sequence goes on along the minus strand of NC_138499.1, from coordinate 54,413,035 downwards.
CGTTATGCTGTTGAACAACCTGCATTAATCTGTCATGAGTCATTGTTAATGTTTGAAAGCTACTGTGCCAATTCTATTTTAGTATCACACGAGCGCATAATAGTACAAGACCCACCAGCAGAAAGCATGATCCTAAAGAGTGGTTCCTTGTTTATCTTTCCATAATGTAAGAGCTGACCAGTCATGTCTTCCTGGCTTCTTATCTTTCAGCTTGTTCCTAAACAATTAAAGGAATTGCCATTTACACCATGAATTCACTTTGAGGTGGTTGGTTTTTTTTTCTTTTTATAAAAAAAAAGCCACCTATGGGTTGGTATGCACTGGGGCATGGAGCAGAATATATATACATTTCCAAGATACTGAGATGACGTAGGAGCCTTAGTTACAGAACAATGGTTGTTGGTTTTATTGGATTGTTAGTCTTCAAACATAGAGTCCCAATTACTTAAACTGACAACACTTAATGGTTTGCATATGCCTTCGCTGGGATGATTTGTGACGCTGTCTTTTACTAGGGAATTTCTACTGTAAGTGAGTTGAAAGATTTCTTTTGAAAGAGATTGAACTTTATTATTCTTTGTAGAGCATTCACAGTTGGTTCTCTGCCAATCTTAGAAGGAAAAAGAGGAAGCCCCTTGGCATGTGTGTATATGTCAATTCAGTACAGTGAAACTGGCAGATTAATGGCAAGGAAGACAGGACCAAGTTGCCCAAAGGGTTTAAACCTAGGTGAGCAAATCATGGATTCCCACATTTTGCAAAGCTGCTGATATCTTAATCCCCAACGTATAGTAAAAGTTTTGGAAATGAATTCTCTACCATATATTTTAATAAAGGTAAAGGTAAAGGTACCCCTGCCCATACAGGCCAGTCATGTCGGACTCTAGGGTTGTGCGCTCATCTCACTTAAGAGGCCGGGAGCCAGCGCTGTCCGCAGACACTTCCGGGTCACGTGGCCAACGTGACGAAGCTGCTCTGGCGAGCCAGCACCAGCACAGCACACGGAAACGCCGTTTACCTTCCCGCTATAAAGCGGTACCTATTTATCTACTTGCACTTAGGGGTGCTTTCGAACTGCTAGGTGGGCAGGAGCTGGGACCAAAAGACGGGAGCTCACCCCGCTGCGGGGATTCGAACCGCTGACCATACGATCGGCAAGTCCTAGGCACTGAGGTTTTACCCACAGCGCCACCCGCGTCCTGATATATTTTAATGGGAACATCTAAAATCACCCCTCCCCTTCAAATTGAAATACCTCTGCCACCCACATGAATTCGTGTTGGGAGGGGGCAACTTCAGCCTGTTTCGGTAATTTACATTCGATAGCAAACATCCAACCAAGCCTGTCAAAGAGGCCGTCTCATCTATATTCCTCTTCACACTACTCTTCCATGCTGCAGCTGTAATTAAAAGGCTTTTAAAAGAAAACCAATTCTGCAACACGGCAAACCTTTACTTCCCACTAGAATCGACAGAACTTGAGTATGCATAATTAGATGCACTGCAGATTAAGACTGAAATCCTATACACACTTACCCTGGGAGGCTCATTGAATTCAATGGGGCTTACCGCAGTGTAGATACTTGCACTGTTAGCCTTCTGCCTTTCTTATATTGATATCCTTAAACGCTAATTAGAACTACCTTGGCAATGCAGTCCCTTTGAAAATCAGTTGCAACCCCTTTTTTGAAGACATCTCTCCCCCTATTACATGGTCCTTTATCAGCTTAAGTGCAATGATACAAATAGGCCCTAGAAAGTTCCGCCAACATGTTTATTATGTTTCTTGTCCGCCAACATGTTTATTATGTTTCTTGTTGTTTATTATGTTTCTTGTTGTGTATCAGCTTAAGTGCAATGATACAAATAGGCCCTAGAAAGTTCCACCAACATGTTTATTATGTTTCTTGTTGTGTTATTATGTTTCTTGTTCTTGCCTAATAGCAAGAAGTGGGACCACCACAATAAAATGTTGTGGTGTATCCTCACAACCCCCAAGTGGAGGTTACAACCATCCTGTAGCAATTTGTGTGTGCACTATTCGGGCTTCAGATGGAGGAAGTTTCAGAAGCATGGCTATGTTCCCTGCTTCCAATGCCAGAGGCAGTTGTGTCTGTGAATATAGTTTCTGGGAATTGTAAGTGGACTCCCATTATTGCACTCAGGTCCTGCTTCCAGGGTTTCTCATAGAGAACTGTGATAACAGAATGTTGGACTAGGTGGGGCTTGGTCTGATCCAGCAGAGCTCTTAACTTCTTAGAACACTTTTTCTTTCCCACGCTGCTGTACCATATAGCGCTAGCTGCTTACATGCCATTTCACAGCTATATAGCAGGTAAGGCAGGTGAAAGAGAACGTGCCCCCCCTTTCATTATACCTGAAATATCTCTGTATATGAGTGTGAAGGGCTTCTTTAAAATATTTTTTTTAACATAATCCATCTCCAGTCTTCTCTCTGGGATACTTATTTTTTGGTGTTTGTGCAGTCCAATTCACTCTTTCTTCCCTTCCAGTTTCCACAGATCTTGAATCTTAAAGGCCATATCCTATTTTGTAGGTTTTCATATTTTAAATTACTTTATTTTAATTAACATACTTTTATACTTTATCACAGCTATTGTATATAAACCACAACTTTATTTTTGAGTGGCCCTGCCAAACTTCAAAACTGATAGCAGATTCAAATAGCAGAGTGCCTTTAGCAAGGAAGAGTATGGTGTTCCTAAGCTAAAGTCTTGTAGAGTTGCACTAACTTGCCTCTTAGCTCCTACTATGTTGTCCTTTTTAAAAATTTACACCTACTTTGCCTGAGCATATGTGAATCTGTAAAAGGTTTGGAATTCATTAAATGAGAAGGGTTTTTCCATTTGTAAACGCAAACTGGAACCGGCAAATGAGGAAAACTGGTAAGAGTTTTCAGATATTAACTTTCCTGGATGATTATCTTCATTTTACTAAAATATACACAACAGATTATATTTTTGTGAATTTTTTTTTATTTACACACCGTATCTAGAAGCAGATACATAAATCCTTATACAATTTTTCAAAAAATGTGCAAGAAATTACTATAATCTTTTTAACAAACCAAAACACATTTAAAATCAATGGACTTTGGATAATTCATTCTGTTGTGTGCTTAATACAAATAATGCACACTCAGTTGGAAACATACAGAAAAGTGTAAACTACAGCAATCTGGATTTTAAGTATTAATTTCATGGCACTCCATCACCACTATAAAAATTATTTAACCCAATATGTAGTAGTACAAAATTCTATAAGAATTTCTGCCCCATCCCATTATTGGCATAAAGAGTTTGGACTATTCTCCAAATACATCAAACTCTACAGTATTTTGTCATTTTAAGGTCTATCCCATCTTTGTCAAAGAGCATGTCTTTCATATATATTTTTGTAGTATTCAAAGATACAATATTAGCAATTGCTGATGTGACCATATTTTAGCTTAAAATTTGAAAGTTATATAGCTGAAGACCCTTCCTTACTGGAATTCACAGTCAATATATTGCTGGTATTTTGGTTTCACTTAACAGTTCCAATATTTACACATTTAAGAAATGAATTTGTACGAAAAAACTGCATGTTCTGCAAAGTTCAGCAGTAAGAGTTCATATGGAGATAAGCACCTTGACATGAATATTAAAGATAACCTGGGGATTTTGAAAACAAAGACTTTCCTGGGTTTACAAGACTTGATCTCCTGGGACCAGAACATAATGGACAGAATTACAAAGTGGGGGGGGGGGAGTAAGTAAAGTTCTGGTTGAATTTCCTCCCTCTCCAAGAATCACTTGCCTCAAGTTAGAAAATATGCAATGTACTCAAACATAGTTAGGGGAAATACTTCAAGCTTCATATGAATTATCAGTTTTGCTAGGGTCTTCCTTCTCTACACCACTATAAAAAAAATGCTCTGACCCTCACAGATCTGACCTTTCCTTCTTCTCCCTGCCCCCCCCCCCCCCCGCACAATCTGGAAGAGTTTGGAAAAAGCTGCCCCAACTTCCTTCTTTTTGCTGCTCCTACTGAGGCTGTAGAATGGACTCAGAGCTGTGCTACCACCTTTCCTAATTCAAAAATACTATATTCACCACAGGAGAAAGCTGGGTTTGAGTAAACATCTTCTGCAGATGTAGGATGTTACTTTTAGAAGATCTAAACGTATGAAGCGTCTGACAAAAATTAGCTGGTCTTAACTGGTCATGTAACTGCACTTGAACAGTGGGTCTGTTACGAATGTTTGTTGCTTGCGTGTCTGCTTATTGAAGATGTAAAACAAAGTGTAAGGGGAAGGCCTTAAAGAAGAAGAAAATTCAGGGAGACTTTGTTGCTATGATTGCAAGCCAGATTTATAGTACTAGACTATCCTCACAAGTGAAGAAAGGAAAATACGTCTATTTCCCGTGGACTGATATGCCAGAATCACCATTACACTGTACTGTGCATGTAAGCTATCTCTCTCTACTCTTGAGTACACCAGGTTTGAAAATATCCAATATGCAGGTGTTGTTTCATAGCCTATTAAAGGCAGCAAAGAAACAAGGCAGGCACATCTCAGCAGCACTGTCAGGTGCTTTTGCTGTAACAACAGAAGAAATCTATTAAAGGCTTGTAATCCAGTCTTTAAAACAAAAAATCCCTTTATTATTGAAACCATAGTGCTGCAAGGGGGTAAACTAGTTTAAAGAAGTCTAGCCCATCCCTCTGAAGGAACAGCAGCACAGGTGCACAGCTGTCTGCTTCAGCTTTTGTGTGCTCGCAGCCCACTGGGAACATGCCAGAGGGGGGGGTTTCTAAGGGTCTCAGGCTTTCCAGACCACATCTGAGAAAGGCGGGAGCAGCAAGCGGTTGGATACACTGGCTACAGAGGCCCTCCGCTGGGACTGCAACCAACACGAATTATGCAGGTGCCAGACTGCCAGAGACACCACATACTGACTTGTTGGGGTTTTGGACTTTTGAATCCTATTGTCTATATGTGGAGGTCCGTCAAACTGGTTTGTTCCCTTTGTTTCTTACACCACATTCTACTCATTGTAAGCTCAGAAATCACCGCTGCAGTTCACATTTGCTTTCTCGAAACCTATCTGGTGGAAGGACACTAATACAATACAGCTATTGCCCTCAATGCAATCAGTAGTTTTGTTTTAAAGTGATGCACTCGCACCAGGGAAGGCCAGAGCCCTGCCTGCAGGAGTTCAATCCCTGGCATCTCCAGGGCTTGGAGGGACCCCTGCCTGAAACCCTCTAGAGTCCCTGCGAGTCAGTGTGGACAATACTGAGCTAGCTTCCTATGTTACGAACTTAATTTGCTTTCTCCATACAAATTAATTAGTTCTTTTGTCTTATTTTTATCATGAACAGTCTAATTTTACATCACTATTTTTCCTGCCAATCTACAATAGCCTTTTCTGCTTATAGTATTAGCATGTTTAAACTGCAGTTATTAACCAAGCTATGCTAGTGCAGAGGCAATAGTGTTTTTCATCATAACCAACCGTAAGTATTCCACCAACCCTTCCAGAAGTTGTTTATTATTTCTGCTGATGTTTCAACAGCAGAAAAACGTTGATATGCCATTTGTTTATAGAATAGTAAGAAAACTTTAGGAAATTACCTCACCAGGTTAAAAAAAATGCTGAGCAGCTTGACTGATTTAGTTCTCCCATAACTTTAGAGTACCCCTTTCCTTCAGTGTTATAAACTGTCAATCTAAGAATGCACTATGCGTTAAATGCAATTTAAACATGACTCAGATTAACAGCTTGCAGGAGTAATCTATTGGCATGAGCAATGTCACATGGGAGAAACTCAACAGCAACTGTGAACAGGGGCTTCTGCTTTCTTGCAGACTTATGTTTGTTGGAGGTTGTTATGAAGTCTTGCATAAGCTCTGTTATTACACTGAACATATGAGCAGGCCATTTAGGCAACCAGTTAAAATGCACAAAATGTGACTGAATATAACACATAGATCTTTGTGGCAATAAGATATGTCCATCCTATGTAGTACAAAGAACAGAGCAATAAAGGCAATTCAAAAAGTGTTTTCAATGGAATCATTCAGTTGAAATGTACTCATTCCTTTATGTAATACATGGGTGCAACTCACCTCAAGGAGCAATTGCCCCCCAAATGCCAAACTGAAGCTTGGAAATAAATAGAGCAGAAGCCACTCATTCTGTCTGTCTTATTGTCCTAAGCAGTTTTGGGCCAGAAGATCCTCCAGGGCAGATGGTGTTGGATTACACTTTAAATGTTTCCCCACCACCTAAACAAGCTTGGTCACTTGCTTCAGGACCATTCAGAGCAGAAACAAAACGCCAGCATCAGTGCTGCATTTATGTCTGCTCATCCACGCTCAGGTATTTGCTAGGTGGCTGTCAGCAGCAAGAGATAAAATAGCTGCTCCTACTGGGCAGTTTTTCCAGCTGGACCACTTGCTTAGCCCAGATGTGTTTGAGGGAAAGTGTATGCATTGGTGGTTGCTGCTCTAGCTGATGAGAGGTTGGCTTGCTAGGAGATGAAGGCCTAGCAACGGGAAGGACAAAGGCAGATCTAACAATTTAATACTTTTATGGAGTATATGACTATAGGTTGCCATTTATCGGGACACAATGTCTTCCCCAAGTCCACTAAACTGCACAGTGGAAGAAATCAGCTGCTCCTGTAGAACTGTGCTACAAGAGCAAAGAGGAAAGCGGTGAAAAGCTAATCGGTCAGCATTGCAAGAACCACCTCTGAAAACCTGTTTTTAATACAAATGAACTGAAGAGAGTATGAGAAGGAATGCAGAATGCAAGTTCATGCTGTCTCAGAACAGCAATATGACTGGAACATTAGAGATCTAAATATACAACTCATATGGAACTGTAATACCATCATAACTCGTAACATCATTATTTAGAGTTTAGATACCAGGATAATGTTTACTTTTGACCTTTGCCATAATACAGATTATCGTTCCAGGAAACGTTTTTACTCCAACCACACAGATTTTTATTTTATTTTTGCATTTGAAGGGGAAATACCCCGCACCCACCCCCCAAATGACAAGGGTATTAAGCTAACAAGTATGCTTCCTATTGTATAAAATGGATTACTTTCTTTCTCAGACTCAAAACACTGTACCATAGTATATATTATTGTGCCTTTTGTGTATAAAATTTGTAGTCTTGCTTTGGGGGTAAAAATCAGAAAACCAAATGAAGATTTTGCATAAATATCAGGATGGCAAAGCCAATAAGTGACACACATGAATACTTTGCTCAGGAATTTAAGAATACATCTCTCTAAATACTCCCCACACCTCAGAACCTATTTTAACTGGGCAAGAGAGACACTTCCACCTATCATTCCCACAGCAAAAGTCATGCTTTGCCTCTGATATTCTTTTTAAACACTATGATCTAAAAATATTTTTTTAAAAAATAGAAGTTTAGCATATCGATTCAGGCAACCCAGGATGTGGCACCATTGCAGTACCTTGCAGCAACACTGTACTTTAATATTATAAACTCATTCAGAGCACAAAAAGGCTAGGTAGAACAAGCAATAGAGAATTATCCAGAAATGAAGATTTTTCAAAACTTTATCACCCTTTAATATTTTTTTACTAAACAGAAACATATTCAAATTTTTGAGATGGGAAGATGAAAAAGAAAATTACTAATGGCCATATCTTTCAGAGGATAGGAGGAAAAACATAAAACTAAAACAAGACATATGAAAATGGCACAAAATAAATTTTGTAACCTACAAACTAGCCTCCAAAATACTACTTTTTTTCTCCAGAAATTTCAGAGCTCAGTTTCCTGCTTGCTAACATTTTTATTAACTAGATCTTTCCTTAATGCAAACAGGAATACTTCCTTTCCACCATATAATGCTCAGTAGAAGCAGTCCCATGAGTACAAATCTTAATGGCCCCAATCCAAAGTTAGGTAGTTACATTTAGGTCCAGCAGCAACTTCTCCTGCTGGTTTCTACAGAACCAACTTCTGGATTGGATCCATTGTGTAAACTATGTAAATCTATCTTCCTCTGGAAAACCTAGTGCAGGATTTTCCCATATCTCGCATATTAGATGGAACTGCTTTTCCTTGTTTTGAATAAGACTAAGCAGAAATGAGTCTGGTAATGCACTGGAATATTTCCTATAGGGATTACGCCATAATGTAATCAATTCAGTCTTAATTTCAAAACATGCAAGGTTTTTTAAAAATGAAACTTTGGGGATAATTTTAATTTATTCTCTTCCCATCTTACATATTGAAATGAATATAATGATGGAAAATGTATGCTAAGCAAATAAAAAAACATTTAAGGGCATTATCTAGCAAAGTTAAGTACTTGCTAATCCCATCAATTTCTATGGGAGAAATTTAAGCATGTGCATAACTCATCTATGAAATTAATTAAATTTGAATTGGCTTAACTTTGGCTAGATGATGTCTCAGTTTAGCAGGAAATATGGGGTAATGTTTAGATCTTCTGGTCAAATAATAACTTTTAAAATCCTACTGGCAAAAAACCCACTATGTTGAAATTATCCGAAAAAGGATAGATTTCAGTTATCCGACCATGTGCTACCATAGCTTAGTCAAAATCAGTTTTACAGGGATATCAAATAGTTTTTAAAAATGGCCTCTGATTTACATTAACTTTTGTCTAAATACTGAATACTAGCAATATTTTTTTTCCAAGTCTGTTTTGAAAGGCTGTTTTTAAAACTTAAAAAATGGTTAAGAATGAACAAAAAAAGCGCAAAACAATATATACAATCTTTGAAACTAGTTTAGGAGAAAGGAGGCTTTCAAAACATATGTTGCATAACTGTTGCGTCAAACATTCCCTCCAGCCCACAGTTAACTTTATGCTTTTAATTAGGATACTGGGAAATCTTTCTCAGCATACATCTAAATTCTGTATACTGGCACAATTTTTCCACTTTTTAAAAATTCAAAACAAAACAAAACCAGGCTGTTTGAAAAAGACAAAACATATCCCATCAAGTGTCAACTTTTACTTATGGTCGAAAACACATGAAATGTGCTTCAAATGCATAAAAATCACAGTGGATTAGCAGCAAAGGAGATGGGGAGTTTTAGGAAAACTTTTATCATTCACATTGTGATTATTTTGCACACTGAATGAAAGATAGCTATTCATTCTCCTAAAAAAAATATGCTGAGATCATTATTTTAAAACATAAAACCCAGACCACCCATTAAACAAATAAAAATGAATTACCCTTCTTTATGCACAAAATGAAATTATGGCAGCAAAAGACTGATAGCAATTAAAGTTTGTAAACGGTATTTCAATCTCTCTTCTTTATTTTATTTTGTTGTTGTTCCCAAAGTGCAAGATGCAAGGTTCCCATAAGCCTTCAGTAGTGCTTTTCTTGTAAATAATCCTTCATTTTGTTTGGCAAAGGCAGTTTCTGAATCAGATCTATTCTGGTATACTGGCGTATAACAAAGCGACACAGATACTGTAACGAGCGCACCTGCATAAAACGAGATACTGGATTGGTCAGTCTGACTGGGTAAGTTGTAGATCCAGGCAATCGAGACCTTGAATAGCAAAACGCTCCATTTTCAGAGTCCCTGATGGAGTGTTCAATGAGATCAACTATAGAAGTATGTCCCTCCACATCTGGTTGTTCATAAAAGCTAAATCTGCCATTTGAATGCTCAATTCTTGTATGAAGAGTTTTACCATGGGAACGGAAACTCAAACTTAAAAGATAGCGGTCATCAGAGCTATCTCGTACAAGAAACGAGCCATCAGGAACATTGGCCAATTTTCCTTCTGCTTCCCATCGTGTAATTGGGCCCCAGTACCACCCTTGCTTTGCAAGTTTTTTCAGTTCTTCTGTGAGGCTGGTCACAACCATAGGGCCACTGTTTTGTACAGAATCATAAACTCTTCCAACTCCAGGTGCAGAGTTAGGATCAAAATTCAAATGGCAACGCATACTTTCAGCCACATGGACATCTGTGGCGTTTAGGCCATTAAAGTTCCTTTGGATTTGATTATTCTGTATTGGAGGTAGCAACGGAGAGAGCGGAGGAACATCACTGTGATTGACTCTAGAGCTTTGCAACATGACTCCTGTGGTACCAATTAATAAACCACTCACTGCCTGGTCAACAAAGATATCTGGGGTAACTACTACATCTTGACTCACTGGACCCTCTTCTTCGTGAAATGCACTGCCACCCATTTGAGAAGAAACCGTCGAAACCTCCATGGGTGAGGAACTATCCAAACAGTAACTACGTGATCCTTCCAAAGGATACATTCCCTCATCTAAAGGCACAGTATACTGAATGTAGTCCTGAGGCATAAGTCCAATAACTACAGGCACATGTTCATCAATATGGAGATGCAAATCTCCATTCTGAGATTCTGTACTTTTCAATGCATTGTTTTGTTCCTGGAACACACTGTCGGACTGCAAGTCATGGAAATCTTTGCGAACACCATTCAGTGCAGGGCTTGGATTTGAGGAGTGGACCAAGGCCTTTACTTTCACTTCCATTTTTATACATGTTTCTTCTGAGTTTGTTGGACGAAGCGGCCACGGAGTTGGGCTATAATGGTGATTTCGGAGGGATGTAGATCTAAGAGGTCTCTGAGCTCTCACATCTTTGAAGGTTATTGGAGCAGAAGAAGAAGAGAAGGTGTCATCATCAGCAGAGCTAACAGATGGCGTGCTACCTTTGCCGCCTTTCTGCTTTTGTTTTGCTGAAAGCCGCCTTTTTAACGTACCCATTAAGCTTTCACTCTTCGATCTGTTTTTTCCACCTTTCTCATCTTCACTGTTGATGTCACAACTCGGCAAATCTTTACCATAGCAGCTACCAAACAAGGAGTCATCTTTTCCAAAATCATTTAACGATGGTTGTGCAACTACAACGAAGTCACTTTCATCTTTGCTCTTATTTAAATTAAAAGACTTACGAATGGTCTTGAGACTAATTTTCTTCATTATGAAAGTACAGCAAATCTGACTCTTCTGAAGTTCTGCCCCTAAAGCAGGTAATGCAGGAGCTTCTTCATTGATGTGCGTTATCCAGTCTCATTTAACTTCGAAGTCCCATTTCCTGTGGGGAAGAGGAGAAAGACACATTATTTTATGTATTTGGAAAGACACATTATTTACACTACAGCAATGGTAAACAGATCTATATAACCAAAGTATAAGCTTAAAGGAACATCAAGAAATATCAACATACTATCATATGCCATTTTTATTTGGAAACTATATTATATATTTTTATTGTATTCATCTTTGATTTGTTGGCTGATCAGTCTTTTGAGGCTTAAGGTTTGGATTAAAATTACAACAGACCCCTTCTGTTCACATTATCAAAGAAAGTGAGTATCTTTCATGACTCTCCTTTTCTGTAGAAGGTGCATACTCTGAGAATGTCCAGTTTTATAAACACTTCCCACAAGGGGTGAGTAAAGAAAGAAGAAAATGGAGATATCAGGTTTCCATGAACAGATCATGCAATATACAATGACACATTACCGATGCCTCCTCTAGGCATTGCAGGTTTACAGAGTAGGTAAAGAACGTTCTTTCCTCTGAGTCAACATTAGCTGTACACTTCTATATAATCAATGGCAGCACTGATATAAGGAAAGCCTGGCTTCTACTCCTGCCTTTTGTGACCCTTAATGAATTCACTAATTGCAATCTCTTACTTTCTCCTTAAGAACTCAACAGAAGTTATTCAACTGCAGAACAGGAAGAATATATCTCCCATCATGAGTTACTATTTTACTGGCCATTGGCCAGCCCACATTTAGTGCAATATGATTCACCTTGTGCTAGGAATCTCCTTCCTGCAAATGTTATGATTTGCTACCGGTGCCTCTGATATTGGTAACTGTTATGTGAATTCAGCATGAACTCAGCTCCCAAAGTCTAGAAAGAAACCCAAAATAATGTCTGTACGAGCTAAAAATGCACATTATGCACACCAGTTTCACCTTAGTCCAAGAAACACTTCTCCCATGATGTTTCTCGCAATCCCTCTCCTGCAGCAGCTTCTTATACAGCTTCTAAGGACAAGGGGTAGGGTAGCTGCAAACACCTAGTTTTTGAACGTAGTTCAATTTTCTTATTAACTTTTCCACTAAGAGTAAGTATTAATTTTTCAGAGTCATTATGAGAAGGATTATGCATGATGAATAGACAACAATCTAGGATTTCTTCTTATGTATTTTTGTCTGAAATATCTTAACTATACACTTAGGACAGCGTTTTTGCATGCAGCTTTAGTGTTCAGCTTCCAGATTTTCCAGCAAGACTAGAACTCTAAACAACAACATTTGATACCAGATTAACACATTTATTGCTTAGATACCCATTTGACAGTATCTAATAACACTATTCTGGAAAGTACACAATAATAGCTTCCCACTGAGCAAGTTTTTATTAGTGGAAAAACTGCACATCTGATATTCTAGAAAAGTAAAACCAATGCCCTTTATAAAAGAAAACTTTGTATCTAAACATTTCATTTTAATTTGTCGTTTCTAATAACCTTCAGTTTTTGTTGAACCTTTACAAAATCGCACCAACACTGTGGTTAATTTAGCCTTTGCATTAATAGTCCTTCAAACTAACATTTTATTCTTACATATTTTCAGTATAGCTTTTATTTTATTTTTTAGTTGTACTGATAAAGTAGCTTGTACTGTTTATTATACATATTTTCATGTTCTGCTTTAAAGCATTTGAAATTAGAAACATTAAATTCTAAATAAAATATCTGACACACAAACATTTCTTACTGCAACATACTATCAGTGAAACCCTAGGAAACTTTATTCAGAAGAAAGTAAAGGTCTGTTCAAGAGGGAATACTCACTAATAAGTGTGCTTTCAATTGCAGCCTAAGTAAATTTCCAGTACTTGTGGAGCAATCATAGAAGCTGAAAAAGTGTAACGGACTCCAAATTGTCGTGTCAAATCTTCTACATCTTACACTGTATTTGAGATTTAAATATTTATTTGGGGGGGGGAGAGAGATCTACTGCTGTTTTGGGATATTAGTCTTTATCTCCAGGCAGCCAATTTATTTAATGTAAAAGATTCAGAAAATATGACTAAATTGATTTCTACAGCACTTATAGTGTGATCTGCAAACTACTTCATATGGAATAATTACACAACACTTATCTTACTTCCTTAATAGCTCTAAAAGGATTCAAGAGCAAGTATTCTGGATTAGGACATTCTCACAATTAGTGTGCGGCAGAATAACCTTGTGTATGCTGCAAAGTACCAGATTGTCTGTGCAAAGATAAACGTCATTTAATCAATTACAGCTCTGACCTAAAGCTACTGATTTCACTGAGAAGACTCTCACTTATTTTAATTGGATTTGTCTCTGGCCTTGCAACAGTCAGCCACTGACTTTGTATTTAACCTTGAGAATGTTCAGGTCCCACTGACCTTCTACAGGTAAACAAATAAAAATATGCCTAGAAGATAACAGAGTTCAACTGAAAACAACTCTCTAATTATTAAGTAATACTGATCAACTGGAGTAATTCCCTACAGTGAAATTCATCATTGCTTCCTGTTTATCTTCTCTACAATAATTCTGAGGAAATTTGCAACAATTACAAATTTCAAGGAAGTTTTAGCAGCAGTCCTAAATTTTATGCTTTGTATCATTATCAGACTTCATTAAAAGCAAGTACACCCAGTTCAGATGTAATGCTACACCATGGTTCAATATTACAGCAGCAATGAGTCAGCCCTTTGTATTTGGCTCAGGCTTTTTAGAACTTTTTGTGTTATGCTTTATCTCTGTTTTAATATTGAAAATGCTGTATAATATACACGTAAGTTCTCATGTCTATGGTGGATCAGCCTCTTGAGGCAGATTAACAGTCATTAATGTGATTTGTCAGTGGTCTGTGAATTTAAATGTAATGTCAAAACACAATTGGTTGCTGAAGCAGAGACTTAACACTCCAGCTTTCCTATGGAGAACGGCAAAGCAGTAGCAAGGCTGGCACATCAGTAGAGCTAATCTGGGACTCCCATCATTGTAGCAGGTCATTGCAGATGTGTCACTGTTCATACTCAGAAACCTCATTTGTAGGTTATTAACAAATTTATTCTCCAAGCCAAGAACTACTGTCACAATCATTTTGCCTACATGTAAATAGGGCTGCCCAATAAATCACCATATCGTTGAATACCTGTATTGAAATAACATCGTGATAAAGTGTTTCAACAAGGCAATATGCTTCACCGGTATCTTTCCACTTAGGGCTCAGCTAATTATGCAGAGGAACACCCCTTACCCCCCATGGCTAGACGGTAAACAAAGAATGCAAGCAAAGAACTGGAAAGCAATTCTTTCTTTCCCCATCAATGAAAAAAAGAGGGGGAAGAGTTTATTTTATTTTATGGTGGTGTTTATGTTGTTGGTTCTCCCTAAACAGCTTTCCTCCCTATCAAAAAGGGTTTTTTATTGTATAAAGGAAACTATCTTTTCACTTGCTTGCCCTCCCTGTGATAAAAAGGGAGAGAATGGTAGAATGAGGGCTTTGAGGGGGGCCTTCGGTGTGGGTGGGGAATGGAGTGAAGATTTATGCTGAAATGGGAGGTTGGGTACTATGTGAGAATGCTGGGAAAAGTGTTTTTTAGTAAGCAGTGCAAGCAAATGCATGTCTACTCACAAGCAAGCCCTACTGAATCCAATGAGGCTTACTCCCAGGAAAGTAGTTTAGTTGAACTCAGTGGGGCTTATGCATGCATATATTACACTTACTGTATTTTTCTGTATATAAGACACCCCTATGTATTTGGGGGACACACACTCAGATTTAAGAAAATGGGGGAAGATGTATCCATGTATAAGATGCCCCCTAATTTTTGACATTATTTTTATGAAACAAACCTAGACTTATACATGGAAAAATATGGTAGATCTCTGAGTGGGGAAGCAGAAGGAAGTTTATTTAATGTTTTTTATTAAATCTACTACTTCCTTAAATTTTAAAGCTCTCCACTGCCACAGGGAGCTCCGTCAAGGCCCTCTGCTGCTGCAGGGAAGCACGGTGATGCTACAGGGAGGTACAGTAGGACCCTCTGCACCCCCTCCGCCATCATGGAATGGAAAGGGCAAGACTCTCTGTCACCTCTGTCACGAGGCCTGCCAAGGCCCACGACAACAGCAGATATATATACATGATATATCAAGATATTGTGATATTTAGCTGGTGATATATCATGATGTTGAAAACCAGTTATCGGCCAGCATATTCTCAGTTCCTCTTCCTTTTGCATGCAACCTCCTGTCCTGCAAATGGGGGGTGCACAGGGTGCAAGTCATTCAGGCCTTCTGCAGAAGTGGCATAACCACCATAGTGCTTTTTCCTACTCTTCCATTATCTGAGTTAAAATTTCTGTTCTAAAAGTAAAACAAAAAGATATCTGATGCCCTTTAAGGTTGGATACTCTTTAGCCATTTACTGGATTTCCCTGAACTCAAAGGAAAAATAAAGGTCTGATCTGGATTGCCCTAATGTGATTTACAAATAACATACAATTTACAGTGGTGCCCTGCAAGACGAATGCCTCGCAAGACGAAAAACTCGCTAGACGAAAGGGTTTTCCGTTTTTCGAGGTGCTTCACAAGACGAATTTCCCTATGGGCTTGCTTCGCAAGACGAAACCGCTAATAGCCGCTAAGCCACTAATAGCCGTGCTTCGCAAGACGAAAAAACCGCAAGACGAAGCAACTCGCGGAACGAATTAATTTCGTCTTGCGAGGCACCACTGTATATCCTAAATAGTTTTCTTTAATAGTAATTAAATCATGAGACGTTAAGAAGAAATCAGAAGTAACTGTAAAATATTGGGGGGGGGGGGAATCAGTGCTCTTCCATCTCTTTTCTTAAGATCTGAAAACTTTCCTTTCCGCCTTCAAACATCTCCATGCCTTATTTAACATACTGATACATTCAGACACATCAAACTTCAGAAACATGAAGGTTGAATTAGAAAATCTGCCTATCAACAAAAGTGCTGTCAGCACAGCTAATAACTCTTACAACCTTTTATAAAACCTGCTGCAATATTCACTTTTGCAAATTGGCACAAGTGTGACAGAAACACAACAAAGCCTCTCATGTATGAAACATTTTTGTATCATTAAAGAGTCAAACAGCTTGTATACAAAATGACAGCAGAATATATTTATTCTCGTGCTAGAGTGAAGGTTGTAGAAGCTCTTAAGGTATACAGCGCCTTCTTAAAAAGCCAAATGTAAGTCCAGTGTCTCAAAAATACAGGCTCCAAAGGCCCACCAGGTTCATGCTCTAAAGCTTTCCCACATTGCTTCCCTGCAGCCTCAGGTACGGTATATGTCCAAATTTGCATTTGACCTTGTCTGTAACATCTAATTCGGGTTATAGATTTGAAACGTATACAGAAGCAGTAAGGACACTTGTACCAGTAAAGCACCATGCTTTCTTCACCTAATATGGAAAAGTCCTACTTTAACTTAATAGTCTTTGACAGAGTGTCAGGTTTTAAAAGGTAAATGCCAAAACAGAGCAAATTCCAGCAAATGGTGGAAAGTCAAGTTTTACCAGCTTAACAAAACATAAGGGTAAAGGTAAATAGACAACTTGTTAAAAGGTACATCTCCATTTTTATATAGTATCCTCTTTTTTTAAAAAAAAGGATACTAAACATGAATTGTAACTTCCATGTTCTATCACCGCTGTACACTGTTGCCAGCTTTCCACATTCTGACATTACAAAATACCCAGTTGCTTTTAAAACTTTTCTCATTTTTTGATACCAACACATTTTCTACTTTTAAAAACTATTTTGAGCCATTTTCAACAGATATGATACTACTGAGTATTCTGTAGGTTCACACATTGGGAACAAATATATGGAAATCTTCCATGATTTCAGATCAGAAAAAGTGATATGCACCAGTGCTACAAAATTTCCTACCTGGCATCAAAGCCTGTTATTTGTGTTTTAACTATAGGCTTCTAGCCCACTTTCAAACTGCTAGTGGGACAGTATCAGATGAGGTGGTCTGTTGTGCATGTCGTATGTAAACAATGACACATCTGTTTTGCAATCATTAAATGGTTCTCATAAGGTATGCAATTTACTTTTTGAGAAATTATTTTTGAGGGCACACTGGTGTTTAGAGAACACAATTTCAATGGCATCAATATAAAATGAACAAAGGATAAGAAACTCAGGTGCAATAATCTAGAACCGGTAATACATTTTAGCAAGTTGTAGCAAATTCTGCAAACGTTTGGCAGGTGTATCTGGCTTACATATAATGGGGAAAATGTAAGCATTATATTATTCCCTGTTCAGGAAGC
Source organism: Podarcis erhardii (assembly GCF_964252035.2). NCBI lineage: Eukaryota > Metazoa > Chordata > Lepidosauria > Squamata > Lacertidae > Podarcis > Podarcis erhardii. The sequence goes on along the minus strand of NC_138499.1, from coordinate 54,395,608 downwards.
TTTTAAAGGCACAGAATACAGTGGTACCTCGGGTTACATACGCTTCAGGTTACAGACTCCACTAACCCAGAAATAGTACCTCAGGTTAAGAACTTTGCTTCAGGATGAGAACAGAAATTGTGCTCCAGCAGCGCAGCAGCAGCGGGAGGCCCCATTAGCTAAAGTGGTGCTTCAGGTTAAGAACAGTTTCAGGTTAAGAACCTCCAGAACGAATTAAGTACTTAACCTGAGGTACCACTGTACTTTTGATGAATAAAAAAAGAAGTTGGTCCATCTATGTTAAATAGCTACAATGTGTTCACATTGTTACCACTACAGCAGTTTCCTTCCAAGGTCTGCAAAGTAGAATCTGAAGAACAGTACAGAAGATTCCTATCCTTACAACATTACAACATCAAGATAACCCAACTGTTATAAGTGATGCTTATGTAATAATTAGTGCTTAGCAACAGGTAAACTAAGTCATAACACTGGTATTATCAATCATATTACAACTACAATATATGCGAAGTGAATACATTTAAAATCAAAATGATGTACCATAACATCAAAATTGCTCTTATACTGCCACTAATCTGCAAATACTTCTGAACTGTTTATAAAAACGGGCTTATAAATATTACTTTTCCATTCAATTATATCAAATAATGTTCCTGATCTGACATGCTTCGGATGTGGAAATTAAAAATCCTGTGTCAGATACATATGCAGCAAGGAAACAGGCTCCACTGACACCTTCAAACAATAGTGAATATATTTCTGTGTATATTTGCATCAATTTCCATATAGTATATATCTATAAAAAATGAATTATTGCTTCTGTTGATATAACTTAATATTACTAATACAATCATAAAAATGTAGAACTGGAAGGGACCACAAGTCACCCAGTCCAACCCCTTCCAATGCAGGCAACTTTCAGTACCAGGAAACTCCCTGGAGAGGGCATGCCACAACTGCGGGGCTACCAGAGAGAAGGCCCATTCTCTTATTGCCAAACTCCAAACAGCTCTCAGAGGAAGCTCAGAGAAAAGGACTTGGATGTTGATCTTAGGGATGTTGATCATAGGGAAAGTACTCATTTTCAGTTATTCAGGACGAAGTCCTACAGAACTCAGTGGAATAAACATGCTTATAATCCTACATTAAATCTGTCTGCTTTATAAATAATTGCATATTTGGGACCAAGTTACCTAAGAGAATGCATCAACCCATATATCCCTGGCTGGAAACTGTGCTCCTCAAATGGGGCACGACTGAGATTTTCACATGCCCCAGACATGAGCTTAGTTTGTATTAGAAACAGGAATTTAATGCTACAGCTGCAGCCGTCTGGGAACAATTACCATCTAAAATTAAACGGGCATCCAGCACTGTGATCCTTAGGTGCCTACTGAATGTTTTTAAGAAGGCTTTCCCTATGGCATGACCCAGCCATTTATGAAATATTAACTGTGTATCTGTAGGAATGCTTTTATTATAGTCAGAGTTTGTCAATATGGTTTTAATAATTTATATTTGTGTAATTATTTTATATTATTTTTATCTTGCTGTACATAGCTTTGAAGCAGTTTATAAATTTGTAAAATAAATAAATATGAAAATAGCACATTTATGCTCAGGCTATCAAGGGCTGAACCCAAAGTCCTACAAAATAGTTAACATAAAGAAGTGCATGTTAGCAACTGCCTGGTCCATTGCTCCAACTCTAAATAGTAACTCTTAAGCAAGTTTTGAATCATACCAAATACAGATATTTGCAAAGCAAATTTCTCCAGAGTAAAGAGCATGCTACTCTTAAGCTCCCTGAGCACGGAAGGAGCTGACAGTGTGTGAGATCTATATAAATAAAATCTTGCAACTTTTTGTCTTTTTTAAAAAAGGGGGAGAACAATGCAAGAGATGAGAACACAATGTCAGCACAATTGCATGAATAATTAATCACCCTCCAAATGAGAACAGACAAAGGTTTCAATGTCACATTTTTATATTTTGCTGTCTTCAGCTAGCAGATATTTAAAAAAGAAATTCCCTTTTGATTTTGTAATGTCTGAGAAAAGTTTTGCTACTATAAATGCTTGCAAGGATCTGTAAGAGTGACATTGCAGCTGAGATAGATGGCAGATTTGGCCAAAAGATTTCATTCTACAGCCAACTAACACAAGCCAAAAATTCCCTGTGACTCTGCATGCACAATCAATTTCATTGGGATGCTGTATAATTGGATCCTATACCAAATCAATTTGCAGCATCAAACTTTGTCTCTTCAACCATCTGAATCAGACGTATTTACTATAAAGCCCCTGTTCTGAATATTTAATACCTGTATAACCTTAAGGCTGTCTGTATGTGGGGCTGTGATGGATGCAGGGGGGGGAAACACCTTCTGATAGAGATGAGTCACTGGGAATACACTACACTAATGCTCCCAATTGTGAGGTCATTTCTTATAGTTTTCTGACCTTCATTTACCTATAGCTATAATTCTAAGCACTTGATAAGGAGTAAGCCCCACTGAACACATTTCATAGCTATCTACTCTACAATATACAATAAGCTTGACTAGAACAAAATAATGAAGTATATTAATGGATAAATAACATGTGTAAAGAAATCTCATGTAGATATAAAGGTTTTAGTTCTAAAAAGGGAGGCTATTTCATAAGTACTTTCTCAATAAATTGAGAAATTGACCAGCCTTGACCAGCCTGGTGCCCTACCAATGTTTTGGACTACAATTCCTCTGTCCTAGCTAGAACAGCCGTATGGTAATGAAACTGATGGGAGTGGAGGGAATCAGGTTGGGGAAGATTGCTACTGACATGTTCCTAACTGAACTTGTGGCTGTTAAATGGTGGGATCATGTGGTCTGTTCAATACGGACAATGAAGTCTACTACCAAATGTCAGACTTTACTCCTCTAGCTAACGCAATGATGAACACAAAAGGGGAGGCAAATGTGTGCAAAGAAACAAGTGCACCGCATGTAGTAAATGTGCTCTAATAAATACACAGCTTTGTCCTACATATGTTGATCTGGAGATGTTTCACTGAGAAGGGGAAGAAATGGAGGCAGTGAGAGATTTTACTTTCTTGGGCTCCATGATCACTGCAGATAGTGACTGCAGTCACGAAATTAAAAGATACCTGCTTCTTGGGAGAAAAGCAATGACAAACCTAGATAGCATCTTAAAAAGCAGAGTCATCACCTTGCCAACAAAGGTCCATATAGTTAAAGCTATGGTTTTCCCAGTAGTGATATATGGAAATGAGAGCTGGACCATAAAGAAGGCTGGTCGCTAAAGAATTGATGCTTTTGAATTATGGTATTGGAGGAGACCCTTGAGAGTCCCATGGACTGCAAGAAGATCAAACCTCTCCATTCTGAAGGAAATCAGCCCTGAGTGCTCACTGGAAGGACAGATCGTGAAGCTGAGGCTCCAATACTTTGGCCACCTCATGAGAAGAGAAGACTCCCTGGAAAAGACCCGGATGCTGGGAAAGATTGAGGGCACAAGGAGAAGGGGAGGACAGAGGACGAGATGGTTGGACAGTGTTCTCGAAGCTACCAGCATGAGTCTGACCAAACTGTGGGAGGCAGTGGAAGACAGGAGTGCCTGGCGTGCTCTGGTCCATGGGGTCACGAAGAGTCGGACACGACTAAACAACAACAACAAAATGTGCCTATTTGCATTTGTAGGTAGCTGAAAGCATGAGTGGGAATGTTGAAGGAAGTCTTTTGATAAACGGAGTGCCTGGGACCTGGGGGCTGAATTCTGAAGTTGATTCAAATTAATCAACTATTTGGGGAGGCAAATTAGTTTTATTTAAAACATCTCAGTGTTAGAAACTCTGATATATAAACTAGGCGCCAAATGGCTCATTAAACCTGAGTTACAATTGCCAAAATGGAATGCCTAGTTGCCATTTTTGGGCCAGATGACTCGAAAGTCATATTTTGCAGTATGACTTTTTAGTTCCTGAAATTAATTCTGATTGTACAGATACAGATAGAATTCTACAAGATGTGTGAAAACAGTCAAGATCCAAGGATCCCCAGGCATGCACCTCCAGATGGTGGCGATGTCATCTTGGTGCCCAGGCATCTTTACAGGTAGCAGATAGCCAGGTGCAACAAGAACCTGGTGAGTTTCAAATGCTGTAGCTTTAAAAATTATCATCAGCGAGATGATATGCCCAGCATGACAGGAAGCTAGCTACAGCTGTTTCAGGAAGGGAGTTAGGAACACCCTCTTTGCAGCCTTTATTGATGACCAAGCTACTGCATTCTGAACTAGTTGTTTCTGAGCACTCATCAAAGAAAGTCCTATGGAGAGTGCATTACAGTAATTCAGATGTGATGCAATTATGGAATGGGTCACCATGGCCAGATCTGAATTCCACAGCAACAGACATTGATGCATCATCTCAGCTGGGCAAAGGCACTTCTGGCCACAGATGAGAACTTAGCATCCAGGGTGTCCATAAGAACTCCCAAGCTATGACCTGAGTTTTCAATAGGTGTGCCAACCACAGTTGAATCCCAATTCCTGGATCAATATGACTGACCATAAGCATCTCTGCCTGGATTAAGATTCAATACATTTGCCCTTATTCAATCCATTGCTGCCTCCAGATAACAATTCAGGACCTAAACAGCTTCCTTAAAATGAGAGGGAAAGGAGAACACAGTTGGTTGTGCCATCCACATATTGGATGACACCAAACTTCTGCTTATCTGTCCCAGATATTAAATAGCATGGGAACAAGCTAAAACTCGAAAGGGCACCATAGGCTGTGGCATCAAATAGATCTCCCACTAGCTTCTAAAACTGGTGCTCCAGGAAGGACTGGAACCACCGTAACACCATGCCACCAAGACCCATCCCAGATATCCAGTTCAGAATACTATGCTTGATGGCATGCCAAAATGTCCAACGGAACTAACAAAATGCATTTATCCTGTACAGTTCCCAGTATAAATCACCAAGGAGACCAAAGCTGTCTTGGTCCCAAAACTGGGCCTAACACTGGATTGAGATGAGTCTAAGAAAACCTAGAGCTGCGGACTCAGGCACTTTGCCAAAATGGAATATTTAAAAAACTTACTATAAATTTTCCAGAACACTGGGATTAAGCAAAATGTTTTTTCTCCCAGTAAATGTAAACACATTTGCATTTTATGAGGCAAAAAAATAAAAATTCAGTGATTTCTGCAGCAATAATGCCTATGTATTATTTTTTGAATTCTCTAACCCATTAGAGCAACAGAAATGTAAAAGCACAAATTTAGAGAGGAATAGTTCCTGCTATTTCTTGATTCTTACAGCTTCTACTGATTGGAGAATCAAAACAACAAGAGTATAGCATACTTTGATTTTTCTCCCACAAAGCTGAGGCAGGCCAGTTCACACATGTATGTTAATTACCAGATAATTCAGCATCTGGTGACTAATGTGCCATCATATATCAAGCACCAGAGATAAAACTTTCATGTCACCTCAGAATTTGGTAGAGACACCAGTGCAAGTAGATAAATAGGTACCGCTGCGGCGGGAAGGTAAACGATGTTTCCGTGTGCTCTGGCTTCCGTCACAGTGTTCTGTTGCACCAGAAGTGGTTTAGTCATGCTGGCCACATGACCTGGAAAGCTGTCTGTGGATAAACACTGGCTCCCTCGGCCTGAAAGCCAGATGAGTGCTGCAACCCCATAGTCGCCTTTGACTGGACTTAACTGTCCAGGGGTCCTTTACCTTTTACCTTTACCTATTAAGTAATTATACAATGAAGACTCAAGTGATATACATACATGTACGAACTGGCCCTCTGTCACAGGACTTGTTAGCTTCATTTTACCAGGGTAGCTATGATTTTGATAGAAACCTCCCCTCATAGTGCACCTCAGCTGCTGCTTATGGCAAAGGATTCTTTGATGACCTCTCATTAAAAGTAATAGAAGCTCTACCAAAGCCACTTTTACTGTTCACTAGAGAAAGAGGAATTAAAGAATTTTTGCTTATGTCACAGTTTATGCAGGAGCAAATCAGCAGGTGTATCTACTGTTGGTGGGCTGGCTCTCCTATGCTTGCTCAGTTCAAAAGTATGGCCACTGTGTAATGTATTTGCTGAACAGGGCTCTATAGGCTTAAAGTAGCCTGTATCGGTTATCATACAACTTTTTATCCATGAAATGTTTTAACTAGGATGTTCCTCTTAATACTTGAAAGAAATAAAACATGCCCAACATCATAACATTTACCTGTTGGAAGATCAGAGGCATACATTTTGTCAATGACATTGCTGCCTTATTTAAACACGGTTAATGAATATTCCATTGCAAGATCTCAATGAGACTTCTTCTGATAGCATCATTATGCTTTGTTAAAAAGAGGCACACATATCTTGTCACCTGAAGTCACTTACATTAAAGAAAAATGTGGTTAGCGTCATGTATCTTTACAACTTGATGCAATTACACATGTTATGCATTATGTACTTCAATTGAAGTGTGTAGAGAACAAACCAAATCCATCTACGAACGCTTCCTCCAGACACAGAATTTTCCTGAAGTGCCATCAAAAGCCATACAATGCTGGTTATTTAATTTCTGTGTTCTGACAATAGTTTTGCTTACACAACATTACTTCTTTAGAGTGCAATTAAGTAGCATACATCCTCAGATTTAAGTCCCACTGTATTCAATGTACATTACTCACAGGTTAGTGTGCACATAACTGTTCTGTTATGCCACACTTTTACAGATTACAACCTGTGCTCACGTAACTGATAAGTCTGACTAAAGTCAGTAAGACATACATATGATCAGACTCAAAAAATTTAATACTATACAGTCGTACCTCTACTTACGTATCCTTCCGAATACGTAAACTTCAGGTTGTGAATGCGGCAAACCTGGAAGTGTATACTTCTGGGTTTCGCAGCGTGTGCATACACAGAAGCACTGTGCTGTGCATGTGCACAGAAGCGACACCTCCGGATACGGAGTTTTCAGGTTACGGATGGACCTCTGGAATGAATTAAGTTCGCATCCAGAGGGTCCACTGTACAGTGAATCCTGAATTTTCTGGTTTCCTGAATGGAAATGGGGAAGATAGAATTCCCAAGTCCAAATTTACCAATAAGCAGTCTCATATTTAACTGAAAGAATATAATCAAAGCATTTGTTGTTGTTTAGTCGTGTCCAACTCTTCGTGACCCCATGGACCAGAGCACACCAGGCACTCCTGTCTTCCACTGCCTCCCACAGTTTGGTCAAACTCATGCTGGTAGCTTTGAGAACACAATCAAAGCATATTAACTCAATAAACTTGAGAAATACCTAATTTAACTTTACAAAAGCAGGATTTCCTAACCACAAGGAGATCAGATGCCACCTAAAGCTGGGACTTTATTATCTGAAGGTGCATGATGGATAAAAATAACCCATTTGGATTCTATGTACTTTTATTATCTAGCACACCTAAAATTAATATCTCCCTCTGTTTATATAAAAATTACCTCATTTCTCCTTATTCATCAACCCCATAACCAAAAGAACCTGTATGTTTCACCAAAGAATGGAAGCAGAACTGAATTACAGCTGGTTGTTATATTTGCAGAGAATGGTGTCTTGGTCGTTATGCATGCATTTTCTTCTCAGGCGACCACAGTGCAACATGAAACCTGAATGCAAATCATTTGAATGTCTGCTAGTTCCTCTCATGCTCCGCCTTAAAACTTGCCAGATGTAGACATGGATAGCTTAACTAACACCATCAGCCCCTCCTGTCCCCTTCACCCCTTGCAGTTTTAACATCTAGCTTGATGAATAGTTCTCCAGAAATCAAAAGCTTGCACACAAATTTATGGCATTTTGGTGAGCTTCAAAAACTATTGCCCTAATATGGACTTTGTAATCAATATATATGCAATCATATCCTTCCAATTATCTTCAGCTACAAAAGCATAAAACTTTAGCTCTTCCAAAAAAAGGTATTTGGTATATCTGAGTATACCTTACTCTTTTGAAGTTTGATTAGGTTTGCCAATATGTTGGGTGCTTTCTATCTCTATATTTGCAATTGGAAGAAGTCAACAAGTGTCCTATGCTACTGAACTGCAAGATTCAACAGGAAAAATTTAGGGAAGAAAATTATGAAGGTTGATTATATAAAGAAAAAGCAATTCATATGGCAGACTAGACCATGACAGAGCATGAGAAATTACATATAGGATAACATTCCATTTTTACTACATGCAGTAACTCTGAGGGAGGAAGGGAATGCAATGTTTGTACAGTGGTACCTCAGGTTAAGTACTTAATTCGTTCCGGGGGTCCGTACTTAACCTGAAACTCTTCTTAACCTGAAGCACCACTTTAGCTAATGGGGCCTCCTGCCGCTGCCGTGCAGCCAGAGCACAATTTCTGTTCTCATCCTGAAGCAAAGTTCTTAACCCAAGGTACTATTTCTGGGTTAGCAGAGTCTGTAACCTGAAGCGCATGTAACCTGAAGCGTATGTAACCCGAGGTACCACTGTAAATATAAGTAGTGGAATAAAGGTTCTCTTTAAATCAGTAGAGCTGTATATAGAGAAGCTCAAAAATGTTTAATATAATTGCAACTTTATGCAATAATCATACACTAGATACACCTTTTTTTTGCAAAATAACAAAACTGCTATATTTAATCACCAGAAAAAATGTAATTTCTCTCAGATTTACTCATTCATTACTTCCTGGAGTGTCCTATAGACTGTGCGCTTGTGCAAACATCATTGGCAACCATGCTACCACTGGTTGCAAGTGACAAATTCCCTTGGTTTGTTTTGAGGTTTGCTTGTTTCTTTTGTATAAAGAGACTGAGCCCTCAACACTGTACCACAGCAGCAGAAGCATTTAACATAGCATTTTAAATAAGTGGGGTAGGGAAATCTCGTGAACACTCACGTACGTGATACCTTCCCCATGTGTGAAATTGCTCCACCATTTATTGAGCCTTTATTTGTGTGATTAATGTTCAGTTTTAGGCTGTACAGCTCTTCGCTCCAGTGCTATATTACATATGCACCTCAATTTAAACAGCACAAGGAAGGCAAACAGACAGGTCATCTTGCAACAAAGGCTTCCTCCCCATCTGCTGTTCTCACTGTAGAAACAGGATAGAATGCTGCTTTATTAGCATTGGTCTGGGCTTATGCTGCTACAGCACCAATAACAAAATCAGATTTTATGTACGAAGAGTTCTTTGTAGGCTGCTTCTCTGCTAAAGGGATCAAAGCTCAGAATAATCAGAGTCTGTGTCAGGAGATCCATATCCCAAAACTCCTTCAAAGCACATAGTAAAAGCACAGAATCTTAAACAGATTTACTCCACCCTACTGATAAATTAGGCCATTGTGCTGAGAAAGGAGAGGTAGGGTGAAGAAGAAAACTATCACTGACCTTTGTTTAAATTGTAGACCAACTAAGGACTATTCGGTAATACAGAACTGTCCTCTTTTATTTTCTTTTTTACAATTTTTTTTATTTATTTTATTTATTAGATTTATATGCCACCTTTCATCCCAAGATCTCACGGTGGTTACTTTACACAAGATCTCAATTCAATAAGATCACATTTTCAAATAAAAGTCATTATTTTATTTTATTGAAATTCAAGTTGGATTCATATTTTACTTGTGTCAACATGGTGAGATTATAGTAATAATTTTTCAGAATACAGAGATTAATCTTGATTGGCTAGTACTCTATCTGGAATCAAAGGTACCAATCCTAAACACCTGACTTGGAAGCAAGTGTCCTTGACTTCAGCTGAATTTGTCCCATTTTGATTAATGGTCCGTTTCTCCTTTATCAGAACTTTGTCATTCTGTGCACCTTGATGCATGATATATATTACTACAACTGACAGGAAAGCAAACCATATGATAAAATAAGTTTAGCAAAAGTTGAAATACAAAGTACGTCGCCGTTGTTTTCAAAAATGCTTAAATAATAATAATATTTTTACTACTGCCCAAACAGCTCTGTGAAACTGGAAAGCTTGCATACTCCTATACAAACTGAAGTTCGCAACTGCTTTTAATCTTTTACACTTTGGGACCCTTATGACAGCTACTGTCTATTACTCAAAAAGCCAGAGACACTTTTCAAGATGGAGGTGGAGGATGCAGTGATGTGCTCTTTTAATGAGTGGCTACACAAGAGAGAGAGAAAATCATTGCACTCAGCTTGGTTGCGAAACTCAGAGGCCTACCTCAAAACAGAAACAATTCTCTGCAAACTTCACTGTTTCTGACGACAGAAAGAAGAAAAAGGGTATGGGTCTCACAGGTTATAAAAAGGAGAGCTCTTAGGGTCTTCCCACTGTCAATCTCGGTCTCCCCCCCCCCCGCCCCTTTTTCCCAGCTTGTTGTTACTCTCTGCAGCTGAAAGGAAAGTCAAAAAACTACACGGGAGAAAGCCCAAAAACGTCTGAAGCTGGGCAGTGTGCGTGGAGGGGGAGGAATTTAGGATCCTGGTTTGCAAAGACTAAACAAACAAACAAAACACCGCTTAGGGGCGTAACGCTGTTTAAAAAAAAGTTTACGACCAGGGTCTCTTAGCTGAAGTACAGAAAGGCAAGTGATCCAGGTACAGAGCTGCTCGTTGTTTAGGATCGGGGAATGGCACAGGATGCCCACGCTCCTTGCGGCCCTGGAGCAAACGCCGCCCCGTTCTTCGGGCATTTCCTAGGAGGTTTCCATATGACAACACCCGGCCGAGGCGGGGGTGGGAGCGCGGGGAGGAGGAGGGTGCCCTGCGCGAGGCTCCCACGCTGCTGCCTCCCCACCTCCCGGCCCCACTGCAGGCCGCGGCGCACCCTCTCTCCCCGTCCCCCTCTCTCTCCAGGCCCCGGCCGCGCCAGCCCGAGCGCCAGCCGGAACAAAAGGCGAGCGCGGGGCTGGGCAGGGCAGGGCGAGCCGGCGGGGCCGCGCCAGGCCACTGCTCCGCGGAGGCCGCAGCTCCCCTCGCAACTCCGGGCCTGGCTGCCCAATCTCCACCGAGGCCTCGAGTCCCCTTGCGAAGCATACACGGGAGAAGGGGGGGGGGCAGGCCATGTTTACTCACCGGGAGAGGCTGGTGCTGGTAGTGCTGCTGCTGCTGCCGATAGCGGCGGCGGCGGCGGCGGCGGCGGCCGTGCTGCGCGGAGTGCAGGCCGGCCGGGCTCGAGCGCCGGCTCCGCCTCCGCCAGGCTCCCTTCTCGTCGGTCGCCTCCGCCGCCGCTTCCTCCTCCTCCTCCTCCGGGCGTTGCAGTTTCCTCCGCCTCCTCTCCTCCTTCCTCCTCCTTCACCCCCCGTCTTCGCAGGGGCGCGAGGGGGGCAGCGAGGCCGCCGCCAGCCCACATGCACGGAAGCTCCGCGCGCGCGCGCAGTAGCAGCCCGCCCCGCTGAGGAGGGGTGCAGAGCCCAAGCCGGCGCTCTCCCGCTCGGCCGCCTATTCGCTGTCCACGGACGCCCCCTCCCCGGGCATAACTCGCCTTCCCTTCTTGCTCCCCGCGGACATTCGCCCCCCCCCTTTTGTTTGTTCTCTCCCGGCGCCAGGCTCACTTCACGCAGCAGTTTGCTCCTCACTTTACTTACCCGGCTCTTCACCTGGGGCACAAAGGGCTTTTCCTCCGACTCGCCCTGCCTTTTCTCCCGTCTGGGTAGCAGCTCGCGTCCCATCCTCCTGCCGGGCAGCGGGCGGAGAGGCGCGCACTTTGCGCTCTCTCTCTCGCTCGCTCTCTCTCAGCTGGGACAGGAGAGTTGGGGGCACCGAACTTGCGGGGAGCTGTCTGCCGTTGCAACTTTTTTCCCTAGGCTGAAGATTTGACTGGCTTTTTGTTTTGTTTTGTTGTAGCAAGTGGCCTGGGAAGGGATGTTACTGTGGGATGCTGCTGCTGCTGCTGCTAAATTATTATTTGTGCCCCAGCCATCTGGGTTGCCCCAGCCATTCTGGGCAGCTTCCAATACTAAAGCTTCATATGTACCATAAATTTAAAGCATATTATTTTCCCACAGGGGAATGTTGGAAATTCTGGTTTACCACCCAGAGAGCTAAAATTCCCAACACTCTTCACAAACTACAGTTCCCAAGGTTCTTGTGGTGGGTGAAATTACGCACCTGATCACACACACAACATAATGAGATGGTTGCATGTTGAGGTGCTACCAAGTCAGAACTATTAACTGGCAGGGCTTGTCCAAGGTCTCAAGAGGGGTCGGAGTATCACAGTGATGAATGTATTCCTAAATAAATAACTCCTGGATGTTTAAAACAGAGGTGGCAAGATACCTTTCTCCTGGTGTGCTAGCTTTTTACTTGCTGGAAGATGTCTGTGTAGGTCAGTGTTCAAAAAAGGTACAAACAAGCACAAACACAATCTCTAGTCTGAACTAGCATATTTCACCTCATTAGGGTAGTAATGCATGTGTAGACCAGGGACTCCTTCAGACAACCAGATCTGTTTGCATAAAGCTTAAGCAGAGTTTAGGACAGAGGTCAGCAAACTTTTTCAGCAGGGGGCCAGTCCACTGTCCCTCAGACCTTGTGGGGGGGTTGGACTTTGCTTTGGAAAAAAATATGAACAAATTCCTATGCCCCACAAATAACCCAGAGATGCATTTTAAATAAAAGCACACATTCTACTCATGTAAAAGCACGCTGATTCCCAGACCGTCTGCGGGCTGGATTTAGAAGGCGATTGGTCTGGATCTGGCCCCCGGGCTTTAGTTTGCCTACCCATGGCTTAGGCCATAACTGGGCTTCTGATCTGTTTGTAGGTTGGTTATACAGCAATGAGCTTTCAGCCTGATTTGCTTGTGTGGTGTTGATAAACCTTCCCATTTATCAGTTGTTCAGCCCACACTTCTCAGTGCATGTCTGACTCTCCTAACTGCTAAAAGTCTGCTTTTTTAAAAAGAAAAGTTGATTTGTTGCACCAGAGTAACAGAGTGCTAAATTTTCAGTAAGTGCTTGAACCTCTCTCACAAAATAGTGACTCTGTGTGGGGCCATCCCATGTCTGACTAAGCAGACAAGAAGGGAAAGTGAATACATGTGATAATGAAAGTTGAACTTTGAGGGTGTGGACCAGGTGACCACTGTTAAGAAAGAAGTAGAACATGGGGATGGAGTTTGACTTGGGAGGTGAGGGTAAGGAACACAGGCAACTATCTAATATAGGACATACCATTTCTACATCTAGCTCTTTGTCATCAGCTTGCAGGGAAAGCATTTTGCATCATTTGCAACGTGATCCATTTAGCTGGAGATGCCATGCATTGAACCTGTCACCTATTGCATTCAAAGTATGTGCTTTACCTCTGAGCTATGGCATTGAGCCTGTTGTCGAAGGAGACATTATATTGAGAAGCAAGTCAGGTCCATCAGGTCAGTTTTAACTGCTTTTAATATTGAATCTTAAATTGGGACCTGCTGGAAAATGCTAGAACTGGAAAGTCATGTTTTTGGTCACTGAAATTGTCGGCTCTGTTGTGTGTGGCACGCACACCATGCTCCCTGGCTCATGTTTATTCATTTGCCTTCTGCCTCACCAGTAGACTTTTCAATGAGACTTAATGCTGTTGATGGTACTTGGCAGTGAATGGCAGAGATCTATATCTGGTCCTTGGGCCAGACATCATCCCCATCAAGGCCTCTTATCCACAGGCTACACTCTTCAATGGTCCTGCTCTGTGCCCTCCAGCACTTTTGCCTGGCTGGGATATATCCTTGAACTGCGGCAATACCTTTTCTCTTCTTGGATGAGGCTAGATAGAGAGATGTCTCTTTGTGGTGTGGGTGTATGTAGAAACCTCTGGTTTTTACTATACACTGGTAAGAGCAACAACAGTTGTTCCACCATACTTCAGTGGTACCTTGGTTCTCTAACAGCTCGGTTCCTGAACAAATGGGCTCCCGAACACCACAAACCCGGAAGTAAGTGTTCCGGTTTGTGAACATTTTTCAGAAGCCGAATGTCCAACGTGACTTCCATGGCTTCCAATTGAGTGCAGGAAGGTCCTGTAGCCAATCGGAAGCCGCGCCTTAGTTTTCGAACAGTTTCGGGAGTTGAACAGACTCCTGGAACAGATTGAGAACCAAGGTTCCACTGTACTGGAATGTGCCCCCCCCAAAAAAAAATAGGTTGCCCATGAGATAATGAGTCCCAAAAGAGATTCTCCACTCCTCGTATATGGGCTATACCATAGTTCTTTCTCATGGGTTTCATAGAATTGTAGAGTTAGAAGGGACCATGAGGGTCATCTAGTCCAGCCCTCTGCAGTGCAGGAGTCTTTTGCCCAATGTGGAATTTGAACCCATAAACCTGAGATTAAGTGTCTTGGCCCTCTTTTGAAAGATGACATCCTTTGGGCTTCTGCAACAGGGGGGCAATGGGGTTAGAGTGTGAGGATAAATGTGGAATGTTTGGAATGTGATGTGAATTTTGTTTTAATTTTATTAAAAAGCAGGACTGAAGTAGCATTGACCACTTGAGGCTACATTTAGACAAATAGACTTCTTATGCTTGGTAGCAAAGAAGGAAGTGGAAGATAATTGGGGGGGGGGGAGGATGTAGTACCAAAAAAAGAGAGAGTCATATATCAAGGTGTACTCCAGTAAAGTTAGTGCTTTCTTATGAAGATAAAAATATGGGTACAGGAGGCAGGATGAAGTGCAGGTTGCAGAATATTTTTGCAGTGCTTTCAGTCAAAAAATGAAGTGGTGGATATAGTTATAGTTTGAAGGTATTTAGAATTCTTGGGGGTCTTTTCTCCTAAATGTTTCTTCAAGCAGGCTTTATTCATACTAATTTGATTTGACTTTTTAAATGAATAGATCAAGGCATGTGTTGTGTTTTTTGTGCAGTGTCTTTCAGACTGCAAGCAGGAATTGTCTTATTTATTACTGCTTTTATCGATCTTATGCAAGCCTCTGTGGTGGTTCTTTCCACTGCGGAACAGGGTGGAAATACCGTACTTTGTATAACTGTATCTCTGCACCTGCATAACGAACATGATAGTCAATTTGCATAACAATTTTTCTGCTATAAAATGACTTCAGTGTAGAATGATTTCATGGCAAAATCCATGTGTTATTGGGAATAGTTTTCCACATCATCCGCTGTCAACAGGTCCTCATCAAGTCTTTGTAGCCTTGAAATACAGGTCTATGTCCTGAACAATGAGCTTTAGTAGGAGGCTATCTGCCAGCAATACAAGCCCCTTAATACAGATTTTTATGGCTTCCTCAAATGAACAATATAGTCAAAGCCTACTGCTTAAACTGTTTTCTTATCATACAAATATGTATCACATTCCAGAAATATCACAGTCATACCATTATTTTTCAGAAGCAACATTAACACTGGTTATTATTGTCTTAATTTCGTGTAATAAGAATTTAAATCTAGTAGATTTGGTCCTCAAAGCAATGTATGCTGATCTTAATTAGCCTCAAATTCTCATTTTTTCCCATTTATGCTGTGTATGGGTTGGAAATTGCATTTGTTATCCTCTGCCATTATAACGTTTTTATGTTCTCTGACTCGTTTTTAAATAATTAGGCTATTTGCTGCTATATTACACTTATGCATAATGACAGAAGAAGCAATTAAAAGTTCCTCAATGGTAGTAAAGGAGTACTGATTTTATTAGGATACTTGTCTAATTTTCCAGACACTTACTTGGAAATACAAAGAATTTTCATGCAATATTTTAACAAAATACTTCCTTGAACATTTTGAACTCCAGTTTTGTACACGGGGGGGGGGGGGGGCATGTTTACCTTTCTGGTATCACTGTCACATCATCCATTTATCCAAGGTTGTGTTCCATTTTGTTTAAAAAGCCCAACCCCCTCAGCAATATTCTCACTACTTTCTAGTCCTGTGCTACTTTTTTCCTAAATCACCCGCATCTTAGCTGACCTACGGATGGTATAGGTAAGGGCATCATACAAACCTGCTATGAAGATTCTAATAGAAAGCAAGATATAAATCTATGAAATAATAAATACTATAAACATTCCATCTGCCATTGGCAAACAATGGACTGAATTCAACTGCATCATACTCAAAGTAGATCTACTGAATCAATGGACGTTACTAACTCCAGTACATTGATTTCGTCAGGTCTACCATGACAATGACTTAGCTGGATACAATGCACTCACACTAAGCTCTCAGAAAGGAGAAATGTTATTGCCTTGGCTCTTTGTACTAGAAAATATTTAGCAAACACAAAAATATTTGACCCTTATTGACTGAGGAAAGTGCTAGGTTATCTCATAGACAAGTTTTAGAACACAAATCAATTGCTGTATTTGATAAAGTACATTTTTACTAGGTGTCCTCAGAAAGCTTCTTATTCAGGATTAAGGCATTATCCATTGGACAAGTAAATATTTAATCCTCTGTGTTTGTGAATTTTTCCTTGTGAGTTATCAACCAACATAGACAGAAAAGTATTCATCAGCTTGATCTGCTGAAAAGCAGTACAGTGGTACCTCGGTTTATGAACTTAATCCATTCTGGAAGTCAGTTCTTAAACCGAAACCGTTCTTAAACTGAGGCCCGCTTTCCCTAATGAGGCTTCCTGCCACCGGTGCCCTTCCACCATTCAGATTCCGTTCTTAGACCGAGGTAAAGTTCTCAACCCAAGACACTATTTCTGGTTTTGCAGAGTTTGTAAACCAAATCGTTCTTAAACCGAACTGTTCTTAAACCGAGGTACCCCTGTACTGCTGCCACTCATCACTAGGGCTGGTGCAAGGCATTTTGCTTTTTGAAGTGAAGAACAAGATGGTATCTTCACCCTCATTCCATAAACAGAAACCAGCCGGACTGGACACTGAATCCTAACACTGGCAACATTGATTATTTAGATTTCCTTCCCACCATTCCTTCTAAAGGAGCCCAGGGAAGCATTCTGCACTGCGCCTGAGGGCAGCAGGCTAGTGCAGGACACAGAGCATATGGTATCTTCCAGCACAAGTGTACAGCCAGGGGTCTTGGAAGGAACAGCCAGGGAACTGCCACCACCTCCACATTGCCGCCTGAGGCAGTCATCTCATTGTGCCGAATGGTAGAACCAGCCCTGCCAATCACCTACTCCTTAATGAATATTGTTACACAGCACTCAAAATCTCTGCCAAGCAGTAGCAAGCTTCCATGAGGTTCCAGGCGCTTACTCAGGGTTGTCTTTCCATTGGGAAATCAAGTCACAGCAGAGACTACTGCCTCTAAGAAATATGGTTTACTCTAAACATATTTACACCTAAAGCCTGTGGAGGGGGTGCAAAACATTAAACCCCAAGTGTCCCTCGTTGCTCCTCAGACATGGCACTCAGCCTCCTCCAGCCTATGCTACATGGAGTTTTTCCCACTTCCTCCTTGTTCACAGAATACCTTGTCAACACCCCCCTCACCCTGTGTAAAAGGACAGTGTGTGTGTGTGTGACATCATGCTCTGTGTTGCCCAGACAACCTCCCTGTCCCTCAGTTACTTGTTGATGGCTTTTGAAATACAGTGGTACCTCAGGTTAAGAACTTAATTCGTTCCGGAGGTCCGTTCTTAACCTGAGGTACCATTTTAGCTAATGGGGCCTCCTGCTGCCGCCGCACCGCCGCCGCACGATTTCTGTTCTCATCCTGAAGCAAAGTTCTTAACCCGAGGTATTATTTCTGAGTTAGCGGAGTCTGCAGCCTGAAGCGTCTATAACCCGAGGTACCACTGTAGGTTAATGGCAGGGCTTGCATCTCCCTCTGCCCCTCTGGCAATAAAACTCAGCCCGTCAGCTCTGATTAAACCCCAGCACCCAAGAATCTAGAGCGGGAATTCTGGCACTCAGGGATCTGGGGGATCCCTGTTCTCCCACTAACCCACAGCTCTATGAAGCAAGTACAGCCCATGATTCATAATACAGAAATTATTCAGCTTCTTCCTTTAACCAAGTTTCCTACAAATATCTACATATTGAACAGACTCCTAGCTTTATATAGTTGGTTTTGGAAGAGAAGAGGGGCACTTTGTGAGTGAAGAGGCCTCAGCAGCTCATTGCTGTATAAGTCCTTGCTTCACCACTTGCATTACTATTTGAAGAAAGAAAGAAAGAAAGAAAGAAAGAAAGAAAGAAAGAAAGAAAGAAAGAATATATTGTAAAATTAATGAATGTTAGAAAAATGATGGAATGAAGTTATATGGCTTTAGCAGAAATGTTATAAGGAATTAGGTACAGATAGATTGTAAATGTATTAAAGGGAAAAAACAAGGTTAGAATATGTTAAGGTTAGAATATGTTAAGATATGTTAAGACAGGACAGAAAACAGAGGAAGATGGAAAGGAATTGCTGAAACAGTTAATTGAAGTGGAATACAAAAAGGGAGGTGTGAGGAGGTCGCTGAAACAAGTGAACGAAAGTTATGATATTGAAATTATTGGATGTGTTTTTAATTGTTTTTGTTTTGTTTGGTTGATTCAATGTTTTAGGGTTTGGGTTGTGTGGTGTTTTTGTTTTTGTTTTTGTATTGTATTGTATTGTTTAATTCTTTTTCTTTTCTTTTGTAATCTTTAAACTGCTAATAAATATTATTTTTTTTAAAAAAAAAGACTTATCCTGCTGGCTCTTCCACTTTTCTCCTCCTCCCAGACACCTCATATCTGTTTTTATGCATCAGGGGTTTTTTTTAGTTTTGCAGAGAGTAGGCTGCTGGATAAGGACTGATATCATATTATAATATCCCTCAAAGATCTGAAGCCACTAAGATCTGTGTTGCACTGAGATGATATACATGTACAGTGGAAACTCAGGTTGCAAACGTGATCCATGTGGGAGGCACGTTCGCAACCCGCAGCGCTGCATCTGCGCACGTGCGTGACATGATTCGGCACTTCTGCGCATGCGCAAAGTGTGATTTAGTGCTTCTGAGCATGCACAAGTGCCGAAACCCGGAAGTAACCCGTTCCGGTACTTCCGGGTTCAGCACAGCCTGCAACCCGAAAACGCGCAACCCGCAGCGTTCGCAACCCGAGGTATGACGGTATATGCAATACGCATGTACCGGTATATTATGTACTGCCAATTTTTTTCCCTTTTTTTTTTTTTAGAACTGGGTTGGAGATGCAGCCTTAATGAAAAGGAAATGCATTCTATTGACTTAAGTAGATAAGGATTTTACCAAAAGAAGCCAGATGATTTATTTCGAGTCATATTGGAATTCTTTGGTGAAGATGGCAATGTAACTAGTGTCTTTTAAGTCCCAGACACAGACTAAACACAGCTCACATTTTTCAATTTTAGACTGTTTCATCTGGCAGTTCAGATCTCTGATTTCCACTACACTGAACTGATCAAGTAATAATTTTCTTCATTGTTATAGCAAAATTTCCACGTGATGCTCTAGACATTGTGAACAAAAGTCTTTCATTCTCTCTTTTGAATGTTTTCTGGGACACTGATAAATATATCTTTACAACACTGGGAATAAAGTATAAAGTAATACCAGTATCAAGCTGAGAAAAGTCGAATGCCCAATGTGTTGCTGTTTAGCTGGAAAGAAATGCATAAGAGCCAATTTAATAGGAAGGTTCTTTCAAATGATTGAGTATTCAGTTGTGCTGCATCCCCTTTCCCAACAGAGCAGTGTCAGCAATTGGTAATATCCACTCTTTCACATGCAGCCTCAATTTTGATACTTAATCCCAGAGCTGGTGGTGCTGTAAGCTTAAGCATAGAATTTGGAATTGTACTGGGTGCCTTAGGGAAAAGGCTGGCCTTTCATAAATGAGATGTGCATATACTAAGCAAAATATGTCTGGGTAATGCCTGCAAATCCAGAAATGAATGTTTTGTTACCACACATTTTTATTTCCAAACTGAGTCAAAAAGATGGCAATACCATCTTTGGGTCAATACTGATAAATGCTGCAATGGAGAGTCCACAAAATAGCAAGAATATAATATTTTTCAAAGGAGAAACTGGTGCATCTTTTTCTGGAATGAAATAATCTGTACCACACCATCTCCACCTTCATAACCTGAAGCATTGACTAAAAGCAATGTGTTTCAAGTAGGGCTGATCTTGTGACTTTTGACTCCATGCTGCTTGAAGAATGGTTGTCTGCTGCCAGACAGAGGCATACCTAGGGTCCCTTGTGCCCTTGGCAAGAAGCTGTATTGGTGCCAACCTCAACAGACTGGAGAACTGGGCCAAGTAACAAAACATATTTCAGTAGGGACAGAAACTTTTAGTGATACAATCCAGAGGGCAGTAGTGGCTCTCCAGATTTTCTTGGATTTATCAGATCCAGCCAGTATGGCCAATAGTGAAATTATGGCAGTTGTAGTCCAACACTTGGATGGCCACAGATTTCTCATCCCATCATGGAATCTGCTACCTTAGAAGTGACATGTTGAGTCAGAGCCCTTAAATCTCTGTTTTTCAGTATGGTTGGGCAGTGGCTAAGCAACCAATGTTCATTCCTGGTTCTTCCAGATGCCATTGCTTTATTGCTCCTCTGCCTGCATTATCCAGCTGCTGCCTTTTCTGTTGTATTTAGAGTGTCGATTCATGGAGGTGTGGAGGGCATTCAACATAAACTGTGAATGAAGTTTCTCAGAAAAGTATGCCTACATATGCAAATTGCTAGATGAAGTTAATAAATGCATTGGCATCATACTTTGTTTATATGGGGGAAATTTTTTTTTACAAGCTCTCAAGAGAACTGTTTCATATCAAAGCTTCATTTGCATATGATACTTCACTGCTGTAGCATGAGAGGATGGGCAGAATGTTTGGAACGACGGCGTCTTTAAAGCAGCTTTATAAAGCATCACATGCACTACATTTAGTTCATACTCATAATTTTAGATTGCATTTAATTCACAGAAGAACCTGGCATGGGGCAATGTAGTGTGAGACTTTTCTACATAGCCTCTCCAAAGATAAAGCCAGCATTGTCCGCTACTAAAGGAAAAACGGCCAGAGGCATTTCTGTGTGAAGAAGAACACCACAGAGAAACTATTGACTCATGGGCACAAGTTTATTAACTTGCGATACGTGCCTGTTCTCCTTGGCATGGCAGGGTATATGTGCCCATGGTAAGGTAAGAGCAGCCATCCATAGGAATCCAGAGCTATATTCAGTTTAAGCATAGAGCTTTGCCAGAAGCCAAGATTGTGGTACTTTTGAGACTATTCAGCTTTGCAATATTCTCCTATAGTTCACTATTTTCTTATTAAATTGGGAATTAAAGTTTAGCTTGTAATTGTAATTGTCCTCTCCCCTCCACCCAATACCCCAATCTTGCAAAATTCTGAGGGATTTCCAAGGAAGTGTGCTTAGAGTAACACACTTTCAACTATGACAATATGCTTACCCATTTGTGTTACTGGGTTAAAAAATATATATCTCAAATTAATAATTCCATGGGCATGGTCCCTCAAGCCCCAGGGTTATGAAATTCAGCATGAGAATCGCTGTTGGCCAAGCTATCTTTTTCTTTCTTGTTATACTTCCATTTGGAGATTATTATTTTTCTTGAATTAGGGAGGCCTCCTGAACTCAGGATGGCCTTCATATGTCTCTCCTAGCCAAAATTTTTCATACAGTTTGCATACAATTCTTATTTTTAAGATTCCAATTCCATGTTTATTTTCCAAAGACTAATTTTCTTGTTAAACTCACTAAAATTTAATCCATATGTTTATAATGTGACCATTACCTAGTCTCAAAAAAGAACCCTGCAGCTGAAGGATCACATTAGAATTGGATCAAAGAGATTTTTTAGCGAGCATGAAATATGCAAAGAAAGAAGTGTCATCCCAGTAAAGCTCATTATGCAGAGAGCAATTGGCAACGTGAGACTTAACTGTTCAGAGGAAGCTGTTTAGACAATAACTCACTGAACATCCATTTGCCAGCTTGTATTGAAATGGCTAGGCATCTTCAGTTGGGCATTAGCATGTTTTGCTATTCAAGATAGGTAGCATTGAAGTCATGAAGAATAGGGTTGAAGAGAACCATCGTCTACTGCCTGTGATGTGTGCATGATTTATTTAAGTGCAAGCCAGCACACAAAAATGATTTTCAAAGCTGAAATGGGTCTTGCAAAGAAATATTACTTTAGCTTGAAATAGAAAAAAAGAACAAGGCTTTTGAAAACCTTCTATAAGGGTGGAATGGATCATAAATACATAGGGAAGAGTTAGTTCAGCTTTGGTACTGCGAGATCAGTTTACCATTACTTTAGGACATTTTCATTGGCATTTTCTCTATATACTTTGAATAATTAAATGCAATGCTTAACTGAAATCTATCTAGTGGCTTTAATGTATATCTAAGGGTTCAGAGACATATTGTGAAGGCTGTATAATCAGGTGGTTCATTATACATTCTTGGTTGTTTATTAATACATTTATTTAAAATAGTTCTTAACCACTCTTCATCAGGAGCTTGCATGGCCATGTACAAAAGTGTTTATAAAATTAATCCACGCATCATATAAATACAATTTGAAACCAACAAAAACACTTAATGAAATGAAACTAAAACACACACCCTAAAAACAGAAGACAGCTTAATTCAAGAAATCATCTGAATTCTAAAGGGACTGGGGAAATAGGAAGATTTTCACTAGATTCCCAAAAGCTGGTAAGACCACTCCTCTTCGGGGGGGGTGGCACTGCGGGCGTGCATCTGGGACCTCCCAGTGACCCGGCAGTGGGTGGAGGGATGCCACCTACGTCATTAGGACTTCCAACTATGTCACACCCCCTGGCTGACCAATTGGGTTAGCCAGGGGGTGTGGCCAATGCTGTTTAAACTGCGGCACGGCTGGGGGGTGACCTCCATTTGCCTTCTTGTCAGATATCCCAGCCTACCCACCCTCTTTTTATGCATTGCTTGACTTTGGCCTTACTATGGACTAATGTCGGTCTCCTGGTTGTTGGGACCAGGTAGGAATTTTTCCACTTGGCAAATTGGCACCAGCCATTTGGTTTTCACTTACCTTGTAGCAATCGTCACAACTTTGTAAAGTTAGGCACTGGGTAAGTCTTGTTTATGGGAGGGGAAGTTGTTGCCTCCGCCTGCCTATCCTCGTTAAGGGAATCCCGTAAAAGGGATCTGGGGGGGTGGATTCTGTCCGAAGCCTAGGCGTAGGCTAGGACCATGCCACAACCCCATCAGTGACCCTGGGGGTGCTCTTAATTGATGTATATCATAGGGCTCCCCCTATTGGTGGTTGACCCTTCAGAGTCTTCCCGCAAACAGGCAAGAGTCAGGATATAGTTTGGCTTCACCCAAATGCCTAAACCAAACCGCTCACATCTGTAACCAATAAAGTTGTGGCCTAATTTATCCCAATTAACCCAATATATTTGTGTCTGTGTGTTTATTTCTGAGGGGACTGCAGGGCCCAGGGCCTCACCACGCATAAACTGTTTCTTTGTGCAGATCACACACAAACAGAGCTAAGTCCATAATAAAAACACTTCAAACAGGATAGATTTCAGTTCTCTCTTGGTGACATACAGATTGTTTATCTTTACCCTTTACCCAAGTTTATGTTGTATGACCAGGGAGTTTCATGTCACATCTATCTATCTATCTATCTATCTATCTATCTATCTATCATCTATCTAGCCTTTCCTATTTTGGCCTGCAGAGGCAAGTTGGGTATTTTGCAGTAGAGAGCAAGCAATTGTGATAATTTTGTTGGTCCACTGTAATTGAGTTTTGGGGAAAACGATTCCTCGAATAAACAAAGAAATAAAGCACAAGCTGTTCTTTTTGTAGCAGCCATTTAGCTGCAGTCTCAGTTTATGTGTAGATCTTTTGTTTCTGGTTCTGGGAATAGCATATGGGCAATTCCTCTTACCCTTAGAGGTCAGATTCCATTATATGTGAGTGCCACATTACAAATTAACAAACAATGCCACTTGTGAGCATTCACTACTCTTCTTTGTTAGTCATGCAGTGGATTTGCAGTGATGCTATTTCAGTTCTCTGGGATGATTGTTGTTTTGGCATGAACAATGGGAATGAGAGTCCGCAGCAGTTACTATAACATGTAAACAAAACTAAACAATTTACCAAGATTGCTACATAGTGAAACTGTGGATTGCAGGGCTGGCCCACCCTTGAGGCAAGGTGAGGCGACTGCCTCAGACAGCAGGATTCACCGGGGCAGCAAATTCCAGTGTCATGTTTCTTCCCTCTTGTTCCTGATGTAGGTCTTCCTTCACTCCTTCTTCCCTGTCAGGAAGGGGGAAGTGCCATTTTGGGATCCACCTTAGGTACAAAAATGCCTTGGGCTGGCCCTGGTGGGTTTTATCAAATGCTGTGTAAGCAGAATTCCACTCATGCAACAGGACTTTCCCATCTTCTCTCCCCTCACACCCAAAGAAATCTGCCCCAAAGGGTCCCTCCATTCTCTGGAGCAGATGTTGAGGGTTCATGGGGCACTGCAAAGGAGAGGAGGGGTGAATTTCATTGCACAAGCAATGAAAGTGTGAGTGGAGCTGCAGTGTTGTATACAACCCACTATTTATTTATCATGCTGTGTCATGTTAAGACACTGAAACCAAGCTTTGAAGGTACAAGTCCTCACATTGTTTGAAGGTTCACAAATACAGTAAGACCATGTCCCCGGGACATATCTCCCTTGTAAGCTGTGGATTCACTGTATGCCAGTTTATTTATTTATTGCAAGAGTTTGTCCACCCTTAACAAAGAGCCACACCCACAGCACTCCACAGTGTAACCAATAAGACTCCACAGGATGTGGAATCCTCATGAATAATTGCAAGAGGTAGATGCTTGTGTGTTTCTTCATGTGTGGGGTTTTGTTAATTTGGGCTGCTCCATGTGTAGCACCCAGTTTCCCCATTCCCAAATGTAATGTAAGATGTCAAAGAGATAAACAACTGCCTGACAATCAGAAGACATCTGAAGGCAGCCCTGTTCAGGGAAGTTTTTAATGTGTGACATTTTAGTGTATTTTTGGTCTTTGTTGGAAGCCACCCAGAGTGGCTGCAGAAACCCAGCCAGATGGGGAAGGCTGAATTTTTCAAGAAGTTGCATGAGACATTAACGGACTTTATGGACCATAAAATAATAATGATGGGCGATATGAATGGAGTCGTCTCCACAAATATGGACAAAGCTCAAAGACAAGTAATCTCTAAGGATGGGAGACTACCAAAGACCTTTTTTGAACTGACTGACACAATGGACTTGATTGACATTTGGAGAACAAGGAACCCTCTGGAAAGGGAGGGGACCTTCTTCTCTGAAGCTAAAATGACATGGACCAGGATTGACCAAATATGGATCTCTAGCAATCTGGCACTAAGGGTTAAAAATACAGAAATCTGCCCAAAAACCTGCTCTGATCATAATGCAGTAAAGATGGAAATGAAATTGACAACAGCTGGAACTTTCAGATGGAGAATGAATGACACCCTTTTTAGAGATGAAGAAATTTTAAAAAAGGCCCAAAAAACTCTGAAAGACTATTTTGAAATAAACCTTAGAACAGATCTGGAAAGAAGAATAATATGGGACGCAAGTAAGGCTGTCATGCGTGGTTTTCTAATTCAACAAAATTCGATAAAAAGGAAACAACAAAATGAGAAGAAAGAAAAAATCTGGAATCAGATGAAAGAAGGAGAGAAGAAACTGAGGTCAAAACCAAAATCCCAGGAGATTTTAAGAGAAATAAAATATTACCAGACCCAATACATGGAACTGATGAACCAAGAAATAGAATGGAAAATAAAACAAATGAGGCAAAAAACTTTTGAATCAGCAGACAAATGTGGGAAATTGCTGTCATGGCAATTGAAAAAGAGGCAAAAGTTGAATACTGTGACGTCCCTTGAAGTAGAGGGGAAATTTGTAAATAAACCAAATGAAATCAGTAATTGTTTTCAAAGTTTCTTCAAGAAATTATACGCACAAGGGCCGAAAGACGAGCAAGAGATAGAAGAATTTATTAAAAAATATGGATTATCAAAGATCTCGGAAAAAAATAAAAGGACTTTAAATGAAAAAATCACGAACCAGGAAATTGAGGGTGCCATCCAGAATATGCAATTGGGAAAATCACCAGGGCCAGATGGACTGACGGCGAGATACTATAAAGCAATGAAGGAATGGTTAATACAACCATTGAAAGAAGTGTGTAACCAAATCTTGGAGGGGAAAAAGGCTCCCGAATCGTGGAAAGAAGCATTCATCTCACTTATACCGAAGACAGAAACTGAGAAACATCAAGTTAAGAACTACCGCCCTATATCACTCTTAAATGTGGATTATAAAATTTTTGCAGACATTTTAGCAAAAAGATTTTAAAAAGTGTTGGTAGAGGAGATTCAGAAAGACCAAACAGGCTTTCTCCCAGGGAGACATATGTCAGAGAATGTAAGGAATATTATAGACATTTTGGAACTATTGGAGACTGATTTAAATAGAAAAGCAGTATTGATTTTTGTGGACGCGGAGAAAGCCTTTGACAATATTTCTTGGAGTTTTATGAGGAAGAATCTCCATGGGATGGGGGTAGGCCAAAGTTTTGAAAACGGTATAGGTGCAATATATTCAGAGCAAAAAGCTAAATTAATTGTGAATGGTGTTGTTATGGATGAAATCTCAATAGAAAAAGGGACACGACAGGGTTGCCCAATATCCCCTCTATTATTCATATCGGTCCTGGAGGTGTTGTTGAATATGATTAGAAGGGATCAGCTGGTTGAAGGAATACACCTCGGAGCTAAACAATATAAGTTAAGAGCATTTGCAGACGACTTAGTTTTGACATTACAACAGCCAGAAGTCAGTACAAAAAGAGTTTTAGAATTAATTGAAATATTTGGTCAAGTGGCTGGTTTTAAACTAAATAAGCAAAAGACAAAGGTACTGGAAAAAAATCTAACGATGGGGGAAAAAGATAGCTTTCAAAGGGAAACTGGTTTGGAGATAACAAAAAAGGTGAAATATCTGGGGGTGAATTTAACATCCAAAAATATGAACCTGTTTAAAGACAATTATGAGAAATGTTGGTTAGAAGTGAAGAAAGATCTTGACACATGGTCTAGATTGAGATTATCCTTGTTAGGCCGAATTGCTGTTATTAAGATGAATGTATTGCCGAGATTGTTGTTTCTGTTCCAGACATTGCAAATTATAGATAAGATGGATTGTTTCAAGAAGTGGCAGAAAGATATATCTAAATTTGTCTGGCAGGGCAAAAAACCCAGAATAAAATTTAAGATTTTAACTGATGCAAAAGAAAGGGGGGGTTTTGCGCTGCCGGACCTAAGACTTTATTATGAAGCAGCAGCTTTTTGCTGGCTGAAGCAATGGCTACTTCTTGAAGACACAGATATTTTAGACTTGGAAGGGTATGATAACAATTTTGGCTGGCATGCATATCCATGGTATGACAAGGCAAAGATATACAAAGGTTTTAAAAATCATATTGTCAGGAAAGCTTTATATAATGTTTGGAATCGATATAAGGATTTGTTGGAAAATAAAACACCCAGATGGTTGTCACCAATGGAAGCTAGAGCGGTAAAAAAACTTAACATGGACTCTAATTGGCCAAAATACAGTGAAATTATAGAATATGATGGTGAAAAAGTTAAATTACAGAGCTTTGAGAAACTAAAATCCAAAGTTCGAGACTGGTTACATTACTATCAGATAAATGAAACTTTTAAGCAGGACAAGAAACTAGGATTTCAGAAAGAGAGGTCGAAATTGGAAACAGAACTGTTAGAGACCAATACTAAGAATTTGTCTAAAATGTATAACTTGTTGCTGAAATGGAATACACAGGATGAAACAGTTAAATCAGCAATGATTAAATGGGCACAAGACTTAGGTCATGATATTATGTTTGCTGACTGGGAACAGTTATGGACCACAGGACTTAAATTTACGGCATGTAGTGCCTTGAAAGAAAACATAATGAAAATGATCTATAGATGGTACATGACTCCAGTCAAGCTTGCAAAGATATATCATTTGCCCAGTAACAAATGCTGGAAATGTAATGAATGTGAAGGAACTTTTTATCATCTTTGGTGGACCTGCCCAAAGGTTAAAGCCTACTGGGAAATGATCTATAATGAAATTAAGAAAGTCCTTAAGTGGACATTTGTAAAAAAACCGGAGGCTTTTCTCTTGGGCATGGTCGGCCAATTGGTACCAAAAAAAGATAAGATCTTTTTTATGTATGCAACTACAGCAGCAAGAATACTCCTAGCAAAGTATTGGAAGATGCAAGAACTACCTACTCTGGAAGAATGGCAGACGAAGGTGACTGAATTTATGGGACTGGCAGAGATGACCGGCAGAATCCGTGATCAGAGGAAGGAGACGGTGGAAGAGGACTGGAAAAAATTTAAATCATATCTTAAGAACTGTTGCAAAATTTCGGACTGATAAAATGTCAAGGGTTAAGAATTAGAGAATTATAGTTGGAAATATTTAAGTTAAGAAAATCATGAAGGAAATTAAATTTTGAAAAGGAATGAAGGATTGCTAAAAATTTTGGACACAGGGGTGCAGGGAAGGGGAGGCATGGGGAAGTCATGTATTATTTGTTTGTTTGTTTAATTTTGTGTTTTCTGTTTTATGAAAATTAATAAAAATTATTTTAAAAAAAAAACAGAAACCCAGCCAGATGGGCGGGGTACAAATAATAAATTATTATAATATTATTATTATAATAATCCAAACGGTTAGCCTAATATACTAAGATACACATATCCCCAGCTATGAACAGCTTTGAGAGTCAATCCATCACATCTAATTAAGTCTAGAAGCTAACTGGTAGCTGCTGCCACAAACTCTAGACAATTAATTCAGAAAGTGATTCTTAGTTGAGTGATAAACCAGAGGAGGGTGGAATCTCAAGAAAATATTAAGAGCAAGCAAGATAAGAAGTCTGTTTAAATCCCATTGAAGTTGACAATATTTAATGCAGCCTGTGCGCAGGACTGCATCCAAAGTGTCTTAAGCCACTTTTTAACTAGGCCTAGGACTGTATAGCATATGTCAGTATTGAACTAAGCCACATACTGCAGACCACAAATGGTTAAAGTGGCAGATACTATTATATTACCATCATAAGCCTCTGCATCTTGACTTACCTTGTCTTTTATAGCAGTAATTTTGGCAGTCAACTATAATTTGCAGATTATAAGACAACAATAAAAACCAGCTCGTCTGTGATAATTAGGGAAAGGAATTGCAGGACTCGTGCTGTCTTATGGCTCCAGCATTCTCTGTTGGATCTGGCTTCCAACCATGGGTCTGGCTGAATCATCATCTGACTGGCAGCTGACAAACAGAGCATTGCTTTAAGAACATGTGATTACAGTGCTCCTAATAAAATAGCCATTACTCACAAAGAAGTACAAAGGGGCTGTGACGGTTTCTGTTCTATCTTCTAGTACAAATGTCCATTGCAGCTTCTGTTTTCGCTACAGGGCAGTAACTTCATGTCAACAAATACTCAGCCCCTACCATCTGCACTACATTAATATGTTAGGGCACTGTATTTCCACTCTCTTTGCATGGATGTGGTGTACTTTCCCATATTCAACTACTATAATAGTTTTGAAAGTAAAGACTGAAACCCTAGTTGGCACAGGAACAGGGGACGCCTTTCTATTACAGTAACACTGAACTGATTTCATCATAACATCACTACTATTCCTTTGTATTCTTTTATCCAGAAACTGACCTGTGTTTTCTAAAACTTGTATTTAATTGTCCACGATCCAGACAGTGGCCCAGTTCATAACTCTAAGCCAACCCATGGTTTAGCACTAATGAGCAAATGTGTGGACCCCTGGACAGATTGTAGCTGTTTTGTTTCTCGGGACACTGCTGCTGTCACACTGTTGTGAGCTAAGCCATGATTTGACTCGGCATTATGTCTAAATCTGGGGGTTGTGGTTTATCTGCCCCAGGCAAACCAAAAGTGGTGGTGAGCCACAGAACAAACTTGGCTACAGCTCAGTGCTTGTCTGGAACAAGGTAAACCACAAGCCTGGAATCGGAGGCAACACTAAGTCAAATCATGGCTTAGCTCACAGCAGCAAGACTGGAGAAGGACCAAAATGGCCAGAGTCTTCTCTCCAGGAATCTGCGTGTTTGTTCATTTGAGGTAAGCAGTGGTTTGACTTACTGCTACATGCAAACCAGGTCAGCTCAGATATTTTAATTTTTATACCCTTTGCACACCATACACACTTTTGAAGTCCACTTTGTATTCAAAAGTAGTTTGCCATGCAGCATAAAGGGAGTGCTACTGTTCAATAAACATACCAAAAACCATATTGGACCCTGGCTATTATTTATAGAAAACAAGGACTCAAGGGAGAGAAGATTGTTCAAGATTGCAAATACAGTGCTTTTTCCCCCTGAAAAAAAATTTTTTAGGGGTACTCTCATTTTCCTACTCATATTGAAATGCTGCCCCTAAATGAGGCCAAACGTAGATTCACAAAATGTTTAGGGGTATGTGTACCCCTGTGCCCCCCGAATAAAGCACTGCATTCATTGCACAATTCTAGGCATGTCTACTCTAATAGCATGTCACTGAGTACAGTGGGTCCTAACTCCAAGGTAAGTTGGTGTAGGCTTGCAGCCTCACTCTGAAAGGGCATAGCACACAACAAGCTCATCAAAATGAAGATAGTCAGAAACAAGGGAAAAGAAGTGAAGAAGCATACCCATGCAAGGGGGGGGGGAGAGAAATGAGAGGAACAATTACCTTTATTACAATTTGATCCTTATTACAATGCTATGAGATAGTTTGGATATTCTTTTCTCTTGCTTTATTTAATGGTGCTTCTTAGTTTCTTCTAAAAGGAAATGTCTGCTCCTGATATTCTGAACAACTTTCTCAAACAGTCTATTAGGGCATTTTCATACATAAGGCTAAAGAAGCCTACTTTAACAGTGGCTGGAATGCGAGTTGAAACCTATATTGGTCAGAATCCTCACTGTCCTTACAAATGCCTCTCTTCTACTATTTATCCTATATAATAGAATCATAGAATCATAGAGTTGGAAGAGACCACAAGGGCCATCGAGTCCAACCCCCTGCCAAGCAGGAAACACCATCAGAGCACTCCTGACATATGGTTGTCAAGCCTCTGCTTAAAGACCTCCAAAGAAGGAGACTCCACCACACTCCTTGGTAGCAAATTCCACTGTCGAACAGCTCTTACTGTCAGGAAGTTCTTCCTAATGTTTAGGTGGAATCTTTTTTCTTGTAGTTTGGAACCATTGCTCCGTGTCCGCTTCTCTGGAGCAGCAGAAAACAACCTTTCTCTCTCCTCTATGTGACATCCTTTTATATAATAATGAAAGGCGTAAAAACTATTTACACATCTTCTGTGGAAATACCAAGGGTGCTATTTAGAAGAAAGGTGGCCCAGAATCTGAGGTCACCAAATACAATAAACTTAAAAAATAAATACATCTTCGAAGCATAGAAATGTAAAGTTGGGAGGGATCCCGAGGGTCATTTAGTACAACCCCCTGCAATGCAGGAATCTCAGCTAAAGCATCCAGGCAAGATGACCATCCAACCTTTGCTTAAAAACCTCCCAGGAGAGTCCACCACCTGGTGTGGCAGTCTGTTCCACTGTCAAACAGCTCTTACTATCAGAAAGTTCTTCCTGGTGTTCAGGTGGGAACTCCTTTCTTGTAACTTGAATCCATTTGGTTGGGTCCTAGCCTCCAGAGCAGGAGAAAACAAGCTTGCTCCATCCTCTATGTGACAACATTTTAGATATGGCTATCATATCTCCTCTGTCTTCTCTTTTCCAGACGAAGCATACCCAGCTCCTTAAACCATTTGTTAGAAGGCTTGGTTTCCACACCCTTTATCGTCTTAGTAGCCCTCCTCTGCACATATTCCAGCATGTCAGTATCCTTAAATTTTGGTGTCCAGAATTAGACAAGTGGTCTGACCAAGGCAGAATACAGTGGGTCTATTACTCCCTGCTTTTGTTGATGCAGCCTAGAATAGCATTTGCTTTTTTCATTGCTGCTGCATCACACTGTCGACTCATGTTAAGCTTGTGGTCTATAAAGAGCCCTAGAATAGATTTATGTCAGGCTTACTGATCAGTAGTTACCTGGATTTTCTCCCCCCCCCCCATGAAGATTAGGACATTTGTCCAGCTCCAGTCTGCTGGGACCTCATCTGTTCTCCAAGTACAGTCATACCTCGGGTTAAAGTAGCTTCGGGTTGAACATTTTCGGGTTGCGCTCTGCAGTGACAGTTTTGCCGCTCGCACATGCGCAGACGCTCAAAATGACGTCACACGCATGCGCAGAAACAGCGAATCGTGACCTGCGCATGTGCATATACGCATTGCGTTTGCATCCAGAGGTACCACTGTATTCTCAAAGATTATAGACAGAGGCTCTCATGTTACACCTGCAAGCTCCTTGAGTGCAGCTTGTCAGGCCCTGGAAATATAAATTCATTTAAGGTAGCTAGGTGTTTCCTTACCATCAGTTTTCCTATCTTGAGCTGCAGTTCCCTCCTTGCATATTTTATTCTGTTATCATCAGGTAGGGCACTGCTTTCCCTTTGGGTGAAGACAGAGGCAAAGTAGGTGTTGAACAATTTCACTTTCTCTCTGTCACCCAAAAGCATTTCTCAATCTTCTCCACGCAAGGGACTTAATACTTGTTCTTCCTTCTTCTAACATAGCCAAATAAACCTTTTTTTATTATTATTCAAAACAGCACAGAAGTCTTGGACATTGGGGTAACAATCATACAGAAGATCATTACAACAGCCTTAGCATTTGCTAACTTGTTTCTGGCCATGTGATATCATACCAGACCACAATGTTGTTCCAGTTCAGTAACCTCTTTCCTATGAATCAGGAACAGCTGCTTCCAGCAAGAACCAGATGTTTAAATCTGCATTGTTTTCTATCTCTGTGTGTGGTGGGGTAATGTTTCTGTTTGTTACTATGTTACATATTTTTGTGTTTTTTATATTGTAAACTGCACTGTTATCCTTGGATTGAGGAGAGTATGAAAAATTAATTAAATAAATAATAACAGTGAAGAATATATCATCTATTAATTGCTGCTTCCTGTAGCTTTTCCATTCCCTGCGAGAAGTGGCTTTTCCACAGGTCAGTGGATTGTAGTTGTATATTTGTCTGTAACTTGAAGCTTTGGGCTGTAAAACAGAACAGAATCATAGAGTTGGGAGGGACCCTGAGGATCATCTAGTCCAACCCCCTGCAATGCAGGAATATGCAGCTGCAACCTTTGTGTTATCAGCACCGTGCTCTGACCAACTAAGCTACCCATTTGCACATGGAATATCTGGTTCAATGACATGACTACATGCAGTCAGCTTTTTGAGCAAGCCACACACACCAAACGGACCAGAGAGAGTTGAGTTACCCCAGACAGCTGACTATATAGTGCAGGGCAAAATGGTAGCAAGTAGACAGCAGTGTAAAATCCAGAGCCATTTGCGGAGGTTGCATGTGCAATCTAAATACACAGCACAGTCCTAACTGTGCCTACTCAGAAGTGAATTTATAGGAGGTAGCATTAGTATCAATTTGCAATGGGGTGGAAGGTTCGCAGGCTGCGAAGGACTTGCTCTCAAATTTATTGACAGCTGCACGAATTATGATAGCTAGGAAGTAGAAGAGGGCAAGCAGAATATAAAACGGAAGAATGGTATAAAAATATGTGGGATAAAGCTCTTAACGATAAATGAACATGTGCCATTAAGGTAAGACGGGGAATATGCAAGAGAAATGATTTTGAGCAGATATGGAACGTGTTTGTTGAATTTGCACTGTTAGAACGGAAAGGGGTCAAACCATCACAAGAGGTGTTGAAATTTTGGGAGGTTGGATAGTTACAATGGAATGGTCTCGATCGTGGGGTGCACAGCACATTCTTATTTATTTATTATTATTAGTTTGTCAAATAATAGTAATAATTAGTTAATTAATTAAAAAGTGAATTCACAACTCCCAAGTAAGCAGAGTTAGGAGCGTGGCCTTAGTAAGAGCAGTGAATCGACTCTTTTCTTTTCATATGTCTACACTTCGTGACTTTTGCGCCGAAGTCCCACTGGACTCAGCAGGACTGGCGTCTAAATAAACACACATGGAGTCGCGCTTTCAGGGAACGGGAAGGCAGCAGCAGCAGCAGCCTCGGGAAGCTAAGCGCAGCTTCCTCTCCGCCCCGGAGCTACGCGCGGGAGAAGAGGCGGGACTCGGACACAGCCGCCGCTCAAGCAACGGCGGCGGGCGAGCAAACGAGCGAGCAGACTGCGCGGCTTGTTTCCCAGGCAACGGCAAACCCTCACCATCCGGAAGCCTCGGCTCAAGGCTCGCGAGAACGCAAAGCTGGCCGACGAAAGAAATCTCCACTTCCGCCACCCCCGCACGCCGCTGAGGGAACGGGAGACGGAGAACGGACTACAGCTCCCAGGGGCTCCTTTCGGGCAACCGTTCTCGCCGCTTGCTCTCGCGAGATGGCCCGCCGCCGCTCCGTTCGCCAACCCCGCCTCTCGCAAGTTCGCGCTCGCTTGCGGCGCGGTGGTTGAATGTGGGGCCGCCCAGGGAAGGCGGTGGCGGCGATGGCAGCGCGTTCCGCCGCCGCCGCGTCGTCTCCTCCGACGGAGCTGTCCTTGTCGCCCTTCGTCCGGAAGCTCCGTAAGTGGTGGAAGCCCCCTTCCCTTTCTGGCTAGCGGAGACAAGCGCCCTGGAGCCGCCGCAGCCGCTGCTTCCAGGGGCTCCGGGATAAGCGGCAGAGGGGAACTTTCCTCCAGAGCGCAGCTGCTGTTTTCCGTGCTCAATGCGCGCAGGGCTTGCAGTCCGAGTCTGCCTTCCTGCGCGCGCTCCTTAGAGAGTGAATCTCTATATATACATACATACACACACGGAATTCACTTTCTAAGGAGCGAATATTAGAATTGTAGAGTTGGAAGGAATCCCGAGGGTCGTCTAGTCCAGCCCCTTGCAATGCAGGAATCTCAACTAGAGCATCCCTGGCAGGTGGCCATCCAAACTCTGCTTTAAAACCTCCCAAGGAAGAAGAATCCACAACCCCTTGTGGGGAGGCTGTTCCACTTTCTGGTGACTTGAATCAGTTGCTTCTGGTCCTACCCTGCGGAGCAGGAGAAAACAAGCTTGCTGCAAACTTCCTGTGACAGCCTTTTAGATACTTGAAGATAGCTATCGCATCTCCACTTTTCCAAGCTAAACATACCCAGCTCCTTCAAGCGACCCTTGATCCTCTCGCTTGTCCTCCTCTGCACACATTCCAGCTGTTCAATATCCTCCTTAAATTGTAGTGCCCAGAACTGGACACAGTTCTCCAGTGGGGTCGAAACCCTCTCCAAAGTTGTTGAGCCCCCTTGCAATGCCTAGCTATGCTATGGGATACTATACATCTGCTGATGTAGCTTATAATAGCATTAGGGGTTTTTTTTGCTGCTGCATCACACTGCTAACTCATGTGAAGCTTGTGGTCTACCAAGACCCTTAGATCCTTTTCACATGTGCTGCTGGCAAGCCAGGTGTCCCTCATCTTTTTATTTGTGCAGCTGGTTATTCCTGCCTAAGTGCAGAGCCTGACATTTGTCCCTATTGAAAATCCGTTTGTTAGTTTTGGCCCAGTTCTCCAATCTGTTAAGGTCTTCTTGAATCCCAATTCTGTCTTCTGTGGCTACCCCTCCCAGTTTGGTGTCATCTGTAAATTTGATGAGCGTATTTTCTGTGCTGTTCATTTAAATGAATGCTCACTAGCTTTCTCTTCTTGCCTCATCCCCATGCAGTGACTTGAGTTAAATCAAATTGTGTACAGGAGTTTGCACAGCGTGATGCAGTGAGCAAAAGATCATTACATAACTGTGCTTATTGAGTTGTGTTTGAAAACAAACCTAACAACAGCAACAACAATTTTATTATTTTTATCCCATCCCAGCGACTCTGATTAGGGAATACCCAGCTCGATCCTGCGTCTTGTTAGGCATTTTTACCATTGAAGTAAATAGGGCACTGTAGGAAGTGTGTTTAGTTTTATAATCAAAGTCTTCACGAGGGTCATAGTGTGGGGAGTACCAGGAGGGCTGGGGCAAACCAGGCACCCCCAGTGTGGCCTGATGCTCCTCTCTGCCCACCAATGGCTGCATTGGCCAGCTGGGCTCCTCTCTGCATGGCTGTGCAGGTGGTTCAGCATGCCCTGCTTTGCTTTGGTGGAGGTGGGGTCACTTCAGCAGAGAGGGCTAGGCTGATGCCCGCCGCCCAGAGTGCGCCCACCCCAGTGGCCTACAACTGACACTATGCTGCTGGTCTTCACCTATAGTTTTACCATCTAAAAGTTTTCTGAATTAGATCCATGATGCTTATATATTCCAGTTTGATGTAGAGTTAGGCATATGTAAACCTATTGGTTTTATTTTTTTGTTTTGTTAAAAGATTAGTTTCTGAGTGGCAGCTTTTAAGGTCAAATCAAGTTGCTGTTGCTCATGAAGAAAGATAAAAAATGGTTTATGGGGTGGGGGGGTGGGAAGGGGGAAACGGTATGTGAGTGACAGAGGTATGGAAATGAAGAGCAGATATGTATGTCTTGTGGTCCGGAGTAGAGGATCAACTGAAATTTTCCGTGTAGTACCATTACCAAATGTTTTTGCCTCTCTTGATTTATTTGTTTAAAGGTTTAAAGTCTTAGAATCATAGAATTGTAGAGTTGGAAGTAATCCCAAGGGTCTTGCCCCATGCACTGCAGGAACCACAACTAAAGAATCCCTGACAAATGACAATTTAACCTCTGCTTTAAAACCTCCCATGAAGGAGAGGAGAGTCCACCACCTTCTTAACACGTATTGGGAGTAAAGACTTGGGAAGCTGGTTTCCGAACTGAACTTACTGGGAATAACCAGTGCATCTGATTTAAAGTATCAGCTGAACTTCTGAAACTTCTTCCATTTTCATTTCATTTTTATGAACAGGTCATCAGCTGGCTGAAATTAGAGAACGTGCTCTTAGAAATATTTTGTGTAAATTGGATCACAACTTGGTTACATATGATGACTTGGTTCAAGAAAAACTCCTGTTTCTCAGTCTTCTGGAGTGGTTCAACTTTCCTGTAGTACCAATGAAAGAAGAGGTTCTGAATTTAGTGAGCAACCTGGTGAAGGTACAGTTATCTGTTTTGTTATATGTTCCTGAAAACGGCAAACCATCTACAGTCCATATCCATGCTGAAAAGTACTTACATGTTACCCCACTTAATGTAATGCTGCTTTGGCATTAAAAGAACATTGGAAAGCAAAATGATATGCCATGATGTATTTCTTTTGAAAGGTGACTTGAATGAGATGCTCAGTACATGGGTGTCTTCTAAATACAGTTCCTTCTGAGATCCTCTGCTATGCATATGAAGCTAAATGATTTTTGCACACCACCCCAATCTCTGAGCAATGCAAGATTCCAGGGGTTAAAGGCCCTTACCCAGTGTTTGTTTCTCCTTTGGAATGAGGAACAGCAGAGACTGTGGTGTCTTTAGGATATATGATTTATTTACACATATATACACTCCAAGAGGTTCTTGCTTCTCCCATAGCTTTAGCCTTGGATTCCAACAGAAATCAAGCGTGGCTCTGTCTTTCAGCTGCCCAGCCTACACACTTGCTTCTACCTTCTAGCTCACATACACAACTCAACTCTCAACTCTGGCCTTTGTCTTCCTACCTACCAGCGATTTAAGGGTGTGGCGCCCACCCATTTGCTCTCTAACATGGAACCATTTGCTTTGTTAGCTTAACAACCCGTACCTAGGCCATCACCTCACCAGCAAGCTAGCCTGGCCATTCCAGAATTTTGAATCCATCCTGGGTCCAGGAGTTAGAAGCATATGAAACTAATTATCTTTTGTATGCTGCCTTGGATGGGCTTTTTCCTGCAAGCCACATTTGAATAAATAAAAGCTTGGAGAATTTGCCATTTTGTTTTTTTAACTTCGTATCATCTTTCTAATTTTAGCACCCGTCTGCTGTGGAACAATTGGTTGGGATTGGGGCAGTGGAGTTTTTCACTCAACTTCGTCCAAATGTGGATCCAAACCTACAGGCTGTGATTGATGGGATTTTGGATGGGCTATTTGTGTTGCCTTCAGAAATCTCTGCTGATTATCAGGAAGTGTCTTATCAAACGCCCTTGCCAGCAGTGACTAATATAGGTAAGTTACACCTTTATACACAGCATTTTTATTTTTGTTTTGCAAAGTGTGGGCCTTGTATTGAAAATATCTAGTTATTTAGCCCAGATGCTAAACCTTTGTTAATGGTATCTGTTTGTGACTTCAGTGATTTTCAGAGAGAGAATTGGCGATTTGAAAGTATAAATCTTCAAAAATGAAAATACTGGAAGGAAACAGATCTACTTTTAAAAAGGAAAAATGACTGTATATGATTCATAGAGTTAAAAAAAATGAAGCTATTTAATACAGTTAATGCTGCTACTTACTATGGTTTTATATTTTTAAGTATTGTCAGAAGAAGCTAATGCTGGATACTTTGATCAAGGGGGAAATAATTTGCAAGAGATGGGAATACCACCAAAACAGTTATCTGGTAGGTAACTTTATAAAAATGAAGTAAACATGTGTTGGACAGTTTTCTAGATTTGTTAGTGTGGTTGAACACCATTGAGAAGGAATGAAGTTTCAACCTTGTTTAAAGATTCTTCCTTTTTTGTTTTACTGGTGTTTTTTAAATAGATAAACCCACCTGTATTGTGGTTATGGTGGTGGAAGCCTTGGACACCAGTTAGATGAGCTGATATATCATGGAATGTTCATGAACATTCAGAGCAAATGGGGGAACAAAGTTTTCAGTTAGGTCACGGAAGGGGAAAATATGTATTTATTGTTTGAGACTTTTAATGTTTTTTCCAGCAGACTCCCAGAGCACCTTATAGAGCCATTTAAAAAAAAAGTTCTGTCCTTGGCTTCCAATCTAAAAGACAAAACACACAAGAAAAGTAGATTGGAAGAGAAAATAAGGAAATTTGGGTGCAAGGATTTCTCCTGTCCATACTAATAGCATAGCTGTTGCCAGTTGACAATTGATAAAAGGAAGGAACCTGATTCCTTGGCAAATTGTCAGCCTGGCTATGATTAAAACCTCACACGGTGAGGAGAGATAGGCCTAGCCTTGCCTATGCAGCAGGATGAAGATAGGGAAAAGATCCTTAATGTAGGGGAGCTTAAGGGAGAGGATCCCAGAGCCAATGTAAGTGAAAGAAAGGTACAGACTAGGCAGTGGCAGGGGCATAGAAAGGGGAGTGTGGGGAGGTGCGGTCTGACCCAGGTGTCTTCCCTGAGGGGGTGACAAAATGGCACACCGTGGGGTGGGGGCACTTACTGCGGGGCCTGGCCTGCAGCACACCCGAACCACACGTCTCTTTTGGGAGTGATGCAGTGGTTCTGGGCCCTGCGCTGCCCAAAACGACAGAGTGCAGCTTGCGCCTGCCAGGCGGACTCCGTGGGCAGCTCGCCCCATCCCTGCTACTTTGGGTGCCAGAGCAGCTAGCTATGCCCCTGGGCAACGGATTGAGAATCAGGTGTATAAGAAAAGATAGATGGCATGGGGCGGGGGGAGGCAGAAAAACTAACACCCGAGAAAGATTTAATCCAGGAGGAGGGGATCTTCAACTATTGAACTTGTTAACAACTTAGAAGTAACAGATAGGTAGCCGTGTTGGTCTGCCATAGTCAAAACAAAATAAAAAAATTCCTTCCAGTAGCACCTTAAAGACCAACTAAGTTAGTTCTTGGTATGAGCTTTTGTGTGCCAGACACTGTGTATCTGAAGAAGTGTGCAGGCACACGAAAGCTCATACCAAGAACTAACTTAGTTGGTCTTTAAGGTGCTACTGGAAGGAATTTTTTTATTTTGTTTTAACTTAGAAGTAAGTTTTATACCAGTGTTGGAATTTTATGCAATCAAAAGGAAGTGCTTGGATGCCAGCCCTAATTGGCAGGTGGAACGAACAGCTACAGTCTTCTTCTTTTTTTCAAAAATATAACCTTGGATCAAAATGGTTTGTCAAAAATGTACCAGTTTGTCTTTTCTGATAGGCGTCTGTTAATAATCTTTTAGATTGCATCCCTAGCTTCCCCCCTCTAGTTTACATTTAGAAAATGGCTCTAGGGCAAAGCAAAACAAACAAAACTCTAGCTCATATTTCTTAACATTTAAGCCTTTGAAAATTAGTGTTGGGCATTGTAGGTTTCAAACAATGAAAAAGGTATATTGGGATGGGGAAACGAGATAAGAGTCATCCGCTATAGGAGTGCTTATCAGTTTCTACAATGGAAACACTGAATGATACCTGTTTGCTCTGTGTTTCAGTATATGGCACACAGTAAAAATAGCCTTTCTTCCATCCTCAGTGAAACACGGCGTGAAATCCTTGAAATTTTCTACATTTCCATGGTTATCCCTGACCACAACAGATAGACATGTTCTTTCATCAAGTGAAAGGTATGTGAAATTAATTGTAGCTTTGTTGTGTTCTGTGAAAGGGAATAAAAGTTGCTACGTTTCTTCTTTAAAGTGCAAGTTCTATAAGAACTGCGGCAGTTTTCTTTTGTTCTGGAGCAATGCACGGAATTATTAATGAAAGCGCTACCTGTTTACCTCGTCTCCTCCCTGCCCACCCACCCAGCGTGTGTGTGTGTGTGTGTTGTTTTAAAAAATAAGTTTCCTTGAGCCTTGGTGATAGGGTGGAATATAATCAAATCAGATAAAAAATTATGCCACTGATGGAGTATAAAGAGTTGATTACTATAGCTTTGCAAAGCAAGTTCGCAGTAAAAGTTCAAATGTACTTTACAGTTCACTGAGAAGCAAAAATCACAGTTTAATTTGGAATACCTGTGAGCTTCTACAAGATGTCATCATGCAAGACTTTCCTGCTGAGATATTTCTTCAGAGACCAAAGATTGTTCAGGTTAGAAATGCTTTTAACTAAAATATTTCATTTAGAAGTGTTAGCGATTTTTGGTTTGCTTGCTTGCATATATGTTTAGGCCTAAGTTCTAATAATGGGTGACTTTTGTTTACCTCAGAGTCTTCTGTCGCTAACAACAC
Source organism: Podarcis erhardii (assembly GCF_964252035.2). Lineage (NCBI taxonomy): Eukaryota > Metazoa > Chordata > Lepidosauria > Squamata > Lacertidae > Podarcis > Podarcis erhardii. The sequence continues at coordinate 54,354,396 of NC_138499.1, read as the reverse complement.
TGGCTTTTGGAAGAGATGGACAACACCGTTTAGCCTTACAAGCTGTCTTATGTCTGCAGCAATTATGTACCTTCTTAAGAAACAGACTGAACTTCCATAGAGATCCAAGTTTTGTCTCAAGTGAAACTGGTTTGTATCTTTCTCCCCCCCCCCTCTTTCATTTCATTGATGAATTGCTTCCCATAAAGTTTCCTGAAACAATTGAATAATAAACAAATCAACAATAAAAACACATATTAAAAGAATGCCAACTTCAGCACAGTTCAGCACAGATTCAGACTGGACTAAAAATCCCTACTTGGTCGGAAAAGGATAGGCAACAAAAAGATATAGCTAAATCAGGATAAATTGACTCTTGATTAGACATTGGCCAAATACTTTGTTTCTCTCTCCCCCCTATCCATTAAATAATTTATAGTTATAGTAAAAAATGTATATATAATTGCATTCTTGTTTGTTTGTTTGCATTTTTAACCCCATACTTCCTCCAAATGTATCATACGGATACATCTCATAAAGCAGTTAAGTTACCATTAGATGCTACTCAGGTTTCTTCTACCACAATGTTGCACACTTCTTTTGTGTGTGTGTTATTGTTTTCATGTTTTTATCTTCCAAGTATTGAGAGACATAGTGCAATACATTTCTGACTTATATCATTGTAACAATAAATCAGATGTGGTGGTGGTGAGAAAACATGGCAATAAACAAGTTGAGATATCAGATGATTCTATTATCTTACGCTGTCCCAAACAATATATGTAGATGAATGTTTACTGGTATCCAACTATACCAATCTATAACATGCTTCATTTATCTGTTTGCTGGAGACTGCTATTCAGTCCACATTGCTAATACCAGGTGGGGTGAACATAAGGAAGAGAAAACACAGGTGGTCAGGATTTAGACTTGCCTTGCATATTTTATTATTATTTATTAAATTTATATTCCTCCCTTCATCTGAGGATCACAGGGTGGTTACAGTATAAAAATACAAAAATACAAAATGTAATAACAAACAAAACCATAACCCCTCTCCGATATTATTTATGCTTCCTGCAGCTAGGAAGCCTGTTCCTCCTTAGATATTTTTCATATTTACCTGAGTTTTGCTTGAAACAACAGTGTGTTTTCTGGGAATCAAAGTATTTACTGACAGGAAGTTGGTAAGAGATTCAGACTCCCAAGAGATAGTGTATCCAACTAGTGTTGATACACTGTTGCACTGGCACAAAGATGCAACAGAGAATAGAGAGTTGTTGAGGCAAATAGTGCAAAGATAATTAGTTTGGTTCTGCTTGCCTCACATAGGATGTTAATATAGCTGTTGATGTGTAAATTGGCAGATCCACGGCTCAAGCTATTGCATGATTGTGCCTCCTGTCTCTGCCTTACAAGTTTTTAGATTCACTAAGTAAGCTTGAATATAGAAGGAATGCATCTGAAAACAAATATTTGATCAAAGTTCACAGCATAATTCATTAAAGCAAGTCTTTTTACAAGTTTTTTAAAAAACATTTCCATTGCTTAAAAAATATATAGTGGAAGGAAACCTACCAAAATAAGAATTATTCAAGATAAATTTTTAGTAGCAAAAATAGCAGTCTTTCCAGTGTTGGTCTGAAGTGCATTCTGAATGTTGACCTAAATCCTGGCTTATATTCAATTGTATTCTACTGGATAGAAAACATTGTAAATTTCTTGAAGTGTTGTCCATCTTATTTGTTATGTGCTTGCTGCACACAAAAGCCTGATTGTCATTAATGTCATATAAGGTACCATTTCCCAGAATTCCTCAGTGTCTTATGGCCACGATGCTAGAAGATCCGTTCATTCTCAGAATGCATCCCCTGGAAGTAGTAGTCCTCGACCTTCCGTGATAGGACGTACAGGTCAGCGTCCCAGAGGTGATGGTCAAGACTGGGATGCAGTATCTTCAAGGTTGGCCAGTAACATTTTTGTTGTATACCATATACTTGTTATCCTATTTCAGTCGGTAGCCTTTGTTTGTTTCAAATTAAAGATTGGAGCTTCTGTACTTTAAATGTGTGTTACTAGCCTCATGCGTTATAGAACCAAGCTTGAAACTTTAAAATCTATTATTCCTGTCTAGAAATCATTACAAATGTCGGACAGCACTGTAAGTATTGACCATGACTTCCTGTATGTGACAGCAGTGCATAGGCAAAGGGGTGCAGATATAGAGCCGTCTTCTTAGAACTGATTGAGAAAACCACATGTTAAGATCCACATACATGCAGAGTTAACGCAATAATAGGTTGAGGGTCATGCATGCTGAATGAACCACATAATTCAGTTCATTTCTTTTTGCTTACTGTTATTGTGAATGAATGAATGCCAATTGGCATGGGCTTCCCAGAGCAGCTGGAGTCTTGTAACTGATAGCTGCTAAGTCACCTGGAGGGTGCTCAGTGCTCCTGTGTGAAGCAGGTCTTCATCAAGAACGAAAATAACTGCAGAGCTAATAAGCAGGTAGAAGAAAACGTGTCTCTTTTCAGAGACTTGATGACTGGCTCGTTAATCACTACCCTTAGTCAAGAAGCAACGCAACTCTGAATGTCCCAAATTACCTTGGCAGACAGTATGCAAAATGTAGTATTTGGAATTGCGGTGTTTCTTTTTAAATATGAAGAATAAATGTCCACTGTACTCCTGTTCCAAAAAAGTAATACACACCAGGCTCTGTAAACCAGCAAAGAGATGCAGTGCCATCTTGTTAAAAAAAGGTAAAGGGACATAGCCTTGTGATTGTACCTTCGACTTCTTGTATTCAACCTCTTCTATCTGAAGGCTGCAGTATTGTGATAGCTTGGCCTAGTTTTCTGGTAATTTCCACCCAATTCATGCAGTGATTATAGAAGCAACGTGGGCAAGGTTTTTCACCAAAAGTTGGAGAAGCTGAGTAAAAGGAACACTCTGCCTATGTCGTGCATCACAGTGGTGCATTGAGAAGACTACACCACTGGTATGTTGGGTTTGAGGTGTGGATTGAGAAGGTAGAAGAAAGTGCCACCAGACAGCCAAAAGTGGTCCTCCAGTTACAGCATTTGACATGCAACATTTCCTATGCAGTTTGCTTTTTGCTACTTTGCAAATAGTAGGATAATTTGTATTGTGTATCAATAAGGTTGTTTGTTTGCTTTTTGCAGTGGAAGCAGTTCTCATGCTAATGCGAATTCAAGAGTTCACTCACCTTTGGATATGGGCCATATTGACCTGCCAGAACTGGAGAATGAGGATACTTTAGAGTTACAGTTCCAACAGCTTAGCCTTCCTCAGTTCTGTGTAGCCGTTTTGGAATATGCTGTTCCTCTTCTAAGAACGGGTAATTCTTTTTGAAAAAGGAATTCTGGGCTTATAACAGGCCAGGTGTTTTATAGCTGAAGCTTCTATTCATTCAAAATGTTAAGATATATATATGCCGCTAATGAAACTCAAAATAATTTGTATGCGTGAAACGAGGATACTCGGCAGAAGGCTTTTGAACATATTTACCTGCTGTGAATCTCTGTGCATTCTGTGGGCTCTTGCTAGGAATCCGAGCAACTTAAATTTTATTAATGTGTCCAGCAGCCATTATGAAAACAAACTTCTTTTGAAATCAATTTCTGTGTTTGCTTCCGACCTCACCTCTGCTTTACACTCATTTTATAGCTTTGAGCAACTCCATCTAGTTGAGTGATCTTTCCACTATAACCAAATAAATGCCAGACAAGAGCGAGTGACTTCACCAAGGTCACTAAGTGAGTTTGCTAAGCAAGTAGCAGGAAAAGTTTTCAGCAGGGAACAAAAGGTTGAAACAGGAGGTGCCTGCTATATCTCTATTGGCAGAGTATTCCATAAGACTGGGTCGATGACACTAAATGCTGTATTTTGGGCTGATGTCAAATGACCTTTCCCAGCTTGGGGGACAACAAACATCTAGTGGATGGTCACAATGATCAAGCTGGGATATAAGGGTTTAGGTGGTGCTTAAGGTACCTTAGACCTAAGTTGTTCAGGGCTTTGTAGATTAATATAAGTACCTTGAACCTGGCTCAGTAGATAGGCAACCAAGTGCAGATGTTTTAACAATGATATAGCATTGACTACAAGTGCCAGAAGGCTGAGGAGTGCTACTCTTTCAGTCCAGTGCTGAACATAGCCCTAAAGCTCAGAAGCTAATATGGTGCTTCTGATGCCCATCACACTGAGTTGTTCCAGGACACTATGGTCAATAGTATCAAAACCTGTGGAGAGAGCAAGCAGAAGTAACAGGGTGACGCTCTCCTGTCTCTTGCATTATATAGGCTATCCATCAGGGTTTTCATGGCTAATTCAGTTCTGAAACCGAGTCTTAAGCCAGATTGTAGTGGATCTCAATAACCAAATTAATTAATAGAAATTCCGTCCTATAATATCCTACTTTGATACCTTACCGTTACCTGTGTAAATTCTCAGGTAGTAAGAAAGTGACCATGCACGTTCTGGAGTGCCTGGCCGAGGACCTGCTGCTTATTTCTGATGCCGTGTCTGAAGATGTTTGGGAAGACAACAGTCTCTTTGGGCTGGAACTTGTGAGTATCTCTGATGTGTCTTGGATTTCTGTCTTGGATTTGTGAGTCTCCCTTTGTAGACATGGCTTAGAAACCTCCATTTCCTTTATATCGGTTTCTAGTCCATTTTATGTCTAGAATTTAGAATGGGCCGCATATGCATATATTTTTTAAGAAACTATACCCCCCGCCCAATTTTGGCTAGTAATATAATAATTTGACAAATCCTTAGAAGTCCAAAATAGCTGAACATTCTTAAAGCAGAAATTCATCAATTAATCTGTGTAAGAATGCTCTGCTTGAATCAAACATATAAACTTGTTTTTGAGAAGCAGATAACATATGGGCTTGCTGGACTTTTATGGAAAGAAGGAATTTTCACAGCGGGGGTGCCACCCCTGAGGGAGCCCTGCTATAGCAGGTCTTACTTTTCCAGAAAAAGTTATATGGAGGCAGCAGAGAAACAAAATTTCAGAACATTTTGAAACCATGCAAGAAAAAAATGGAAATTTTGTAGAAAACTGAAGGCAGCAGAAACATATTTTTTTTTTCGGGGGGGGGGGGGGAGTCCTTGGGGGACAGGAGACACAGAATTCCTCCCATTTTTCCTCCCAATGAGGAACCACATCCCTATGTGCAACAGACTTCTCCAATGAATTGTAACAGTTGAGGAAACTAAAATAACTTTATATCGTGTTTCTAATGAGCTGTAGGGAACCATCTTACAGCATGAGGACAAGCTGGAAAAGTCTTTAAAAAGATGAGAGCACATGTGTGAAATTCACTGGATGTCGTTTATCTTGTTCTAAGAGTATCTCCTGTAATGACTGAGTATATTGCTGTCATATACCGTTCATAAATATTGAACTTAATGAACTTCCTTTTAATCTGCAGAAGGAAAAACTGCTTGGAGTCCTAGATACCCTGGGTGAAACCATGTCTTACCACAAAAATAATGCAAGTTCAGAGCAGCCTGAGCTTGTGATCATCCACCACAGAATGGCATATGTTAGTGTTTCACTTTTCACCATTCGACTAGTGCAGTCACTTATACCTGTGGAAAAGGTGAGACTCTTCACTACTTGAAAGACTACTTTAAAAAAAAAGCATATTAAGAAAATCAGTAAAATCAGTGCGGAATGTGGTATAGTTATTCTTTTGAGTGATATGCGCTATAACTTCACTTGGTGCAAAAAATGAAAGCATCTAATTTGAACTTTAATTCTTGCTTTATTCCCTAATGACAGGTGTCCAGTCTGCTGCTGTCAGCACCAGACATCTGATAATTTGTATGTGCATGTGTGTTTGCCTGTATTTGAAAAAAGTGGAAAATGTGCTCCATAAATATTTCCTTGTAGACAAGATTAATATTAAAAGGTTAAAATGCATTCCTGGAAGCAGGTGGTTTAAGTCTGATCATATCAATAGGTAAAATTTCATTAGCGATAACCAAATAATATGTTCTCCCTAGTTCCTGAAAGCATTTAGGCCAATAATTAGCTGATACTATTGTTTTATGTGGTGTTTTTTTTTTTTTTTACATGGGATCAGCAGATGCTTGGTGATTTTATTCAGTACAGAGAGGTGACTCTGAAGAGTTCAGTTTTTTTTGGGAAAAATCCTTATTACATTGGTTAACTATCAAAAGACTGTGCTGTTCATGCAGATTATGCATGCATGAAGCTGGAATAAAACATTAGCACCCCGCTGTGTCTTAAAGTATTTGGTGTTGGAGTATTATAAAGGAACAGTAAATCTTAAAATGTGGATTAGATGTGCTGTCTGCCATCTGGTGGTTAAAGAAAATAACGTAGTTCAGCCTACATCCCAGTTAATCCAGATGTGCTTTAGGGCTGATGCACACAGTATGTGTCCTGTACAGAGAGAATTTTTACGTACTTAAAATATGTGAAGCAGGCCTTAGTTCTATTTACACCCATTCTGAATGGGGCGGGCCTTCTCTTTTAATTTTGTTGCTTCTTGATAATGGTAAGGGGCAATAAATGCATAGCTGTAGCTGCAAAAGCACAACAAAGATGCTGGCTGAACATTGTGTGGATCCAGCTGCTGTAAATTCAGGTGCTGTATGTCCCACCCTAAACAGCTATTTGCTGGTTCAGAAGCTTTAGCTGTCATAGCCACTACAGTGGTACCTCGAATTACAAATGCCTCAGGTTACAAACGCTTCAGGTTACAAACTCCACTAACCTGGAAGAGCCACCTTGAGTAGAGAACTTTGCCCGAGGATGAGAACGCAGCAAGTGGCCCCATTAGCAAAAGCACGCCTCTAGTGAAGAACAGTTTCAGGTTAAGAACGGACCTTATGAATTAAGTTCATAACTAGAGGTACCACTGTACTTTCTAAAATAGGTAGCTTGTGGCTGGAGTAGCTAGCTAATGTGGTGCCCTCAGATCTGGGGGACTGCGATTACTGTTGATCCTCAGGGATCATGGGAACTGTAGTCTAGAACATCTGGAAGGCAATGCTACAACATATATACCGGGGGTTCTGCGATAATTTTTTTTGAAGTAAGAAAGGTCTTGTTCGGAACTATTGTGTGTGCAGTCTCCCCTTTTTAGAGGGGAAGTTCAGTACTTAGGATACCATCGCTTAACAGTTCCTGCTACACCAGAATGTGTAGAATCTGATACCCTCAGATTAATGACCTGAAGAGAAGTAATAAAGGAGGTGCAGTAATGCATGCTAGGCCCAGAATTTGAAAAGCCTTAAATTCTTCTCAGAAGCTCACTGATAGTGCCATGTGTTATATTGGTGAACTTCTGTCATTAAGAGATGGGCTGCCAAATTTTGTGCAGTTCCTGTATGGTTTTAGGGGTTGTTCCCTATGCAGTGCATTTGGAACTCAAAATACACAGCCTTATCTAATTCGGAAATTGCAACTGTAAGCTCATATAGGATTTTGCCTTGGCCAGTCGATCACTTTTCGGCATTGTTATTTAGCTCAAATTCTATAGGTACCACCTCATGACCAGACACATCGCTTTGAATGAAAACATTAGCTTAGCACACTTGCAGATAAATGTTCATATTTTTTGAGGGAATTGTTTGTGTTAAAAATTATTTACAAATAAATAACATAATAAAAATAATACCTAATTTTTGTACTTATTTTCAAATAGACTCTCAGTCTGTTCTGTCCTCCCTTTCTTAAGGCTGACCATGTTTTACCAGAGAGTTTACTAGCGGCTTTATTTGACCTTTCCGTGGACATGCCTTTCTCCTTGGAATATCCAAGTATTCATGACTCTGTCATAGCTTATTTGGAACAAATGAATTCAGAAAACTACAGCATCTATAAACAAGCTGCAGAGGCTGCCTATTCTGTTGAGTGTACCTGTAACTTTATGGCAGAAGTCCACAAGGAGGTAGGAAACATTGAATTCAGTGATCCAAGTGGGGAATTTTAATCCAGTTGATTTTCATATATGTTGTGGTGGTGTCCTTTTAAATAGCTTTTGGATATATATAGTTTTAAATTTGTTTTGATATATGCAAATGTTTTGGCTGTTCTTATATATGCAGTTGCTCTGTGTGTTTTTATTGTATTGTAAATCACCTCAGGATGCTTCATGGGAAGCGACCCGTAAATGAAATAATAATAATAATAATAATAATAATAATAATAATAATACAACAACAACAACAGTAAAAATAATGATGATAATAATTTGTTCTTGACAATTTATATACCACTTAATTATAATGCTCTCATAAGCAGTGTATGAGTATCTCCGTGCAACCCTCCCCCCCTCACTCCAGTCAAAACTAGAAAATCAGAACTTAGGTTTTAAAAGTCTCAGTAGCCACCAGCAGGAAGTGAGCCTGTCTTAACTCAGCTGGAAGGGAGTTACATAAAATTGGGCTCACAGTACTGAATGCCAAGCTCCTGGTGGATACAGGCCATGCATCTGAACCATGGGGAACCACAAATAGTGACTTTCTTTAAGACCTCAGTGATTTGGCAGTGTAAACTGTGTAATGGGGTGATAGCCTTTGTTGAAGAATTATTTCATCAGTGTTCCATAATAAGGGCAAGAGGGTGAAGGTCTACGTTTTACCATTCTGAGTTCTTTTCATCCTTGGGTAGCGAGGAGTGTGAGAAAGTGTCCTTTTGGGGGAGAGAGGACAGCTTGGCCTGACTGATGCATGGGTAAAAATGTCATCAAGTTGTTTTAATCTTATATATGCTTGTTACATCTCAAGAGCTAGCCCTGTTCACAATAGGGTTAGTTTCTAAGATGTATCAAGATAATGATGATAATGGGTATGTCAGTTTGTTGTGTTTTACAGATTATATTATTTACTTGTTGCCATCGCTATCCAAAGCACTTCCTTGTCTCTACTGTTCCCTCTGCATGGAAAAATAATCACGTTGCTACTCATGAACAACCTTAGAAGTTCTCTTAGCTGTGTCGACATAAATGATCTTCCCGTAGTGCCACACACCCTGCCATAGAATGAGTTGCGCTAAGGTTATTGGAGGTATTTTGAGAGAACCATCTATTGCCCCATGGTATTTCAATAGTACACTCCTCTTGGATTGTACGACTTAGTGAAATCATGCTGCAATGTGGGCAGGCTTAGGCAGGCTTGATCTATCCTTGGTCCTACTTGCCAATAAAATTTAGTCTTGTGTTATTTAAGTGTATTACATTGTGGTATTAATGGGTCTGCTGTAGACTGGTTCTGGGTGTATGTGTTGCATTTTTGACGGCTACTATTCCTAGTTGCATCCATTGTAATTAAAAAATGATTACTTGTTTGAAAGATAATGCTTGTTCATTAACCCTTAAGTGACCTGTTTCAGTATTTTTTTAAAAAAATTAAATTCTGTGATTCATATGTACTCTTTTGTAGGGAGAAAATAATCTTCTTGATCTACTGGAGATGGTAGAACAGGCCCTAAAAAGTCTCCCATATCATCAGCACTTCCCTCTACTTCAGGAATTCCTCAGCATTTGCTCAGACATGTAAGCATATGGCAACTTAACTTGCAAAAAAGCCCCATGTCATGATGCTGGAGACAAGAGTACAGGGCTATTTTTAAAAGTATGGGGCTATAGTTAAATTGTTACGCTGTCTGTCTGTCATAAATTTAGCCAGTAGTAAGTGCTGGCTTACAACACAATCCTATACACTCCTATCTGGAAGTAAGAGTGCCATCCTGTCCTCTTAGGTAAGTGTGTATAGGATTGCAGTCCTGTCTTACGTAGTGCCATAGATACACAGGATGATTTGCAGGGCAGTACATGCGAAGAAGGAGGCTCCTGCTCAAGGATCCCGCCATCCCTGTAGTCCGCCTTAAGAATGTTGGTTAAAAGGCACCCTTTAAATTGTATAAAGCAGTAGCAGCCTGTATGGTAGGGCAGAGTTGTGCTCCCAACACCGTACCACTGTCCCCATATTGACACAGGAAAGTGCACTGTAGCATATGTTTCTTCAGAAATCAGTCACATCCTCACCATACATTTAAAGTAATGGCTTCACCCAAGGAATCCTGAAAGCTCTACTTTTGTTAAGGGTTGTTGAGGTGGAAATTTACTAGGAAGCCCCTCACAACATTACAGTTCCCAGCGCCCTTAGAAATGACAGTTCTTAGGATTCTTTGGGAGACGCCGGGGCCATTAAAGCGATGTCTTTAAAAGTATGGTGTGGAGGTGGCCAAAGTCGACAGCCTAACAATTAACCATACAGCTACAAAAGATGAGGAAGTAACTGAATTAGTTGTAAGCTCCCGAGTGCCTTGGCTAGGGGGAATCTGCACCCCAAGGCTTAACGAATTGGCTGCCCATGTCTCAGAGCAATTAATTTCTCTTCGTATTGAATTATTTCTGTTTGTAGCTGGAAGTCTGCGCAAGCTAGCCCGTTGCTGCAGGCAGAGAGTCAGAAGGTTCTCCTCCATCTGTTGTCCCATCCTCTGCCGAATATACGAACTGAAGCCTATCGCTACTGCCTCAAAACTGTTAAGGTTAGCATTTAAAATGGCTTGCAATTTACTTCCAAGCTAAAGAAAGATTTCTTTTTCTTCCCTACCATTTAGTAATCTCATAGGAACAGTCTGTTTCAAAAGCTGCCTTAGTCGTGTTGGGCTGAAAACCCAGCGTTTTGCTGTATGATGTTAAGCTTGCTTGGCATGAATTATGCCTGAGCACGTTCAGATTTTTCTGAGTTTCACAGAGGAGAGGGATGTGTCTACACAATTTCTTTGTCTCTATTCCCTGTCCACCTGCTAAATCACACTTTATTATAGTTCTTCTCATTTGGTGTATATAAAAAGCTGCTCGCTTAAGGCAGATAAACAGAGCCAACAGCCCAGCCCTTAGCATCCATTTTAGTTAATGGTGTCATTATTATCTTGCTGGAAATAGCTTGACTGTTTGTGCATGGCTTCAATATTGTCAAGACAATACTTAGCTGTCTTTTATGTATTCTTTCTAGGAATGTTTAGGAATTCATAATGCCACTAAACCTGTTTCTTCAGTCAGCTATGGAATACATTTTCTGCTTCATCCCAAAGTTCTCTATGAAATCTGTAGTTTTGGCCTTCAAGATTCCCATCATGAGGTACTACATTTTGTTCATCTTATCCTCTGTTAGTTAATCAGTATGTTGAGAGGTATTGCATACACCAAAGGACTTTCTAAACGTCCAAAGTTTTTTCTTTCATTAGTGGAATTTACCTCAGAATGTTTCAACTGAGTCATAAGAATGGTGGGGAATTTGAAGAAGACCTTGTATTTTTATTTTTTTTATGTGACTAAGTTTTGTGTAGTCCAAGGATGTCATCATAACAAAATTCTCCTCTTCTCCCATTCAAGGGAATTGGATTCTGGGAAATGGGGCCTTGCCAAGTGGCCCTTTTCTTCATAGTGTTAACTGTCCCTGCTGTTTTTCAGTGAAGCTAATATGAAGTTTCACTGAAGCTAATATGTAACCATGCTTTCTGAACTTGAAGACTCCTTATCTGGAGCTTATGCTTTATGTTGCATGTAAAAACAACACACAACTGCTTCTAGAAGCACTATGTTGTTTCAGGCAGAGGAAATATTCTATTATGGCAGCTACTGTATATAGAGAATAAGGTGGTGTGTTGATAGTAAGAGGAACAGTTATGACAAGTTTGCAAGGCATTACTAGAATAAAATTTCTTATATCTTTGTTTTGACAGTGTATCTGCTAGTGTCTGTAAAGGTGTTCAGAGCACTGTCAGGTCATAGATAATTTTCAAAGGGTGGTATTAAAGTAAGTTTTACTTTGAGTAGACCCGTTAAAATAAATGAACATTAGTTACATTCATTAATTTCAATAGGTTAACTCTTGAGTAAAACTGACTTGAATACCATCCAGTATTTTCAACCTGAAAATGTGGACAAGATGCAGTCCATCCTATGTGGAAGTGGTCTAGGCACTCAGGTAGACTGGTGTGGGAAAGTACATTTGTTGTCATGCATCTGGGACCCAGCTATGTTATTCTATATCTTGAGTTGTGGAAGGAGACACAGTCAATCTCTACCATCATACTGTTGGGTTTCTGAGCCTTCAGGGAATGGTTCCATACCTTTTCAAGCTTGTTCTTCATTTTGAATGTGAGAAACGTTCAGATCAGAGATTTCTTACTAGAGATTCGGTACCAGGTTTGTTGACATGTACTCAAAGGATAGAACAAAGTTCAGGTATTGTGCTGAGATTTATCCCCCCATTGCAGTCAGTCTGCTCTGTGTGAAGTAAGCAAAGCAAACCACCAGTTGTAAAACATGCCCTAAACCTTAAGGCAGGGAAGCTCTTTTTGCCATTTTTGGGTGGATGCTTTGCTACAAGGCAGCTGAGTCTTGCACTCTACTTGAAGACTATTTGATAACAGTAGGCTCATGATAGTATTTCACCACAGTTGGATTTCAAACAAAGCAGAAAACTATTTGATGTTAAAGCTTCCAAGGCACAGCCTAATTTCCCTTTATGGCACCAACAAATTGGTTTGACCACTCTTTATTCTGCTACCTTGCCTTCTCTCATTAAAACAGGTGTGCTCAGCCGCCACTTTTATGCTGATGTATCTTCTTCAGGGCCGATTGATGATGGCAGCAGTGACCTGGAACAAGTTTATTGAGGCCCTCTATCCTGTTGTTCCAATTCTTCAGGTAATTTCGACTTCTCGGAGCACAGTTTATCTTGAACTAAGCTTAATTGCTTTGCCAATAGGAGCAGCAATGACATTACACAATAGGGAAAGATGGATATTTATAAACATGGCGGCCAGGCAAATAAGGAATGGAGGAGCAATCAATATACTTGTTCATTGGATATTCTGAGTGAATGCTGGACAACAATGTAGCATTAGGCTTATTTCGAAATGGGAAAGCTTAATTTCAAATGGATTATCCAGCATTTTTCTGAATAGTTCTTCAGAACCTTATTCTTCCTAACCATCTTAAATCCACATTGATCCTGACTCGGGGGACAAGTTATAGATTTCCTTGTATATCTTGAAGTTTCTTGGTAGCTCAATTTGCTGTAGAATCATTGCTCCTCCTATCTCATGAGATTAATCCCAGCCATTTTATGACCATGAGAATAGTAGTGCTGATCCGAAACACCAGAGGTCACGTTTAAGAAACATGTGAGCATACATGTTCACTCATTCATGAAATACAAATTGTGGTGAAAGGTTTACCACACAGCTTTGGTGTGTAGTGAAACTGCCAGAACAGTTTGGAACGTGTGTGTTTGTGATCTTTTGAAAATTGAAAATAAAATAAAATAAAGAAACTGCCAGAACAGTGGGGCAAATCAGGATTGATGGGGGGCAATGGAACCATATACCCTTTCATACTCCCCTCTGATGCAGCAGCCAATCAAGGGAACAGTGGTTGTGAACTGGTATGAAAAATGTACAAAGGCTTTTTTTCTTTTTCTTTTTAAATAACGAAACATTTCCAGTCTTCTGAAATTATAAGTGAACCTCTCGAAAATTTGGTGGAGCACTTGTTCATATAGTGTTGATGGTGTTGAGCAACCACCCATCCAATGAATTTGGCCTACAAACTTGAAATTGCCCATTACTCAGGGTGAATTTACTGTTGCCAAGAAAATTATTACAATGCATGACTTATTATTCTGTTAAATGGTCGATGTGAACTTTTAAATGCACACTTAGGGCTATGCAGACACAGAAGACGCTCTGGGTAGTTGCATCCTCTCACTGAGTGAAACAAATGCTGAAAAAGAAGGGATTCTCCCCAGAACTACAAGACTTAAAGCTGCCTTGCGTCTTCTGTTCTCAAAAAAACCATTGTGAGTATATCTGCAATTTTTTTTGTGTGTGTATGAGGAAGACTGGCATTACATCTGTCATTATGACCTGCTTCTTGCAGAGAATTCTAGATGAACTAGATTGACTTTCAAGTGCAGGTGGTACTGGACACCCCAATAGCATTTTTTCTATGGAAATTTAATTTGGACTACTTTAAGCAAGGAAAGGGGGAAAAAATGTAAGGGACAATGCTGCCACTCAATAATTTTTCTCAGAGAAAAGTAGCACCATCAAAATGCTCAGAATTAAATAAATTAGGCCTATCTGTAGATCTCCAGACACTTGACTGAAGAAGAAGGAGAAGAAGAAGAAGATGATGATGATGATGATTTTGGATTTGATATCCCACTTTATCTCAAAGCGGCTAACAATCTCCTTTCCCTTCCTCCCCACAATAAACACTCTGTGAGGTGAGTGAGGCTGAGAGACTTCAGAGAAGTGTGACTAGCCCAAGGTTACCCAGCAGCTGCATGTGGAGGAGCGGGGAAGCGAACCCGGTTCACCAGATTACAAGTCCACCGCTCTTAACCACTACACCACACTGAAGCGCAGGAGCAAATAAGTAGGGGGACATAGTTAGGTGCCACTGAAGTAGAGTGAGCAGCTGAAGAGACTCTTTGTTTAAATCTGGTTGGTTGGTTCTTTATATATTCAAACACTACTTCAGCCCAGTGTGGTATAAGATATTGGGGAAGTTCAAGTAGCAGGTGTACTGAAAACATTGTATCCTATTTAGAAGGGGATGGGGACTGAACACCAAGCATTTCTGCATATATGTGTCTACTTTAAAATTTCAGGGCATTGGGGATAAACTGAAGAGCAGGAAATGTTTTCTAGGGAAAATTCAAAGCATACCTTTTATTTCCTCAGAGTCCGTTCCACGGCACTCAAACACTTGATGTTTCATCTTACGACTGAAGAAGAGGCAACCCTGAGGCACCCACTACCACAGAGTAGTGTCCTTTCAAGCATCCCTAACTTACTTATTGTGGAAAAGACTGTTGAACTCAAGCTGGGAGATTCAGCAAGAGAGTCAGTATTTAAGGTGAACAAAGGAGCCTTTTAGCAGAGATTGCTAGCATTGAACTGGAGCTGTATCCCCCAATGCAAGAGGGTTCTAGTGTTGAAGATGCTGTTGAAAATATTCTGTGCCAGCGTTGAGGAGAAGCGTGGGTTTCCTGGTAGTCACTGTGACCTGAGGGACGTGACTGATCCAGAGGAAAATGATAGATATGGAAAGGAGGGAAAGGAACAGGTTAGAGGAGAGAACAAGCTGTGGGGTGAAAGAATCTGCTGTCATGGGGTCCTACAGAGATCGAGCAGACTGAATGAAGCATGGAACGGCTTGAGTGACGAAGAGATCCAGGGAGACTGTATAAGCAATTTTAAAAAATTGGGTTCCTGAGGCGGAAGGTCAGTCAACTGGCACTTGTTGAGGGATACTTCGGGTAATGCTAACCAATGAAATATGTTAGTCCATGTTTCTAACTTCAGTCTGTTTGGGTGGTCTTAAAGGTGAAGGTTCTGAGCCAAGTGGGGCAAAGTGTCCTTAGTCCAGATCGTATCTGGGAATCAGTGACAAGTTTCCTATGTACAAAGCAGGGGTAAAGGAGTTTCTTAAGGAATGTCCATAGTTATTGATAAGACAGTGTGAGTTGAGGCAAGAAAGAGGCTTTTGTTTTCACCATGGTTAATTAATGACCAAGCGTAGGATCAAGCTTGTCTTGGCAGCTGGCAAAGAGATCAGGTGCAGAATTAGGCACTGGTATCCACCTGGGATTCTTGTACTTTTTATATTACTGTACATTGTAACTAAATTTACTTCCAATGAGGCCCCAAGCACAGCAAAACGTACAACCACGTTGTACAGTTTGCCTGTAGAGCAAAGCTAAAGGAGGAGTTTGTGGCATATGCAGAAACGAACACCTTGGCATCAGTACTTTAAGAGCAGATATGGACAACCTTTGTCCTTCCAGATGTTGCTGAGCAACAACTTCCATCAGCCCTGGCAAGCGTGGCCAATGTCCAGGGATGATGGGAGTTGTAGTTCAGCAATATCTGGCAGGCGAAACGTTCACCACATTTTAGGGACTTTGTAAGACCTCTTGTCCTCAAATTGCTGTGCAGTCAGCCCCAACCAGTGTAGCCACTGATCAGGAACGATAGAAGTTGGAGTCCAACAACGGGTTCCCTTGCCCTAGTATAAAATACACTAAATTGATACTGTGTTTGTGCCCAAACGATCCCCTCTAGCCACTTAACATTAGGCAGAATGAAACAACATCTGATCAAATAACCCTTATACAATTGAGCTGAAGGTGTCTCTGCCCCTGGTGGGATTACGAAGGCAAATATTTTTCCAGATAGATAATGGTATGTATCATTTTATTTTTAGGCTGAGACTGTTGAAAAGCTGTATGATATCTTTATCTCGGACACAATTGATCTAGTTTTGAGGAAGTCAGCAGCTGAGCAGCTAGCTGTAATTATGCAAGGTAATGTGTTTTTCCTACATACTTTTACCAGCAGCAGTTCACAGAGTTACTTCCTCCTTGGGAGTAGTTTTGGCATAATGTTTTAGGATGGATACTCCATCTAACCCCTTTTGAGGTAATCTTTTTGACTTGGATTGATTATTTCATGAATGATTTATTCTGACAATTGGAATAGGTTTGCACCCCATTGACTGATATTATTATCACAATATTTTGATATTATTATCACAATAACAAAAAGGATGTGGAGGGAACAAGAAAACAAGCGAATTCAGACACTGCGGAAGCAATTGTAACTTAGGTTATGGAGGGGTGGAGCTGCAGACCCACTACCACATCCCAAACCCTGCCAGTTCACACTGATTAGGGCAGAGGATGTGTGGGGTGGTTTCCTGTACCTTTTTTTGCTAGGCAGCTCTGAGCTGATGTAACTGAGGGGCCCAAACTGCAATGGGCATAAAGGTGCCACATCCTTCCCTGAAACACCCTGTTTTCATATTTTCTGATTGTTACGCCTGGTGGGGCATTCAACAATGGTAGCTTTCTGCCCCTCTGGCCAAAGCTGAGATTTCCACTGTGGCCTTTCCTTCAACTAGTGGTACTTGTCTTACCTGAAAGAGTCTATTAGAGAGGTAAAATGGCATCAGCATGGGACTGGGAGCTAGAGTGTAATTCTAAATCATTATAAAATTTACACACATTTTTGTGGCTCAGATAGAATACTCAGTTGCGGGAAGGGAGGGATAAGGAGCCAAGGTTGGTCCTAGCTGACCTGAAACATTGAACATGGCTTTGTTGCAATTGAGTGTTCCCCTCACTGCGAGTAGCAACTAATGAAATGGGATACCTCTTATAATGATGATGCGATGTTGTACATTTTGCGTGGTCCAGAGCAGGGGTTTCCAACAGGTCCCCTCCCCCACCAAAATGAGACTGTTGTGGGCAGTAGACTAAGTTGCAGTGATGTCCTTGGTTGCAGTGGTTGTTTGGTGTTCACACAGTTTGCAAATGTGCTGCTGGATCCCCAAAAGTTGGCAACTGTGATGTAAACTAGAGGCAGGGAGTAATAGCAGTAGAGGCAAGGCTTCTGTTTTCAGTGGAATCATATGGTTATCATAACAGCCAATTCTAGCTTAATGATTGCAGGGAAGAGGCACGCTTTCAGGGTGTCCTGGGTTTTACTTTTTGAAATATGGCAACCCACAAGTGTCTTCAAATTACGGTGCTAAATTATTAGTACATGTGTATAATACATGTGCCCAGCATTTGAGGCCTGCTAATTTCTGTCTTACTCCCCTTTCTAGATTCTAAAATGCATGAAATCATCAAAAAGATGGGTATCATAGACAAAATACTTTCCTACTTTGCTGAATGTGTTGACCAGGATGGCAAGGTAAAACAGAATAACAACAGGATATGACTTTTTTCAGCCTCCTCTTTCCATCTCAAATTACTGTATGTTTGATAAAAAATATTTCATATAGGAATTAGATACTTTAAAAATTCAGTTGTAAAAATAGGCAATTGAACACCCCACTTTAGTATTTCCACTTGATGAGCAATACTAATTGAGTTATTTGGCTCTTACCTTAACATAGTGATTAAGCACATGCAATTCAGTGGAAGATATCTTTTAACTTCCTGTTCTTTAAACCTGTTATCATCAGTCTGTATGTAACAACAAAAAATAACCAATGACCATAGTTCTGAATCTAGGGAAAGAGACTTGCAATTTAAGAATTCACAATAGTTTTATCAAATAACTTTCTAGGTTTGTGCCTTCAATATTCTTGGTGGGCATTTTTTTTTATCTGATAAAAATACTATTTAGACTTTGATTAGGTATAGCAGGGAAAATAAGTATTTTGAAGAATGCTCATTTTTGGCTTTGTCATATAGTAGAAGAAGAAACACTATGTTTGTAATCCTTGGACGCTAAACCATGTACAAAACAGCAAAAATACAATGAAATACTGCATAATACAATCCAGTTAAACGTAATCTAATAAAAAAATCAGACATAAACAGTCTGCAAAGTCTCAGTAACAGGTTTTGTTTTTCTGGTGTGGTCACTAGCCACATTGTGCTTTCCTCCCTCTGCATGTGAAAGGAGAACTTTTGAAGTTTTGTCTTGCAGTTTTGAACAAACCATAGGTTCCCTTTTCCTCAAAATATGGGAAAGTATTTTGTGGTTTGCACAAGTCACAGATAGTTATCAGAACCATGGTTATGAATGTGAACCGTTGTTTAGGATTATGGGTTAATTGCACCAGTGATATATGAGGCTTCTGTTCATTCAGATTTGCAAACTTCCTTGTTTAGAGTGGAACAAGTGTAAAGGTATGAGTAGTCTTACTTCATTCTTGTAATAATTATCCCACCCAAGATGTTACTTCTGAACCAGGTTATGTCTGCTTTCTGCCCTGTGGCTGAGAGACGTCCCAGTTGCAGACTCCCCACCACAGCAAGAAGAGACAATGCATTCTATATATGTCTTGAATCTCTTTCAAATTTCAATCTTTATTAGCCTTTGTGAGTGTCACAGAGAGAGGAGAATGCCCTAAGGATGAAAAAGATGAAAGACATGTTGTGAACTCGTTCCATTCCATGTATACCTTTACACCTGAATATTCAAGCATGAGTTTAAAAATGGTCATTGGTCCTCTAGGCCTGGGACAATGGACCTGTATATTAAAAGAAAAGTGAAAAATTAGGGCTTATTTAGGCTTTTTGAATTCTTTTTAAGTTTCCAGGGAAGCAGAGAGGGTTGGGAAAAAAGAGAGAAGGTACGCAAAGTGCCAGATGGCATAATGCATCGCTGTTAACGAAACGTTTTCTGGCTTTGGCAGGTTATGGGGTGTATGATGTTGCCATGTCTTACCCTGTTACGGAAACTTACATATGCAGATCCAGCTAAGCGGCTCTCCCTGGCCAACCAGCCATCTGTCTTGCTGGTGTTATTTAGAGGTAACTTTACAGAATTATAGCTAAAAACTGCGCATAGCCTTGTCGGTCCATTAAGGAGGAAAATGCAAAAGCCATAAGAGGGTAGGATTTTTACTGGAGTGTCGCATTTTATTTATTCGGTTAGTGGCTTAAATATCCAACATCACATTGTTGCTTCAGATATTAAGGCTAGGATGTCCCCAAAAGCTTACTTTTAAACTAGTTTTTAATGAATTACATAGAATTGGTTTATCATGTTACGTGGACCCGTTTCTTTATTTTAAAATCTGTTTCTGTTGTACAGCACAATCTTACATGTCAGAGATGGGGAACTTGTGAAACCTCCAGATGTTGGGCTACAGCCCCCATTAGCCAGTTGTCAGGGAACCGTAGCCCTCTAAGTGTTGGAACTATGGGTTCCCCGTTCCTGCTACACATGTTTGTTTGGAAACAAATTATTCTGTTTTAAAGGGACTTGCTCCTTAGTCCTTAGGACTGCAGCCTCTGTTTCCTTCAAAGAATACTGTAATTTAAGTACCAGTTTCTCATATACATACTCATTGAATGGTTTTTGATTACTGGAATTCAACTCCATTGGTCTTATAAATAAATTGCTGCCTCCTGATTTATTTGATCCCAGGACCACTGGCCACGATTACTAATGGTCTGGAATTCCAAAACTCTGTCAACAATTTTGAGCTGATTCACTGTGTTCTGAGGTTGCTGATTCACTGTTGTGAACCTCAGATTAAACATCTGAATAAGTAATCAGCCCTTGGAGAAATGCTATTTCTAAATGCTGTTTCATTTTAGCATTTTCTTTCCAAAAACTTTAAAGATGTATTCATTACTTCGCCTGCAGCTATATATAATGAATTAATATTTCTACTACTTCTCGGAGATGGATTACTTTTAAAAAGCAAATCCAAACTTGGCAGTTCTACTGTAATTAGTAGTTTTAAGGCTGCAATTCTTTGCACGCTTAACAGGGAGTAAATCTTATTGAACAATGGGACTTGCTTCTGAGTAGGGATGCATGGGATTGTGTCGTCAGCAGACTTGAATATTTGTATAACCCCGTGGTCATGCTGCTTGGAGAAATATTTTTAATTCTTTTTTTTATGTTCTTAGTTTGCTTGTTATTCCAAGATTATGGTGCTGTCATGAGTGAAGCAGCAGCATTGCTTTGTCTACTACTGTTTGATGAGGCATCAAGAAAAGAGATGTGGTAGGTGGATTTAAAGTGACTGCTTTTATGCTCCTTTATTTTTCTACCAAGCAAAATACAGTGGTACCTCAGGTTACATACACTTCAAGTTACATATGCTTCAGGTTACAGACTCCGCTAACCCAGAAATAGTACCCCGGCTTAAGAACTTTGCTTCAGGATGAGAACAGAAATTGTGTTCTGGCGGTGTGGGGGCAGCAGGAGGCCCCATTAGCTAAAGTGGTGCTTCAGGTTAAGAACAGTTTCAGGTTAAGAATGGACCTCTGGAACGAATTAAGTACTTAACCCGAGGTACCACTGTATTTGTTCTCCCTGTTCCAGCAAAGTTAAATGTAAATTATAAGCAAGAACTGAGCAATATTTGACCCGTTGGTCTAATTAGGCTCATCAAGTCATGAAGATTGGCCCACCGGGCCGTTTGGGGCAAACCACATCCAGTTTATTGCACCTTATGTTTGATATGATGCCAGGTGTGGCAGAAAGGTTGAAACTTCACACTGCAGCTCTAGAGAGTCCCCTGATACTCTGAAGAAGATCTTTGAGGAGCCTAGTGGCTATAAATCGAAGACTGCAGGGAGCCACATCTCTTTGCCCTTCTGTTGGTAGGGAAGTCCTATGAGTGGAACTCTTCTCACAGGATGCTCCCGCTGGTTGGAGCTTTGTTAGCATCTAAGCCCATTAATTTTGGAAGCCTAATGCCAAGAAGTTCTCTTAAGGTTTTAGTCCATGGCCCACTAAGTATTTTGCCCAAATGAACTGAAGGTTTTGGCAGGCTTTAACCAAAATAGCCTTATAGGGTACATACAGTAGTGAGATTTTTTTAAAAGGCCATTGTAATCAATTTCAGAATTAAAACACATGCCCAATTTTTGGATCCTACACTAGCAGTTAATGCATTAACAAAGCTTTTAGTAGCTTAATACATAGTGGAGTTTGATCTCAAAGGTCAAATGCATTGTTAGGGATAATGTATTGTGAATTTTTACTGTTGGTGATACTGCACAAGCCCTTTTTGACTAATGTTTTGATTTATTAAACAATTAATGGTAAACAACTTTAGAGCCATCTAAACCAGGCATGGGCAAACTTGGCCCTCCAGATGTTTTGGGACCAAAACTCCCACCATCCCTAGCTAACAGGACCAGTGGTCAGGGATGATGGGAGTTGTAGTCCCAAAACATCTGGAGGGCCGAGGTTGCCTATGCCTGATCTAAACTTTCCATTTTTAAAGAGTATCTTATGCTCTTTTTCAGTAAAATAAATTTGTTTTTCACTTATGCACACACACACTTTCTCAAAAGGGGTTGGTATCTTTTGCTTGGTTTTCAAAAGTAAAATGTTTTAAAAGTGAATTGTTTTTTTAAAACTGCGCCCAGTGCTGCAGCTCTGCTGGTGCAATTGACTTCCATCTATGCAACAGAGCTTCCTCTCCTGCCCCCTCCAGCTCCCTGGGTGCCCTCCAAAACCAGCTCTGGAGAGTTGGGACAGTGGTAATGGGAGAAGAGTGAAGCAGCTACAATTTTGGCAGTGTGGATCAGCACACTGTGAGTTTGTTCTAAACTAAGGCCCTTGTGTCATATCACAATGCATTCCTTTAAGTGACAGGGCAGTTAATTAATTGATTAACCCATGGAGTGCTTCTTTAATACAGCTATCTTCCTTGTTTTCTTTTTCATAGGGCTGATACTTTCCCCTGTGACTCTTACAGCATTCTTCCCTTTAGTTTGCCTGTTTCTGTTGTTAGAAGGTAAGTCTCTCCTCTTTGCATCTTTAAGAAAGTTGTATCCCTGGTGTTGTGGAGTGCCTCACCAGGAAGTGCCATCAACAGACCATTTCCTAGGGAAGCCACTTCATATGCACATCATGAAAGGTGTGAATATTCTCATACTGAAGCATTCTTCAGCTGATGGAATAAGTAGCAGCAAGGTCTTTGGAGTGTATCTTCAGGAATCGCAATATGCAATTTTTGTATTCTACTCTAAGTCGCTTCTAAGCTAGGGCCTAGCAAATGATATAGGATCATTTTAACACCACAGTGTTGTGGAAGCAAAGAAGATGTGGGCCCTTCAGTTCCTTGGATAGGAGACCACAGTAGATCGTGTGTAAGACTGGGATAACATTATAACAAGAAGAAACACCTAAAGTTTCTTTTAAGCCATATACATACAGATTAACAGTTATTGCCAGAAGATTAGCAGATTTATTAAGTTTCAGATGATAAAGAACTATTTTAACTTTTGCCATATCCCCCTTCTCTCCTTAAAGGTATCATCTGCCTGTCAGAGTCAAAGCTCATCATGCTGTGAGCCCCAATTCAGTGGTGTTACCATTTCCTTGTGAACTCTGGGCCTCAAAACCAGTGTCAGACATGCTTAAAATGGCTTGGAACTTGTCTTGGTTCCATGGAGTGGATAATTTACTGAAACTCACTGATTATGAGACAGGAACCAAAGAGTAAGCTATTCACCTTCATTGAAAATTCCCTCTTGAATCCCCTCATGTGCTAGAATTTGGAGCAGGAAGACTATTTTGGGTGAAGGATTGGGTGACAACTGGAATTTTTCGGTGTCTCCTCCAGCACTGTACGGTCTTATCCTCTTTCCATTGACTGTAAATGTAAGGAGAGCAAAACTGGGTTAACTCTGGATGCTGCTTCTAGTTAGAATGTGTGATTAGTACAATGAGACTGTGGGAGTCAAAGTCAAAGTTGTGGGAAGCACATAAGTACTTAAGAAGAGCTCTGCTGGATCAGATTGTAGGCCCATGTAGCATTCTGTTCTCACAGTAGCCAACCAGTTGCCCCCGAGGAACCCCATGTGCATGACATTAGTGCAGTCGCTCTCAGTCAGCCATTAGCTCAACCAATCCTGTCTACCAGCCATCCCAACTGTCTAGCCTGCTTTTTGCATACTTTTTCCAAAGAGGGGAAATTAGTGGTAAAGTCTTCCTACAGCAGAGCCACTTGTGTTAAAAGTATGGATGGTCCCACAAATGTCGTAGGAATGTCCATTAAGGCTACGAAACGTAGAGATATAGTTCCCAAAGCTTTCCCATATCAGTTCCTTAAAGACAAGACCTCTGCCATCCAAAGGTCTCTCTACTAACACCATCGCACAACGGGATAAGTTTGGGAAATGGAAGGAGAACACTAGAGAGGCAATTGATGGGAGAAGTCACTAAGCCTGATTCCAAATCCAGTTTGATTCAGTCCTTGTAAATTAGACTTGAGATTCAGATAGAGGATGGGGGTGCTTGAGTGCTATAATTAATTATATATCCTGGGATCTCCCAAAGAAGATACTGAATACTTCCGTGAAATACTACTTTATTAATAATAGCTAATAAATGAAATGTATTTTCAGTGATAGATCTTGTATTTTGCAGACAGCCTCTTAAAACAAGACACATGCTGCCCAAAGTTTCAAATCAAGAAAAAATAATTGGATCAAAGCCAATTTGATCAGAGAAGACAAAATGTTTGTTTTGCTTCATTCAGTAGTCTCTTGTAAAAAAAGAAATCCTCAGCAATCAGCTGATTTCCTTTTTCATTTCAGATTTCCAGACACATTAAAGCTCTCCTTGGAGGATATTATTACCCTGAAGATAACTCATGCAACCAGTGGGCTGCAAGATTGTCTTAATTCCATCATTCGAGCAGTGACCCACAGGGAAGTTCGGGCCGCCATCACGAGAATGAATTTTTACATTCTGAATGACAGGCTGGCATTAATCTGCAGCAGTGGCCCTTGTGGGGCCACTTTGAAGTGCTTGGCTTGGCAAACAGCATTAAGCAGGTCAGTGTGTAAGTGCAAGGTGCATAACTGGCTACAAAGCCGCCTGTCACAGTAGATTTGGCTTTGAAAGTTTCAAAGATATCCGGACTCTTTGGAGTCCTTCTAAGCATTTGGCACTGGAATAAATATCCTTTAAAGTGATAAACCCATCTGTGTTTAGCAGCAAGCAGAGGGGGAGAGTGCTCAGATTCATAGCCTGACTAAGGATAGAATGGGACACATGCAACTGAGTCACGGTCCTCTTTCTCTGCCCATAATATCTACTATTAAAAAATAGTAATCAGCTGCCCCCACATCTGACGAATTTCCCCCAGCTAATGAATTCAGTTTCATTGGCTGCTTTCTCATCCCTGTACAGTACTAACCTAATCAGAGCCCCCAGCAGATAATCGGAGCTCAGCTTGCATTAATGGCTTGGGCTGAGCAGTGAGTGGTTTGCCCCTTTTCTCCTTCCCCCTTCAACTTTGTGCCCCTCCTGCCAGCCTGTTGGACGCAAGTAGATCCTTGGGCAGTTAGATGGTTGTTGTTGTTGGTGTCTCCAGGTCTGTCTGTCAGTGCACATAGAGGTATCTCACAGAGACAGTGGGATAGACAAAGCGGTGGGTGGTCTGCTTTCTCCTCTGCTAAACTGTCACATGGACAACATGAAATTTCGTAACTGCAGCTCATGATGAGTCAAAACGAGTTTTAACATTTTCATGCTGGCATTTCGTGCTGAGCATTTTCACTTGCCATCTGTATGTTACTGCTAGCTTTCTTCACATATCTGAGTGCATCTGTATACAGTGGTACCTCGGGTTAAGTACCCATACTTAATTCGTTCCGTAGGTCCGTTCTTAACCTGAAACTGTTCTTAACTTGAAGCACCACTTTACCTAATGGGGCCTCCTGCTGCCGCTGCGCTGCCGTAGCACGATTTCTGTTCTTATCCTGAAGCAAAGTTCTTAACCTGAAGCACTATTTCTGGGTTAGCAGAGTGTGTAACCTGAAGCGTATGTAACCTGAAGCATATGTAACCTGAGGTACCACTGTTATTCAAGCCTGAAAGATGGAATGGGGAATATCAGTCAAAGCTTATGATACACCTGTGATAATGCTAAATTCTTGCTTATACTGAAGGTTTCTTCAGGTGCTTCCAGCTTCTTCAGAGGATGAGAAACTCTTGATTGACATTGTATGTTTCCTAAACAAGTTTCTTAAGGAACAGAAGATTATGTCAGATGTAGAACATCTAAAATGGATCCTGGATGTAATCCTAAAGCATGTAAGACTCTGACTAACAACTGATTTTTTAATTGGGGAGAAGGCAGAACAATCCAACCCTCCTAATCTACTACACTGGAGGGAGTTTAGATGAGATAGAGGTGTCTGTCTTCATATACAAGGCATGTCATCAAGGGCAATGGAGCTCACCTGGCTAACAATCTGCTGGATCCTCAGCTGGTCCAGTTACCATCATATTTCCAGACTTCAATGGCACAGTTGAATTTTCTAACAAGTTACAAATGGTGACCAGTGCAGTGCTAGAGGCAAACATTTTCAGGTTTGAAAGGTGCCTGGCATCTCCAGATGAGGCTGGAAAAGATCAGGTAACAGTGGTGTGAAACGCCTCTGTGGGACACCTTGAGAATTTGCCTGCACTTGGCTGGAGGGACCAATAGTCTGACTTGGTCTAAGGCAACTTATTTCATTCATTTGGTTCAAACAGCAGGAAAGAGAGAAGCTCAGTAGCAGATGATGTGCCTTTGCTCACCTGGCTTCCCTTTGCTCTGCTGGTAAGGAATATAGGAACTGGTGAGGAGCTTGGATGTTGCAGGTACAGCAGCAAAGACATTCTCTTGCTCAGGCTGCACAATCGTATTCTACAAAACAGTCCCAACACAGATACAAATTAGGGGACAGTGTTCATATGCCGAGCAACAAAATGTTGCAGTTTTAAGTTCTGGGGAAATATGATATGTGTACTATAGAATTGGCAAGATACTTGAACATCTTGCAGTGAATGAGTAACAGATAAGTTTTTATATCATAAAAAGATCTTCCCCCCCCCAAAAAAATAAGATACCTGTTGTGTCGGGAAAGTGATATCCCTAGAAGCTGTTCCAGGTGATAAGCCACTCTAATCCTTTCTGTCTGTGCCAGGAGTCTTGCCACCATCTAGTTATTTGAAATTTATGCCTTACTGGAAATGGAACAACTTTAATTATTCCTCAGTTTGTTTTGGACAGTTCATTATCACTATTTTCTTTAGGTAAAACATAGTTTGAAATGCTCCTCTGTATGACAGTCTGATTCCCCAGCTCTGGTGGAGAATAAATAATGAAATACCTGCTCTGATAACATTTCACTGATCTTCTCTGCAGAATCCAAAGTCTCTACTCGATCTTGTAGTGCAGCCAGAATCCCAGCAACAAGATGAAATAGATGACCTAAAGACTGCTGTCAGGCAACAATTGCAGAAAGAATTGATTGCTTTCTTGAATACACTTCTGCTCAGCTTCATGTCCGCTACCGACAGGTACAGCATAAAAGAGTTATCCATAAGACATTTTATTCTTAAAAATATTGTTGCTATATAGCATGGAGAGGTAGTTTAATATATCAGGTGTTGGTCATGCTGCATGGAATGTGATTCCCACCCCCCCACACACATTTGGTTTCTTTTTCCAAAATTCTGTTAGCGCCAGCTTTCATTTTTACTGGAAAGTTACATGTTTGTGAAGAAGAGTATTTGACATTCATGCAGGATCCACCTTGACCTGTTGAGATGCTTGGGATGTGGGGGGCAGAAGAGACCCCAAAGCATTTTATGAAATGTGCAGTCACTTCACAGGGCCAGCTGGGCCTAAGTACTGACCTGCATGAACTGGGAGTGACCCCTAAAACACATCCAACACATTTCTGCTGCTGCTGCCTGCCTGATTTCTGCTTTGGATTTACTTTATTTTGGTTCTCCATCAAGGTCCATTAGACTGGCAGGTATCATTTCAGTGGTGACCCCACTTGAAGCAGCCCTGATTTATTTTTTTTTCCTGTTTAGCTTTGTGTTGTGCTGACTTTTAATGTATGCTGGTTGTTTGCTACTGCTGCTTTTATTATTTCTGTTCTGTTTTGATTCTTTGTAAGCCATATTTTGAGGGTTTCTCACACTGAAGAGCAAGGTATATCTTTGTTACATAAATAAGTTTTGTCAGCTGTTTCTGATCTTTCCATTGTCAGCTGTTTCTGATCTTTCCATTGAGGAACCCTGGGGCTCTCTGGAACACAGGTTAAAAACTGTTGGCCTGAACTGATGATTTAGGGGCCAGAGCTTTGATGAAAAGGAAGAAAGACTTTTTGAACTTGGCCAATATGTTTGCAGTCAACTGCATCCCTTAAGGCTCACAGGCAGGATGATGTCCTGACGAAACTGTAGATTGGACAGTAAGGTGCCTGCTCATGACTATTAGAAGGAAGAGCGCGCCAATGTGTTGGCTTGTAATATTCTTGTAGCAGTTAAGCACCTTCTGCTTGAATGCAAGCTACAGAACTCTTGTTTTGTGGCAGATAGGTTAATCTGTCTGCTTTGTCTCCTCTTCTCCCACTGTTTGCAAGTAGGAGTTATTATTTGTGAATCAGTACATACATTACTTAATGCCAAGGCTGAAGCTCTGGAGATTCTACAGCCATGTATTGGCTGGACATCTCTCCAGCTTCTTCAAGCATTTTCTCAGTTATAGTGAGGTCCCTGTTATATCCAGCAACATAAAATGCCACAATATGGTGAGGCTTCCAAATTCTGCCACCATTCGTATCTACCTCCTTTGCATGCCCCCTTTCTTCTTCTAGTACATTAGTGTATCTGAACTTAAATTATATGAACTATAGATTTAAACAGGCACTGTTGCTATCCAGTGAGTAAACTAATTAATTAATATATAATGCTAAAACCTTGAATCTTACATTTCATTACAGGAAAGACCTAGAGCTTACTGGCTATTTCCGAACAGAACTCGCTCTTAAACTTCTGCAGTATTTACGAGTAACAGATGCCCCCCATTTCTATGGATTACCTTCTCTGGAAAGAACATTAAGAGGCATGGTTCATGTCACTGCACTCCCAGGCTGGAGTTCGTACTCTGTTACAATGGAGCCATTCGCCATTTGTAAGAAATACTTAGCAGGGCTTCTTGAGGTTAGTGAATTATGAATACAGATCTCAATGCGACCAGTAAGCAGTATGCAGTGGGTTGGATCCATAATGCCCTTTCCACAAATGGAAGGGCTGCTTCTGTTTGTGGTAGCAAGTAAGATCCAGTAGATGCTCCCACTCAAGGAAGAAGAGGAGGTGATTTTTCTAGCCACTTCCTACGCCATTCTGATGCATCCTCCAGTCCTTCAGAGCAGCTTTTCTGGAAGCTCAAGAGGAAGGATTGATTTTATGACCAACACCCCCCTCCTCAACGCATGTTCAGTGGGTTTACGCTGTAAGCAGAGTTTTGCTCACAGGAAGTATGGATCCAAGCCTATGCATTAACGTCTATTTTTATTTTATTTTTTACTAATGGATATGAAACTTCTAAAAATACTGTTATATAATCAAGGCTTATAATGATTACACAGGAGGCTGCTGCTTTGTTCCTTTGGAAGCAATAAATCCCTGGCACAGGATCATGGGTTATTTTCTTCCCCATGAAACTCCCCACACTGTAAAGCTATTGGGAAAGTATGTGTTTATTCAAAAAGGCATCAGTGCAGCAAGTATTGCAAGATAAGATGTAGAACTTGAGGAAGTGGGGCTAGGGAGAAAAACCACAGAATGGACTGTGAACTCTTGGCAGGAAAGATACCAACAGGCAAGGAAGTTTTGCAAGCTAGAAGAACTACAATTGCCATCACCCACCTGCTCACCCACAAACAGCACTGATGGGACAACTTTTGAATGAACTCGTATATATTGACATTTGTTGTTTAGTCATTTAGTTGTGTCCGACTCTTCGTGACCCTATGGACCAGAGCACGCCAGGCACTCCTGTCTTCCACTGCCTGGTCAAACTCATGCTGGTGGCTTCGAGAACACTGTCCAACCATCTCGTCCTCTGTCATCCCCTTCTCCTTGTGCCCTCCATCTTTCCCAACATCAGGGTCTTTTCCAAGGAGTCTTCTCTTCTCATGAGGTGGCCAAAGTATTGGAGCCTCAGCTTCAGGATCTGTCATTCCAGTGAGCACTCAGGGCTGATTTCCTTCAGAATGGATAGGTTCTTCTTGCAGTCCATATTGACATACTGTTCAGCAAAGAATATTTCATTTCATTATACAATAAAGCTGTTAGGCTGCATTTGAAAGATGATAGATAAACCCATGGATAAGAAGCAATAAAAGCTGGTTGTAGCTTCCTTTTGATGTCTTTTTTCCACAGCAGTTCTTCTGGCATTTAAAGCTAGGCAGAAGTTTGTAAGTAATGCAGTAGAATAAAGCATGTGGGCTTCCTTAATCTTTTAGGTCTCCAAACTCTTTTGGAGGTTTTCATTATGAAGCAAGAGTGTCTTTAGGGCAGAAATGTTGCCATTACTGTCATTATGTAACAAACATGTTAATGTTTTTTGATAATGTGTTGTGGTGAAATGGGGAAGAAGTGGGAGTTTAAATCTGATTTTGGATTCTATGTCACTTAGATGTATAACTATTATTTCATAGACTTCTGCTTTTCTTTCTAAATTCAGCTCTTAAAATGTCATTGTTGGCTAATAACAGGGCTGTTTCTAGAAAGGGCTGGCCTTTTACGTAATTGTTAGCACCGAACGGAGTGCAGATGTGGAAGTACTGCTGATGGCTGATTACATAAATTAAAAATGGGATGGGATGCCGTGATGCATTTCTAATTGGTGACTAAATCAGATGAGATCTCAATGTAGAGTGGCTTCTGAAATTGGAGCCATTTAATTGAGGAGGTTTTTTTTTGGTCTGCTTTGTATTTCTTTCAAAGAAAGCTAGTAGCTCTTACACAGCTTCCCATCTGAAATGGTCACTGAACAGATGGTGACTGCTTCTGATTTTGTACTACAGGCTTTTAGCCTCTTTAAAAGCAAATTTGTGTGTTTACTTTGCATATCCCCAAAATGACAAAATTAATGAGCGTCTCTGTATTATATTTGTACAATCCACAAATAGTCTAAAAATTATTGAAACCATAAATTACTTAGTTCAGTGTGTGTGATGCCGAGCTAGAAATGAAACAACAGGATTTTGTCATGAAAATAACCTTCTAGTCTCTTGCCAAAGTATCTAGCCAAGAAGCAATATCAAACTTCTCATAAGAAATATAGATTTGAAGTGCAGTACTGTACTCCTACACTAAATGTATGTAGTTCACTCTTCCCGTAACTAGCAACAGAATTGTAGTCTTTATCTTGCCAGAACCTTACATACTGCTTCATTATGTTTGTGCCCGAGACAGCCATAGATATCGTAATATTATCTGACTTAGGTAATAGATTTCCCCACCCCCTGCATATGCTGCCCTTACTTTGTTACAGTTTTGCTTCTTTTGTAGAGACTTGTTGAATGTAATAGTAAGATGGGGGAATTACCGATCCAGAAGAAAGAGATAGATGACATAAGGTGTGAACGAGAGTTGCTTGACACAGGAACAGGATTTAGAAATGTCTGCTTATAAAACTGCTCTTGAAAACGGCATGGGAAAGTGTCTATTTAGTGAAGTTAAAAACCTGTTGTCTTTGTGGGTGCCATTGACTCACATCTGCAATTCGGCTTACATACATCAGAATGTAGTTTGCGGTTAAGCTGCCGTTCTGTGTTTTTCTTTCCAGGTCATCTCATCTTTTTATGTCGAATGGGGAGGAAATGCCATGTCTTTCATGGGGAAAGGTGTCACAAAGAGTGCTATCCTTTGTTTGCTTCACTTGTCCCATGAAATGATGTCTCAGGCTCCAAATGCGGTAAGAGGAATAACAGCGACCCTTGTCTCTTAGCTTAAGCTACTCGGATAACGTGCAGTTACTGACAGTTCTAATTAGCTGTCAACTCTGTGCACCACTAGTACTCTGTGATAGCGGATTTGCATTTCAATGGGTGCATTTGTTATTGGGGTCCTTGGTAAACAATTGTAAGTCTGCGTGTTAACACGAGCACCGTGATCAACCTTTGCTTCTTCAAGCTGTACACAAGTGCGTTCATGGAACAAAAAACCGTCCTTAGTTTCCAGACAGGAATGTGTTGCTGCAGTAGCATCCAGGTGAGACCATAACGGTTGTAGGGAGGAGAGAATCAGTGTGTTAAAAATGTTTTTCAGAAGAGGGTTTGATTATATACTTGGTGATATTAATATTCATTTATAGAATGTGGGGCACAACTTGTTTAATATATGTAGTTTATGTGTTCTTTGCCCTATACTAAAATCCACTGGAGTGGAAGTAGGAAAGGGTAAACCTTGGAAACTAGTACAGGGTTTCCCAAACTTGGGTCTCCAGCTGTTTTTGGACTACAACTCCCATCATCCCTAGCTGGCAGGACCAGTGGTCAGGAATGAAGGGAAATGTAGTCCAAAAACAGCTGTAAACCCAAGTTTGGGAAACCCTGGTGTTTCCCAACCCCTACATGGCCTGGTAGGGGTCTAGCTCCTCAACCCCCCAAGAAATAAATATTGAGATTCCAATTAAGACTTGGAATAAATAACATGAAAATTGTTTCCCTCTGCAATGTCACTCCTATATTGGAGGAAGTTAGGCTAGAGGAGCTGAGCATTTCAGCTCCTTGCAATTTTCTACTCTTCCCTTGGCATGAAATTGTGTTTCCAATCTAGTCTGTTCAGCAGTGACTTGCAGCCAGAGCAGCTCAAATGACTCTCGGCATTCATGTGGCTCAGACAGGTTTAAACTTTGAATAGGTAGTCGTATGTTAAATGAAAATTCTGCATTGTAACCAACAAGTTGCAATTGAGGACTATTTATTTAATTTCCTTCCAAGATATCATTACCAGATTACACATGGCCTTACTGTGCCTTATGGTGCCCTTACCATTGGGATAGAGTGTCCTGTATTTGCTCCTTATTGTAGGTAGTACCTTAAAAGTGTACACTAATGCACAATTTTAAATGCTGGAATAAATAATGACTAGATTGTGTTATACGAAGGCTACCTTAAGGTTAAGGATTCATCTGTTTATCTTTTAGGACTGGATACCTCTCTGGTTCTTGCCATATAACAGCGAAGAACAAGTTGTTTCTCGGCAAGGCTTGGCTTGGCTGATTCCATTATGGGTAGACAGAGATCCAGAGGTCAGTAAAACCCTCACTCTTGGAATTGTTGCTTCGTGCTTGCAATACAACAAATATGATGATGTTGTCCAATCCGCACAAGGTCAATTCTGCATTTTTCATGGCAAGGGCACCGTTGCTGCCTGTCAAGTTTGAGCAGCCAACTTTCCTCCCAACCTTGGAGGTGTGGAGGCAGATGAAGATTGTCCCAGCAGTTCTGTGGTGATTTAGCGGATGCTCAGTACAGAGTGAAATGCTCTACCCTCTGGAATCATAAGAGCCCTGGCAGGGAAGATGTATTGCGCTGTGCTAAAATTGGGAGAAAATTCTGTGCATTGCTTCCACTGGAGTACAAGTAGTGTTGTACCCATCCTGCTTTGTCTCATGTCCAACTCTCCTCCTGTATAGCAGGGGGTAGGGAAACTGATTTCCGTCAAGGACGACATTCAAACCATTTACTTTCCCCCCACTATCCTTCTCTCCCTCTGGATTCCTCCCACCTGAAGGTTGGGGTGACTGTTTGGGGACTGGAATTACTTTGTGGTTTCAACGTGAACTGTTATACTAGGAAGCTGACACCAAGGAGCTTCACAACCAGTTGTACACACACCTGTACTACAGCAGGTCTCCCAAGTCCCACTTGTAAAGATGCCCAAAGGACTTGACTGAATAATTGCAACATGTTGACAAGCTGTATTATGGCATCTGTCAGTATTAATGAACACTGTATGCAAACTTGTTAATTGTACACAGCTAATAGTTAACTCATATAAGCTTTCTTTCATCCTCTGGCACCTGTAGTATTTTTGATGCGGCTTTTGGCGCTTAACAAATTGCTCAACCCTGGAGGATAACAACAATGGGTAATGAAGGCTAAAGGCTGTACATTTTGCTTCTTGAAACATTTGTCCCCTGGATAAATTGAACATGGGAGAAAAGGGAGATGACAGCAGAGGAAAATATCAATTTTTCATAGCAATATAAAGTGGGGAGGGCAGAGGTGAAATAATTTCTTCCGTTCCAACAGTACCTTAGCTACTTATAAACTAAGTTGGCATTCAAGAGAATAGCTGCTGTTAACAGCTTCTTTTGCCTTTCAGTGCAAGGATCAATATGAGAAACATGAACTGCAGAACAAAAGCCTCTTTCACCTTTTCTGCTGTAATACATTGCCTATTCCTGCCAAAAGGAATTTTGCATATTTTGCTGCAGTATAAGCCAGCCACCTCTCGCAGATGGCAGTGTCATTGTTCACCTTAAGGGGCTCCTCATCCATTCTTCC
Source organism: Podarcis erhardii (assembly GCF_964252035.2). NCBI lineage: Eukaryota > Metazoa > Chordata > Lepidosauria > Squamata > Lacertidae > Podarcis > Podarcis erhardii. Next base: position 54,320,508 of record NC_138499.1, on the reverse strand, counting down.
TAAGCATAGTAATCTCCTGTTTGCGGGAAGAAAAACCAGGCGTTCCATTTTCTTACACATAGCAGTGCATCTATGCATCCACAGTTGTTCAGTTTTTCTACCCCCCTCAAAAAAAAAAAAAAAAAGGAAACCCTGAAATTCTGTTGAAATAATGATGATGATGATGATGATGATGATGATAATTTTATTATTTCTACCCCGCCCTTCTGGCTGGGTTTCCCCAGCCACTCTGGGCAGCTTTCAACAGAACTTTAAAAACAGAATAATACTTAAAACATTAAAAACTTCCCTAAAGAGGGCTGCCTTCAGATGTCTTCTAAAAGTGGGATAGTTGTTTATTTGCTTGACATCTGATGGGAGGGCGTTCCACAGGGCGGGTGCCACTACCGAGAAGGCCCTTTGCCTGCTTCCCTGTAACCTCACTTCTCACAGTGAGGGAACCACCAGAAGGCCCTTGGCGCTGGACCTAGATCTGGGCTGAGTGATGGGGGTGGAGATGCCCATCTGGTAAAACATCTGAGAGCTTTGTTTTGAGCAGTTCTGTTCTTAGAATTCTTGGCAGGTTTTGGGGTGGGGATGGTACAAGTTAGCATTAGGGCTTAAATCAGGGTCGCCAACCTTTTGAGGCTCATGGGTGCATTTGCAAACTGGGGAAACTCATGGACACTGCACATGCACAACAGTGAAACAACAGACACCATGGCATATTCTGTTGGCTACAAGAGGATTCTGCTCTCAAATGTAATTTCAGCAGAGGAAGGGGTGGGAACCTCAAGGGCACCATAAAATGTATCCATGGGCATATTGGATGCTATGCTAGAATGATTATTTAAAATATAATTGGACAGTAGTCACTGCTCAGCAGTTTCTTGAATGAAGGGTGCTATCTTTCCTTCTTGATCTCAGAATAATTCAGTCAAGAAACAGATTTCCCCCCATGCTATTTTAACAATAGTATGGAGGAAAAGGAAGACAAAGGTGTGGGTTGTTGTTGTTTTTTTATTAGTCTTACCGATTCAGTAAATGAATGAATGGTTTTCTGTTCACCTTACATGCTTTACTATTACTGTATCGAACATTACCATATTGTACCTTTTAAAACTTTGCTTGTCCTAAATACTTTTATGAGCGAGTTTTACCTTTCCATAAACTGTTAGGTCTTTGTGACCTAACTTTTTATTAAAAATATTCCATAACAGCCTTGAGGCAAAACGTTTTAAAACCAGATTATTGGTTTTAAGAATCAATTTGCAGTTTTTCAATAAACTTCTAAATGGTGGGGAACGTGGTCTAAAATGCAATGTGGAAGTTAGAGAAAAGTTGGATTTTAATGTGTAAATGGTTTTGATTTTCGTTAATTCTAGGTAAAGTTCACATCCCTCGCCATAGGATCAGCACTTACATCCCTCGAAGTAGGCTGCTTCGCATTGGCTGAAAGCTGCCAGAACATATCAGGAGGCTTGTGGGGAACGGTGATTAACATCCTGCTGGACCAGTCTGAATGCAGCATGGTCCGAAGAGAGGTATGTAAATTCTGTTCCCTGTAAAAATGTTTTTTTTTAATAGTTCTCTCAAGTTCTCTTACAGCACACTCCTTTAGGTGTCTACTCAAAAGTGAGTCTCATTGAGTTCAATAGCACTTAGTCTAAGCTAAGTGGATACAAGGTTGCAATCATTTATGTCACTTTCTTGGAACAAGCACTACTTGACTTGTTCTGTAATTTTCTTATTGTGGAAACTTCCAGATAACTTTGACGTGCTTGTAAAATTGCATGGAATCCAATAAATGTGTATCATCTCTCCCTTCACACTCCGCATTTGAGCCTGTCTATTGAGTACTGAAGATTATGAGGAGGAGGAAGAAATACCCAACATCAGCAAAACCAGATTGCGTACACAGATATTTTCTGCTTTTGTCATCTGAAACCTAGATACAATTTAGGTGAAACTAGGGCAGGATCACACTTGTTTGAACAGTTCTCCCTCTGTCAGTGTCATGGTCCACCCTGGGCGCTCTGATTCTGATTCTGATCTGGAGCACTTGAGGATGGGGAGTCAGAAGGGAAGAGGGGTGCAGCAGAGCCTGCTTGATGAAGCACCCCCACCCTGCACCCAGAATTCAAAGGAGGGAGACCCAGGGGCTGCCCCTTCCCAGACTGTGGAGGATGATGGAGGAGCAGAGTTCAGACTTCTGTAACAGAATAGTTCCAAAGATCTCTCCCAAGGAGAGATGGCACATCAAAAGTGGAGACTCATCTCTCTCAATGAAGGGAGGATGGCATGCTTGCAGGTAAGTTGCACAAGTAGCTGATCCTTCTCCACCTCTGTTTAAAGCTTGGCAGGAAGATGGGGAAACTATTCATCCACCCTATAAGAGCACCAGGGCTAGATTCTGCTCTTTCGTAGATGCAAAATTTGTTTTGTTGGACTGCCATAATAAAAGTTTACTTCTCTATGTACAAGTAAACACCTCTGTTGCCTGGTTTTGGACGGGGGCCAGGACAGCCTTGTTCAACCCCTTTGAAGTACAATCTTGCATAGTGTTGGTTCTCTTTCTGAGAGACCATCGTTCTAACACTATGTAGAGTGTATCTAGGTATGCCAAGGCAAAGTGGTAGAAAGCGTGCTTTGTTTGGGTGTGCCTGGAAGCAGTGACTAAAATTACCATGTCCCCTGATTGGCTTAAGACACTTCATAGAGTTGTATTCAGTGTAGCTGCTGTAGCACTATGGTGAACATATGGAATGATGAATCTTTCTCACTCCTCTCCTCCTCCCACCCCACTCCCCTAAATCTCTTATGGGGGTTCTCCCAGCCCTCTGGAGTATATCTGGGGATGCTGTGGGGCACACACAGGAGGAAAGGGGTTAGTTGAATATCACCTATAACCTACATTGATGGTCACTTCAAAACAGGTCAGTTGAATCCCAAACTCAGTTCAGTTTTGCTCTTTTTAAAAAAAGGATTTCCTCATTCCTGCTGTTATAATGGCATTTTTAGATATGTCAGGTAGAATTTATTATGCTGAATGTTTCGGCGTTTTCTTTTTTAAATTTCGTTAAAGAAGCTCTTCAGCTATTGGTCACACTTCTTTATTTTGTGATTCAAAGCAGACATTCTCACTGAAACGTAGAGGAACAAACATGAGTTCTCTTAATTCTTCCCAACACAGTGGAAGCCTACTGTTTCTGCACTATGTAAACAAACAAGGTTAGACATGATAGAAAAGAAAGTGATACACAGAAATCAATTTTCAGAAAATCTTAGCAGTTAAAATTATACTAAAAATAAGTCAAATACATGTAGTTGTGTATTTTCTGTGTAATGGATGTTTCAGCTATTCATGCTTTGTCCTCAGTGAAAATTTATCCTAAAAATAAAATGGCACTTCCCCTCCCTCAACTTGACAAGACAGCATAACATTTGATTTTTTAAAATGACTCACTGAGTAATCAAAATCCAAATAGCTTCTGAATTCCTTAAAATAGAAGGTGAAAGTGGCCTGAACATTACTTTTGATGATAATAGTGTATATCTGAAACAGCCTTATTGTCTTCAATTATTTAGCTGCAGCCAGGTGGCACTGTTGATGTTTGATTTTTCTTTTGCAGGCTGCATTTATTCTTCAGAATCTTTTGGTGATTCCACTGCCCACTGAAGAGGTTAAAGACTCTATTTGGCAGGTGACTAGTTGACTTGATGAATTTCCATTACTCATCAATATAATTGCGTCCAATATTTTATATCCTTGTTAGAGGAAAGAAAAGGGTACAAGCTGCTTTAGATGTACTTTAGAAGTGAAAATAATGAACATTCTTACCCTGTTTTCAGTAAAGATTGGGACAAGCAAAACAATTCTTCCCCCAACATTCTTTCTGTACTGGATAAAACCAAAATATCATCGTTCTCAAATTATTCTAGCCTTACAGAGTGGACTTGCAACTTAACCTAGGGCTTCAGCTAGTTAAAGAACACTGCCAATTTCACTTGCTTTTAATTTGAGGGATGTGTTTAATCTTTTTCCCCATTACCATAATGGGATCAAAGTGTGTGACTTATGTTTGGAGAGATGATGGATGTAATTTGTTGATGCATTTTATTTTACAATATTTGTTTTTCAACTATGATGGTTTTAAGAGTTGTTCACAACAGCAAAGTCTGATGTGTTGGTTGATGATACTGCCCTCACAATTACCCTGAACCAATAAGGTGCATGCAAACATTGGAAAAAAATGTTTCTGGAATATTGCTGTCCTGCTTGTCTGAGAGAATTCCTGAGATGAGAGAAACAAGTGTCCTCTTTAAAGCTGACTGCAGAATACCAGGTGCCATCGTGGGCTCAAATGATGGTGCCATGTGGCTCCTGCCTCTTCCTCCTTCAAAGTCAGAGGCAGAAAATGGGAGCTACTATGGAAGAGGAATTGTTTGGAACCCTTTTCTTAGATCACCGGATGTTGTTGCTCTGAGCCATGGGTAGGCAAACTAAGACCCAGGGGCCGGATCCAGCCCAATCTTCTAAATCCGGCCTGCAGACAGTCTGGGAATCAGCGTGTTTTTACATGAGTAGAATGTGTGCTTTTATTTAAAATGCGTCTCTGGGTTATTTGTGGAGCATAGGAATTCGTTCATTTTATTTTCAACATATAGTCCGGCCCCTCACAAGGTCTGAGGGACAGTGGACCGGCCCCCTGCCAAAAAAGTTTGCTGACCCCTGCGAGTCTGAGCAGATGGCGCCAGCTATTCCCAGCCCTTGTCACTGTGGGCATTAACTCTTGTGGGGCATCTTGGGGGAGGAGGTCTCAGTCCGCTCCTCAGCCCTCTTGCTATTGTTGCTGCCTCACCAGCCTCTTCAGCAGCAGCTGTGGGAAGAATGGGACTCAGTCGGAAATAGAACACCCTATTTTTGGTCTCCCTGGGGCGGGACTTCCTCACATGGGCTGATGGCCAGCAGTTGTCTCTCCTGGCAATGCTCCCCTCAAAGGTAGTGGTAGCAAAGGGAAGCAGGAATTTACAGGTACTCGATGTACTAAAGAGCTTTTGGAATAATTGACTTTAAAGCATCCCTATATAGCAGCTCCAGGGACCCAGAAAGATTAGTTTGGGAAATGAAATTCCTGTTTGTAGGAGGGAACGATGCCAGCACGGATTAGTACAGAAAAAAATTGGTAAACTGCCTATTTGAGCTTGTCAGTTCTTTTGAAGCTGCATCTTAAAGCGTTTTTAATAGGTTTGTGAAATACCTTTTAAACATTTTGTGAATGCTTTTAAAAAGAACTGTTTCAATAGTAAATGTATCCTTTTGATTATTTTTTTTTAAATGGATTGGATTCAAATAACCACGAGCAGAAAGGAAATAGCCACTGGCAGTGTGGTCTACCAGCACTTGGTCAGGCACTAATAACACTTTTCACAGCTTTGCAAGACCCACACAAGTAGAAGAGGGACATCTTTGGGTTTCATTTCATCCTCACTTGGTGCTTTAAAATAAATGTAAAATAATCCTCCTGTGAGCAGGAGATATCAAGCCCTAGCCTTAAAATGGATGCTAAGTTCAAACACTTCTCTGTGGCCTAGATACTGTTGTGTGGCTTAGCCAAGGCAGGAGGATAAACTTGGCAGGAGTTATTTAGAACCTATTTCCCCGGGAGTTTCTTGCAACAAGCAGACCACTCTCCGTCTTGTACAGTAGATCCATAATTAGGTGAATTGTATCTCTAGAACCTACTTGTTCTGGCAGAGTGAAGATAGATATTATTTTAACATTGAAAGAAGATCAGTACAGTTCTGAAAACCTATATTAAATACCTCCATTGGATACTATGGAACTGACATAGGTTTTTCTTTAATGGAGTTCCAATTGCAGAAAAAGGAAGAAGAACCATCATCAACAAAAGCGAGTTTTCCGGGAGCAAATAATTCATGCAGTTAATGAATTTGGGGGGTTTTTTTATGGTCCAGAGCTGACTTTAAGCATATTTTTGACAGCAGGTTAAGACCTTCCCAGGCATTTGATGGAGTGTAATGAGTTATCCTGGCTTATTTTTTTTTTTTTAAATAATTTTTATTAATTTTACAACATAAACAAAAAACAGACAAACATAACACGACTTCCCCAAACCTCCCCTTCACTGCATCCTTATTTTAAAATTTTTTAGCAATCCTTCATCCCTTTTTATATTTAATTCTCTTTAAAGCTTTTTTTAAATTTCAATTTTTACAGCTGTAATTCTTTATATCCAATCCCTTGACATCTTAACATTCCAAAATTTTACAACAATTTTTAAGATAGATTTTGAATTTTTTCCAGTCTTCTTCCACTGTCTCTCTCCTCTGGTCACGGATTCTGCCGGTCATCTCTGCCAGTCCCATAAATTCAGTCACCTTGGTCTGCCATTCTTCCAGAGTAGGTACTTCTTTAGTCTTCCAATACTTCGCCAAAAGAATTCTTGCTGCTGTTGTTGCGTACATAAAGAATGTTCTATCTTTCTTTGGAACCATTTGGCCTACCATGCCCAAGAGAAAAGCCTCTGGTTTCTTTATAAATGTCCACTTAAGGATTTTCTTAATTTCATTATAGATCATTTCCCAGTAGGCCTTAATCTTCGGGCAGGTCCACCAAAGATGATAAAAAGTTCCTTCGCATTCATTACACTTCCAGCAATTGTTATTGGGCAGATGATATATCTTTGCAAGCTTGACTGGGGTCATGTACCACCTATAGATCATTTTCATTATATTCTCTTTCAAGGCACTACATGCCGTAAATTTAATACCTGTGGTCCATAACTGCTCCCAGTCAGCAAACATAATATCATGACCAACATCTTGTGCCCACTTAATCATAGCTGATTTAACCGTTTCATCCTGTGTGTTCCATTTTAGCAGCAAATTATACATTCTAGACAAATTCTTAGTATTGGGTTCTAGCAATTCTGTTTCTAACTTTGACCTCTCCTTCTGAAATCCTAGTTTCCTGTCCTGCTTAAAGGTTTCATTAATCTGGTAATAATGTAACCAGTCTCGGACTTTAGGTTTCAATTTCTCAAAACTCTGTAGTTTCAGGTTTTCACCATCATATTCTATAATTTCACAATATTTTGGCCAATCTGAGTCCATGTTCAGTCTTTTTACCGCCTTGGCTTCCATTGGTGACAACCACCTGGGGGTTTTACTCTCTAACAAATCTTTATATCGATTCCATACATTATACAGTGCTTTCCTGACAATATGGTTTTTAAAGTTTCTATGTACCTTTACCTTGTCATACCATAAATATGCATGCCAACCAAAGTTATTATCATAACCTTCCAGATCCAGAATATCTGTATTCTCAAGAAGTAGCCATGGTGAGTTATCCTGGCTTAAGACTGCTGATGTTTTTGCCATTTGCTATTCTTGATGTAATTCTATTTTTTGTTAGTGCATCAATTATTGCTGTTTTTAAGTGTATTTTTATTCTGTTTGTAGGTTGCCTAGAGACTTTTTTATATTAGGTGACATCTGAATAATAGAAATAATATATTTTAATATACATTCTATTTATAGCATTGTAGCTTGTCTAATATAACCAATTAACTTGATTGTACAGAAAAGTTCACGTGTTCAGTGGCTTGGATCCTAAGATAAGGGAATATGGCAAAGTGCCTGGAAGGTGCCCCTACCTGATTTTGGATTAGTCTTCTTTCCTGCCAGCAGCTCCCTGCACTCCACTTTGTCCAGAAGGCCCCTCTGATACGTCAGGAGCTGCAGGGAGGAGAAGTGGATGGAAAACTCCTTCCATGAACTTTACGTTCACTTATCTTGGGATCCAAGCTGCTGGGAAGTTGGAAGACATTGGCAGGATCAAATGCATTGCAGAGTCTCTGTTGGATTCCTTCTCTAATGCTACTTTGCTCTCTTTCGTGGGGATGATCCCTACAATCAGTGTACAACCTCAATATACTCAGTGAACACTGTTTGTCATGGGTGGTCGCGGAGCGTATTTCTGTGTAAAGTTCAGGTGTGAAGTTTAGAGCTGCTATATCCAGGCACATCTATTTTCCCCAGCTGCCATTCATGTATTTCAAAGGATTTTCAAATATACCAGAAGTGTCTTAGAAAGGGGTAGTTCAAAAGGAGCTCCTGCTTTTTCTTCTTCTTCATTTTAATAACAGAATATATTCAGGGTTGCTCCCTTACATTCCTGTAAAGGAGATTAGAAGATAATTGGACAGTTTTGAAGTAGCCGAGATGAGATTACGCGCACTAAGGTTTAGAACTAAACTACCCATAATTATACTCATTCAATTTTAAGCAAGTTATTTAAATGGAATTACCATATATGTGTTCTGATAAGTAATTTATTGTGGGAGACATCTCAAAAGATGCCGATATATTCTTGATTAGTCTTTCAGGGGTAGATGGTGCTACATTATGCTTGGCATGCCCCCCCCCCCCGGGCCATTCCTGTAAACTGGCCATTTTAGCACCTTGATGATTGTAATTCAGGTTAATATTTCACTGATAAGTTTTTACAGATATATTTTATTATATATTGGCCTTTATTGGCATAAGCAATAATATTATTATATTCTTGATTTAGTAGTAAACCGCTCTGACACTCTGTGGTGTGAAAGGAATGGATTTCCTTATATTGATTTCTATGGGAAATAACAGTTTAAAAACATGAATAGATTTTAGTAAATCCAGTGATTTAAATCTTATCACAGATTGAACATATACAATTTTTCATTGGAGCTGTTGGTCTGGAACAAGTGTTGATACAAATGCCGTAATTGTAAAACAAATGTGTACCTGTATTTAGGATGATTTTACAAGAAACAAATTATTTGTCTGTAAGAGAGATTATGAAATCTGATATAATTTATCCTCCCCTCAGTTTTTCAGTATTTATTTAAATAGGTTGATTAACATTGATAACTATGCAGTGATTTGGCTAAAAATAAAAAGGTAGATATATCATAGTTCTCTGCTTAAGCCAGTTTAGACTACACTTATCTCCATGGAGAATGTTGCAGAAAGGGAAGGGAACTTTATATGGTGTTATTTAGTGGTATACCAAATAGTACACAAGATAAGGAGATTAAAATGTTCACTGCTTTACCATCCCAGCAGTTATTTTTTTTCTGTTATCACAGTTCAGTAGATTCTTAGCTTCCCTGCTTTTGAAATTGAAATCCTTTCTGCAGTCAATAAATCAGCACATGTAATCCCAAGTCATCAGATCACAAGATGTTATGTACTTTCAAGGTGACTGAAGTCGCTGCACACACAGATTATAAGGTGTGACTGACTCCAGTGGGTTTTAGCACACCCCTGTGGCTGTGAAATGCTTGGCATAGAAATTGTAAATTGGCATCAATGGGGCCGAATATAAAAACTTTGACTCAATGTCATCATGCTTAGAAGTCAGCAGAATTCCCTGAGTAGGTAGTTGTCATGCTTGAGTCAATGAATGCACATTACTGACATCTTCTGCATGTAGATTCCCATCTTGTAATGCAAGTTTACTTAAAAAGAACTTCACAGAGTTATAAAACCTATTTTTTATTCTGATTACATTTCATCTCAAACCAGTATTGAAGTTCTTTCTTACCCTGCACTGCGTTCAGCCCCACAAATGATCAGGTGTGAAGGTAGGAGTGTCGGGAGAGAATTATGCAAACTGTATAAATTATCAGGATTTGCGTGATTTCCCCCAGACGTTAGTATTATGCACAAATCTTTTGTGAGTAAGAACGACAAGGAATGTCCTACCTCTGACCAGTTGAAACCCTGTTCAGCAGCTTCTCCGAGTCCCAATTCTCCTGGCATAAGTTGGCAGCAATTTTGTTGTTTAAAATGAAGCTGAGATTCTCAGAGATGAATTCTGTGGATATGCTTTCCTGCATTTTCATGGATTCATGGCATCAACCCTTGCTATTTCCTCCTCTGACAGAAGAGGTGTTCATTCTCATTGGTTGGGAACCAATGTTATGAGGGTCTTTTTAATGACTATATATTTTTATATATGTTACCCCCTTCCTCCAGGGACCTTGTGTACATGATGAAGAATCTGGTCTATCTCTCACTGGAAAAACCGCCTTGCAGGCTCTGTTATATCATTGTCGCTTCTACGAGCATTTGAATGAGATGGTGAAACAGTGCTACTTAGGTCGATATACATTTGATCTGCATTGTTCCTTGGGAGGCAGCCAGGCAGCCGAAAAGAGTAGCATAAATGGTAAGTGACACTTCAAAGAATTCATTTGGTTTAAATTTCGGTTGCGGTTCTATGTGTTCTCAATACATTTTCTCCTTCTGATTTTTTGTTTTGTTCTGTGCGAGTCTTCTAAAAGTATTATCCTTTTGTGTCTCAAAGTTAAAATAGTCAGCCAGTCTCTTGAAAATATAATACCACATCATCTGGTTCAGTATCCGAGAAGCAATTATGAGGTTTTTAAATGTGTTCATAGTCGGAGGTGGAAGAGATAGCCCATTCCTTCCTTAGTGAAGGATAAATAATGGGCTATAGGAGAAATGTAAAAAGAAAACAGAAATCTAATTAGAACATCAAGAAGGATGAATCTCCAGTACAATGGTAAGAATTTGTAAAAGGCAGTACGTGGGTTGTTATGACTATGTGCAAGCATTTCACTTTTCTGTTTCTAAGTGGTTGTCTTAGTGATGCACTGTGAATAATTCCATATTGGGGATAACGAAACAGGCTACTTCCAGATCATAGAAAGCGTTGCCAACACTCCATAGGGAATGAAGTCTGCTTCATAGGTACAGTTTTGAAGTTCATGTGCTGAAACATAGAAAATGCTAATGCAGCGAAGTGGGTGCTTGGAAACATATGTATCCTACAGATACGCTCTTCAGAGAACCAGACTGGCTCCAACTCCCTGTGGAGGGCCCACTTGGTGGTGACCCTGGTTTTCTTGCTATGCCACGTGGGGCAACAGCAGCGTGAGCCTTCTGGCTTTGCTGCTTTGCTCAGTTTGAAAAACAGCTTTCTTTCCACTGTGGTGGGATGGGAAGTAGTGAGCTGTTGCATAAATCAATATATCAGGGACGTGTGCTTGTAAAGAATAGTGGGGGTGTTGATTCCTTAATAAGGCCCATAGGATGAATTTATTTGAGGATTTATGATGCCTGATTCACGGTTGAGCTTCAGCACTTAAGATTTTGAAGCATTGGGGAAAGCTGAGAGGAAGAAGCTAGATTAGAAAGCAGTGCTTCCTTGAAATTTATTTATGGGTTGCCCTTCAATTCCCCCCATCCCCAGTAGTTAGAAGGAAAAATATTGAATTCCAATGTGGAATGCCTTGCAGTCAATTTTTATTTTATTTTATTTTATTTTATTTTATTTTATTTTATTTTATTTTATTTTATTTTATTTTATTTTATTTTATTTTATTTTATTTTATTTTATTTCTGTTGTTAAAAACAAGCAACAAGTTTGTATAGGTACGGGTCAGCCATTTTTGGCTAGCCAAGCCACAAAATTGGCATTGGTTCGACCTGATTTGACAGATTTGCAGCCAGGGAATTCCAGGTACTTTAGCATCACTGCCCAAGGAACTCCCTACCATCTTTCTTACTAGGAAGTGGGTGAAGAGTTGCCAGAGTGGCCATTCTGTGGCCGAGATGCTCCAGATACCACTTCCAACCTTTCTTCCTCTCAGAGCTGGCGAGGAAGCAGGGTTCGTTGTGCAACGACCAGAATAATCTCTGCTCATTTTCTAAAGCTTTAAGGCTGAAAAGAAGGCTGGTCGAGGGCACAGTTGCCATGGTGAGCAAAAAATGTGGAAGCCTATTTCTAGCCCTTATGGCTGTGAAACATAACACAAAAATTGGATGTGAACAAAAATCAGGACAGTTTATTGCAGCTTGGCGGAGGCAAGCAGTGGGAAGAAGGACTCGACAGTTCTCAGTTACTGATTGATTAGTTCTTTCCTGTGGCTCCAGAACCTGATCACTTCATAAAATCAAACTGGAACCCATCAGCTTACTTGTCACACTTTTTAGTCATATTAATTAATAAATGGAACAGAGAATTTGCAAAATCACTCTAATCAATGTAGTTTCAACATAGATTTATGCTATATGTATTCATCCCCTCCCCCCCTCTGAAGCATAGCTCTATGTTGTCTAATGGCTTCTGTCTGCCCTGTTCTACAGCAAAATATCTGTATTTTGCAGTTTGTGGAATGTTTGAGAGATTCTTCCCTTTTGTTCTTAAAAAAACAAAGGGATTTTTGTCATTTTTCTTTGCTAATGGATTCACCAGCAAAGCAAGAGGTGAGCATATAATATAGTGGTTCTTGAACTTCTTTCTCTGGGCCACACTTTCAGAATAAAAAATTGCTTGTGCCGTTTTGATTTTTTAATTGATAAGAAATTCATCAGAAAACAAAAAGAAACAACTCATAGCAGAGCTTGATTTTGAAAATATAGCCTTCTATATTTTCTGTGTATATACAGATAGACAGGTAGATAGATAACTATACTACACTGAAATATTTAAATGTTTCTTTGATTGTCCTTGCCACACTTGCCATCCTCTCCTGCCATACCAGTGTGGTGCATCACACCCTTTGAGAACCACTGATACAAGGTGTTTTAAAAGGCTGCCTTTTTCTCTCTTCTTCCCCGCCCCCTCCAGATTTTGACGATTCACTTTCTCTCTGGAGAGTTGTATCTACTCAAAGTCAATCTCCAAGTTCGCAGTCAACCTCTGACACTGTGGTGAGTTCTAAAATGACAAGTTACCACTGTAAGGGTAGCTCAATACTGTTTAATTGGATTGTTGGAAAAACTGAAGTCCCATTTTCCAGGTAACACGTTTCTGTTGCTTATTTCACTTACACAACCACAGCTTTGTGTGCTTGGCTGGGAACAATTAATAAAACAGAAAGTAGGTGGGGTGGGCCAAAAGAAGGGCTGGTGGGTGGTCTGGGTGCAGCTAGGCCCCCTCTCCCTACAACCTTCCTTCTCTGCTTTTCTGTGGGGCTGGACTGGGCTCCTCTGTTCAGGGTGAGAGAGCGGCGGCGGCAGCAGCAGCAGCTACAGGAAGCAGCTGAGCAGCAGCAAGGACACTCAGCACACACAGAGAGACCTTTTAAGAGATCCGGTACTGTAAGCAAGGTGGAGGGTATAACAGCTCCCTTTGAGTTGGGTTTTCTAAATAGAAAGAGAACAGGAAAACCCAGAAAGTGGAGTGGGGCAGTTGGGGTAATTTGGAAAGAGAGGTTCTTTAAAAAGAGAGAAAAGTTTGCAGGGGGAGAACAGAAAGTGCAGCAGGAGTTGGTGGAGGAGAGGCCTCAGCAGCTGGCAAAAGATTGAGGAAGGCTGAAGGAAGGAGAAGAAGTGAAGCTATGTGCTTCCTAAGACCCCCAGTAAGCAAGCTTGGAGGACTTAACAGCCAGATCTTGGGAGGCGAGGGCTGTTCTGGGGATCGTTGTGGATTTATGCGGTTTTGTTGATGCATGTGATGGCCGGAAACATGAACCTCACATAAGATGCAAAACAAAACAAATTCCTTCCAGTAGCACCTTAAAGACCAACTAAGTCAGTTCTTGGTATGAGCTTTCGTGTGCATGCACACTTCTTCAGATACACTGAAACAGAAGTTTCCAGACCCTTCTATATAGTGAGAAGGTGGGGAGGGGTATTACTCAGAAGGGTGGTGGGAATGGGTGATTGGCAGATAGCTGTGATGAGCCTGTTGACGACTCTTAACGACTGCAATAGGTCTTACAGGAAAAAGCAAGGGGTGAAAAGGTGAAAAATGGCTTTGTCATGTATAATGAGATAAGAATCCAAGGTCTTTGTTCAGACCAGGTTTCTCCATGGTTTTGAGTTTGGTGATAAGTTGTAATTCAGCAGCTTCTCTTTCCAGTCTATTTCTGAAATTCCTTTGTAGTAAAACAGCTACTTTGAGATCTTGTATAGAATGTCCTGGGAGATTGAAATGTTCTCCTACTGGTTTCTCTGTCTTGTGATTCCTGATGTCCGATTTATGTCCGTTTATTCTTTGGCGTAAGGTCTGGCCTGTTTGTCCAATATAGAGAGCTGAAGGACACTGTTGGCATTTTATGGCATACACAATGTTAGACGATGAGCAATTAAATAGTCCCGAGATGGTATGTGTGATGTTGTTGGGGCCAGTAATGGTGTTGTCCGGGTGTATGTGGGAGCAAAGTTGGCATCTGGGTTTATTGCAGGCTCTGGTGCCATTGTCCGTGTTAGGTCTGGTTGTAGTATTATTGTGGGTTAGGAGTTGTTTAAGACTGGGTGGCTGTCTGTAGGCAATGAAAGGTCTTCCTCCCAGAGCTTGAGAAAGAGAACTGTCATTGTCCAGGAGAGGTTGTAGATCTCTGATGATGCGTTGTACTGTTTTAACTTGGGAGCTGTATGTGATGACTAGAGGTGTTCTGTTATTTTCTTTTTTGGGTCTGTCTTGCAGCAAGTTCTCTCTGGGTATCAGTCTGGCTCTGTTGATCTGTTGTCTAACTTCATCTGTTGGGTATTTTAGTTCTAAAAAGGTTTGCTGTAGATCTCTTAGGTGAGAGTCTCTGTCTGTAGAATTGGAACAGATGCGGCTGTAACGTAGTGCCTGGCTATATACAATGGACTGTTTGGTATGTTTGGGATGGTAGCTAGAGGCATGTAGATATGTTTGTTGGTCAGTTGGTTTACGGTATAAGGTATAAGATGCAAGTTACCTGCACTTCATCACCTAACCCCTCCTCACGTTTCCTTTTCAGTTTCTAATCTTATTTATTTTACCAGGTAATAATAGAAGTATTGCACGACTTACTGTTACTTCTATGACTGTCAGTAATTCTGTGAGGAAGGGTATGTGAGGAAGGCCCTTTCATCCTGAAAAATAGTTCACTCTGAAAATGTGCTAACTGTGTTGCTGTCTTGTAAAAAAAAAAGAAAGGTCCACAAACAGCTTGATCTTCCATAGACAGGCTACTATGTCATATATGACATATCAAGGGCTCCCCCCCCAAAAAAACCCCCCATTTTCACCTGCTCGCCTGGAGGCAATTCTTATTCACCAGTGGTGCGAAGAATTTGCATGTGTATTGTGAGTGTTCTGGTTTAGATACTGGAAAATTTCTATGTTCAGCCTCTGTCCCACTGGCAAGCCATTATTGGAAAAGGCTTAGCTGGTGCACGAAGCTAACAAGACTTATTTTTATAACTAGCTGAAATTATTATTGATTTTTTATGTATCTTAAGACCTTGTTTCCCTTGAACTCTAAAAATCCAAAACATCCAAGTAGCACAATTTAGGAATAAACTCTGTATCTCTGTGATGTTTTCTGGGAGTAAGTCCTTTTCACTAAAAATGCCTTAAAAATCCAGTTTATTATATCCCATCCTTCTGTTTTTAATTATGTAAATTACTAACAGCAGAAGCTGGGCAGAGCCAGCTATTTTTATATACCTAACCATTGAAGTGATAGAGGTAATTGCTTTAAATTTAGGCTGCATTTTGGAGATCAGTGAACACAATTGGGTTTGTTCTTCCCTCCTCCCTCCCCCCCCCGCATCAATTCTTTCTGTTCACACATGGTGCTCTTTGGATTCCAGCAAATAAAAGTTGCCCATTAGTAGAAGCATGAGACTCTCAATCTCAGGGTTGTGAGTACAATCCCCATGTTGGGCAAGAGATTCCTGCATTGCAGGAGGTTGTAGTATATGACCCTCATGGTCCCGTCCAACCCTAATTCTGTGAATATATATGGACATTTGTTAACAGGAGACAATGTAATTATTGGTTCTGCTTCCTAGATCATTTCCTCATCGCCATCTCCAGGCTGTGCTGTGGAACTGCAGCTGCCCACCTCACCACCTATAGCTAGAATTTGCGACGTGCCACTTAATCGACTCATGGCGCAAGGTAAGCAGATGTTCCAAATGATTCATTTGGAACAAATCACTAACCATGGTCCTGATGCAGAGTGCTATTTGCATGCATGCCAGGGGCTCTTTCCTACCAACCCGCTCCTAACAGTAACCTAACAGGGACATGGGTGGCACTATGGTCTAAACCACTGAGCCTCTTGGGTTTGCCAATTAGAAGGTCGGCGGTTCGAATCACCGCGATGAGTGACCTCCTGTTGCCCTGTTCCAGCCCCTGCCAACCTAGCAGTTCTAAAGCATGCCAGTGCAAGAAGATAAATAGGTACCGCTGTGGTGGGAAGGTAAATGGCGTTTCCATGCGCTCTGGTTTCCATCACGGTGTTCCGTTGCGCCAGAAGCTGTTCATGGACAAACGCCGGCTCCCTTGGTCTGAAAGTGAGATGAGTGCCACAACCCCATAGTCGCCTTTGACTGGACTGCACCGTCCAGGGATCCTTTACCTTTACCTTTACCTTTACCTTTACCTTTACCTTTACCTTTACCTTTTACCTAACAGTAACCTCCACTCAGCCCCATCTTGTTGCTCACTTTTGCAAGTCTCACAGTGTTCAAGCTGTGGAGAGGATAATAAGGTAATAGCTGAATGCACAGGTCTTCCTTCAAATATCTCAAGATTGCACAGTTTAATTTTGAAGAGCTCTAAACCGAGTGATTCCCCAATTTCCCCGTCCCCCCCCCATGGACCACTTAAAAATTGCTGAAGGCCTTGGTGGACCACTTAACAATTTTTCTGTCTATAGCAATTGTGCTGTGCTAGACGCTATATGATTTTTAATTGTATTTTTATTGCTTTTTCTGTTTCTTACATATTGTATTTTATTGTACGGCAATTTGCATGCCATAGAATTCAAATTGCAATGCAATAAAATACAATGTAAGAAATAAAGGAAGCAATAAAAATACAGTTTAAAACCACTGTGACTATTTGACGCGGACATGCTGCGGACCACCTGAATGAAGCTTGAAGACCTTAAATTGGGAACCTCTGCTATAAACTGTACTGCGTCCCACCCATATCTTGGAAAGTCTTCGTTGCCAAGGACCCTGTCCTCTCCACTCCTGTGGCATCTAAGCTGGACTGCTCATATTCATCCCAAAGGAGAGGCATGCAGTTCAATAGCACATCAACAGGTCTTGTGTGACGTTTCACATATGATGTGTTATAGTTCAGTTGGTTAGAGCATAGTGTTGATGATGCCAAGGTTGCAGGTTTGATCCCCATATGGGACAGCTGCATATTCTTGCACTGCAGGGGGTTGGACTTGATGATCCTCAGGGTCCCTTCCAACTCTACAGTTCTATAATTTCCATTTCTATGATTTCAAATGAAACTGATGGGAACATAGGAAGCTGCCTTATACCAAGTCAAACCCATTGAGTCATCTAGCTTAGTACTGTGTGCACTGACTCGCAGCAGCTCTCCAGGGTTTTCAGGCAGGGTTCTCTTTCAGCCCTACCTAGACATGATGAGGATTGAATCTCGGACCTTCTGCATGCGAGGCAGATGCTCTGCCACTGAGCTCTGGCTTTTCTCCTGCTCAGCTCCTCAACTCGTGTCCGACGAGACATATACCACCTTGTTTTATGTAAATCCATCCCCAAGTAGCAGCACTACCTGCTTGTTTTGTTCTTTCTCTAAATTGTGTGTTGTAGGTCAGAGTGAAACAACAACGACAGTGTCTTCAAGTCCGCATGACTCCCCGCAGTCTACCATCAGACCCAATCAGTGTGCGGTGGTCACCCCCCCTCTCCTGTCAGCGGTGTGCGGCTTGCTGGACAACCTGCTGAGTGTCACTCCCAAAGACACTGGCGTTGCTCTTCAGCAAGCACAGACACTAACTGCTCTCAGTAGGTAAGAGATCAATAGCTATTGAGGTCACAGACGAGAGACTGAATGGGACAAGCGCTACCCAAAGCCTTTGTTACAGATATTGATCGAGCCGCTGAGTATTCTGAGAATTCAAAGTTATCCTTTTAAAATCGAACCAGGAGAACCACAGCATTTTGCAGAAAGTAGAGCAGATTTGAAATCTCTTTATAGTTCAGCTACTTTTACTTTACTTGGACTTTTGAGCCAAGTGGTAACTTGTCTTTTTATTACGGTGGACGATGAAGTCCTCGGATTGCATGCTACAAGCATAAATAAGTCATGCTAACTGGAATACTTGCAAAAGAGTGTACTTTGGAAGCACTGGCAGATACATTGGTGTAAATCCTTAAGGTGTTTATAGGCAGTGAAACAAGTGTTGTATGGGAAATGTGCTTGTGATTTATTTATACCCTATTAGCATCATTATTCAAGAGGGACAAGAGAAACCTTAGTTGCTTAGTCTGCTAATAACATAGCAACAGATGCCAAGAGCTGATAGCTCTGAAGTCCCCAGTTCAAATCTACCACTGAGCACAGACTTGTGAGAAGACCTAAAGCCTTTATGCTAGGAGTATTGCTATTTTTATCATCCTGGCTGAACTGTAGCAACTTACAGTTTGTCTCCACGGAAACAACATCCCACAGCTGACTGCAGTGTATTGCACTTCCCTTCTCTGTAATAAGCGTAGGACAGCCTTTTGAGAGTCAACATCGTTTGAGTGAGGATTATGAGAGGTGGAATCATTAGGATCCTAGCTTAAATTAGACTTTTAAATAGGCTGCTGCTGCTACTAAACCTACCACATCTTCTAGAATGTTCCCTAAGTATGTGGCCATTTCCTCAGGTACACATACAGGCTTTCGTCTGTTTGGACACAACTGGATGCCATTTTGAATCAAGATGGCAGGCTGAACCTTTCAAAACATCACTGAAACAAACTTTTATGGGAGACTACCAGATTCCCGCGGGTTAAGGAAGGGTTAACTGGGTTGGGGAATGATCACGAGCTGTGATGAAGGCAGGGTACCAGTTTTGTTTGGGACATAAGTGTGGGGCTTGGACTGATTTAATTGTCTCTTCCTGCCTCATGCTCCTGATGAAAAACCCACACCACTTTCCCTACTTCCATCTGGAAAGAGAAAAAGTCTAAATTCTGTAATTTTGGGCTATTTTAGCTCCCAGTCATGTCTTACCTAAGACTTTCACTAGTGGGTAGAAGTGCTGTGCTCTCCTCCCTCCGGCAGATGGCATAATGTGAACTGCAGCCTCCAGCTGAACATTGAATCACTTCAATGTGTGAAACCTGTGGACAAGTCCCCTCATCCATCATAAATGGCCATGTTAGCTGTGGCTCCTGCAAGTTGCAGCCCTGCATCATCTAGAGGGCTGCAGTTTTCCATCCCTGACTTAGACATCCTGTTTGTGTGACTTGGCCTATCTTCTCCACCCCACCCCTCAAATTTTTGTTTGTTTCTGGAGGGACAGAAATTGCTTTTCTTTGCAATTTCCTGTCATGATAACATGAAGAACCCACTTACATTGTCCTTTCTATAGTGGAGGGAAGGAGGTGCACCAGGCTTTTGCAAGGCAAGGAACCCAGGTAACATTTGAGTGAGGGCAAAGTGTTGAGGGTGGGAATTACTGTCTTTGAAGTATCTGTTGTCTCACACATTCTTCGGACATGCCAACAGTCTAGACCAGGGGTAGCCAATGTGGTGCCCTCCAGACGTTAAAGACTACATATTTCATCACCCCCTGTCATTGGCCATGCTGGGCACAGGATGATGGGAGTTGATGTCCAAAAACATATGAAGGGTATTATGGTCTAGGCTACAGTTCCACATTGTGTCAAAATGTTAAGTTTATGCCTGTGTCCTTAACACAGTTGTCTTTGTTTCATGGTAGTCTAGTAAATTCCAGCTTAATAGAGAGATGTATCTTGGAAATGAAAGCACCTCTTCCTCAGCCTTTTCATATGGACTACACAAAAATTCAGGTTGGTGGCATACATATTTCCTTTCTATTCTATTCTCTTGAAGTGCATGGGTAGGATGCAGCACATGTTTTAATTACTGAAAGGCACCGGTTTACACCCTAAATGTGCCTTAAAAATACAGATCAACTCTGAAGTAAAGGCTGTTGAGTTGAGTGGAGCGTTTTTTTTCAAGTCAGTGAGTTGTAGGGTTGCATCCTTAATAATCTTCCATTTTATTGATTCAGTGAACCCCATGAAAGGTGCTGCTTCTTTTTGTTTTCTTTTTCTTTTTTTGAGAAAAATGTGGTTTTGCTTAAGGGAAAACAATTATAATTGAGTAAGAGAGTTACGTACAACTCATGTCAAAAAGAAAAGGTGTTGGTGGGAGTGTTAAAATGGAAACCCACAGCATTTTGCATTTTGTATAGTGGTTGTACATGTATGTGGGGGTGGGTTGCAGAAGGGGGCAGAGCGAAGTGGAAAAAACATTTCCCCCTTTTAATCTCCCAGCTTCGCTCCTTGAATGCTACTTTACTCCTAACGAGCCCTTCCCCAACCTGGTGACCTCCAGAGGTTTTGGATTACAACTCCCATCAGACCTGACCATTGGTCATGCTGACCAAAGCTAATGGGAGCTATATTCCAAAACATATGGAAGGTAACAAGCAAGAGATATCCATAGGACAAGTGTTGTGGCTCAGACAGACCACTTCTCTGCTGCAGTGGAGAAGCAGCAGTCGTTTCCAGGTTTGGCTTCCTTTTGCCAGTCACCCTGGGCCTACAGAGTCAAAAGGAAACATCATCTGGCCTTAGCCAGCAGCAAGAAGACCAAGTTCCTCTGGGAGGCTCTAACCCTTGCCTTCTAGAAAGGGGGTCAAGGGTACCATCTTACTGGCCAGTGAAGGAGCAGCTGTTTCAACCCTTGCTTTCTTTTCCTTCCCCATTCTTTCCCCCCCTCCTTTTGACATCATGTCTCTATGCATTTTAGTAAAGCATTTAGGCCAACACAATCCTTTTAAACCTCCTCTAGCCTAATTCATAGCCACGTCAAAATCTGTACACCTTTCTGACACCAATGTTAAGTTTTGGGGAATACTTGGGAAGCTAGAAACTCTGAAAAACAGTAGTCTTTTTTTCTGCATACCTGACAAATCCAAACCTGAAATGGTTTGGGAGGGTGGAGCTGGTAGGCCCAGATTGTTCCGGGCAACCCAGTCCAGGCCTGTTTTGACCTGACTCGACCAAAGCCCAGTTCTGCTCGAATTAGTCAAATTCATTTCAGGATAGGGGCTGTGGCTGAATCTGGAGCACAACCCTAGTTCAAAGCTCACCAATTCTGGTCAACACTGAGGTTTACAAATACGTGATTAGCAGCTGTTGGTTTCAGTTACCAGAGCAAATTCAGCTAGAAAGAAAGCAATGGTGGTTTAATCATGAAAGACAAGGGTGAGGAATCTCAGGCCCGAAAGCTGAATGTGGTCCTCCAGGACCCTCCTCGTCCTAGGACATATCTTTCACTGTCCTTGCTCCATGCCCTCCTTGCTGGAATGGGATCTTGAACTGTGATAATGCCTCATGTTTGTCTAGTAGATGGAGAATGGAAAGGTGTGTGTCCCTGGGTAGCAACAGTTTCTCACACACATACACACACTGCTGAAAGACATGTGAATGCTTGCTTGCTGTAGCTGAGAGAGCTGGTGTGCTTGCACAACCACGTGTCGTGAAAGCTCATCTCCGTCAATTATTCAGGAACTTTTGGAGTCTTGACTGGGTGCTCTGTAGTCGTAAAACTCCGGTAACTGGGTTATGCGGTGCAACTGAACGTGAGCAGTGGCATCAAAGCTCCTTTGATCTCACTTCTCCATGGGAATCTTTTTGTGAATGAAGGGAAAGATAAAGTGCGAGCTAGATCAATAATGTGCCACATCAAGTGCAGTTTAATCACCCTTTTTTTTCCCCACATGATGACTACCCGCTAGCTTTTCAGAAGTAAATGGGAAATGCCATATATTGAAACTGTTGCGCTGCAATTGAAATTTGTTTTATCATTAGATCCTTGAGAAAGAAACCTTTGAGTATGTGTGCTTAGGTTAACAGATGCCAAATGAGAAAATAGTATAGAACTAAAATGGGTATGGAGGTTTTTGGACAATTTCCTTGAACCCATAATGAATCAGGCCTCTCCTTTTCTAGCCCCATTTTGTGAAAAGGAACAAAACTACTCTGAAAGGGGCAAGTATTCGAGAGCAATTGGAACAAGGGTTATGGTGCAGATTCCACTCGGTGCATAGTGTGCAGCTCTCTCTCTCTTTCTCTCTCTCTCTCTCCCTCTCCCTCCCCCCCCTTTTCCTTTCTTTACTTGCTTATGGGCTCCAGGATGACTGGTTGTCCATTGGAAACAGAGCTGAGAAGCAAAGAGTCAAACCTCCCATCCTTGCATGCTGTAGTCTCAATGAAAATTGCCATCTCTTTGGTGGATTGCCTTTTTCAGCCTTCCTAGGTACCCAGATTTCTTGAAAATCTCATTATATGCTCAGCTAGGCTTTCCTATAAGCATGGGAAGGTGAGGAAGGTGCCTACTATGTGCCTAACAACTGTTTGTTTTTATTTTTTAAGCACAGTATTTTTCTTTTTAAAGGAATCAGTGTACTAATCGCAGGCATTCAGTAGCCAACCTTCCTGGCTCCCCTTGTTTCAGTTAAAGGTTAGAGTAAAACCATCATGAGGTAACATCTCCCATGAGGCTTTTTCGGATCAGGAAGCGTGGGCAGACCTGAGGTTGCCTAGGGCTGGAGAGATGTTTAACAGGAAGAAGTAAAGCCCCACCTGCAGAAATAAAGTCAACCACCGACCCACCAAAGTTGTTAGGAAATTCAAAAGAGAAAGAGGCAGAAAACTGAAAACTTTATTCAACAGGAGAAGAAACATTTTGGTTTCAGCACAGCACTTACTAAAACCACAGGAAGTAAGCCATCAGATTCTTGACACCTTATGCTGCACATCAATCACCAAAGCAAGAAGACAATTACCATTACAAGTGTGTAATAGTACCAGTATTATTAAAGAGGCACTGTTGCTTCTCATGTGGAATGGACCTTGGCTTTAAAATACCATTCTTGTTCTTAGTGACTAATAACAGTTATTTGGATTTTACTCCTATTAACGCCTTCAGTTTCTACCTTTCCTTGTAAACTTGCAAAGTCACTAAGGAGGTAGTAATATCTGGTTCTCATCATGCTTTCTGTGAAATAGAAATGCGGTGGTAATATGTGGTTCTGGTTATGCTTTCTGTACAAGAGACCCAAAATACCACACAACCTTCTGCTAAATGTCGTAATAACCCAACCCCATGGCTGTTTACAAAATTCAGTAGGACTTAATTTCAGATACTTGGCACTTGGGATTGCAGGCTACAGTCTTCAGTTGGATATTAACAGTGCAATCCTTTGCATTTTTATTTGGAAGCATGTTGTTCTGTATGCAATGGTGTTTATATCCAGGTGAGTGTCATGGGACTGCATTCTAAGAATATCGCATCTTTACTGTTGAAATATTTGCATATATTTCACATGCGGTTCATAACTTTCTTATCTCTTACATTGATTTAACTTTTTTTTTTAAAAAAACACTTCTCATTGTCAAAAATAATTGCTGCAGAAACGTACTACCTGAGCCAAATCTTTTTGTTGTTGTTCAAACAGGTTTTGTTTCTACTGCAGTTTGTTTCATCTTTGTCCCAACTGCTACAGTCTTGCTTGCTGGTAGACACTCGCCTGGTGATGCAAGATGCATTATTGACACCTCTCTTGGCTCATACCTTTGTGGGTCTTTCCATTGGCTGCAAGGATGGCTTAGGTAATTGTGTGATAAGGAGTATGTTACTGAAATGCTTTGAACATGAGATCTGTCATTTGGTAGATCTCAAAGTTGAGTTATTTTTGATGTTTAGATCCCTGAAATCTTGTTTCTATATTTTGCTGATGGGCCCTAGCAGCGGCAATATCATCGCTGTGTCCTATTGCCTGGAAACAGAGATTTTACATGACTGTCATACAGCAAAAAAGGGCTGCCCCAGGCCAGATTTCCTCCCAGCTTGGTGTGCTTGTATATATCGCTGCTTTTGCTGCTTCCCTGCTACAGGGAAGCAAGCCATGGTCTGGCTTAGTTATACTTCCCAACCTGGGAAGTTCATGTTATTGCTTCAAACAAACCACAAGCTGTAACCATGGTTTGTTCTTGGTTTACCACTCATTGTTTGTTTGTTGTATTACAAATTTTAATGATTATTTTTTAAAAAAAACAATGACCAAGCATAAAGTGGTGTCTTCCAGGGGAAATACAGAAGCTAAGTATTGTATGCAGTCATCCACATGGGATCAAAATAGACATGGGAAATCTTTTACGTTACAGATTAAACTCACATCCACAGGGTATATTTCAGTCTAGAGCATTAAGATCATTTCTCCATAGTGGCTGCTGTGACTGAGGCGGTAAGGAGATTATCTCACTATTGTAAATAAATGATATAAATTGAGACCATATGGCGTCATACCCATCTTTCTCTATTATTCCTCTTATTACCCTCCAATCTTAAATTAAGTGCTATATTCTACACATATTGGAGTGAGACAAATCATGAGACTAGGTTCAAATATAAAGCTAAGTCAGATCATGGCTTAGCTTCAAGTAACACAGCAGGAGTGAAACAACTGATATTTTCTCACTACAACAGCACTCTTGCTCATTCGTGCTAAACCATATTTTGGCTTAGCTTTGCATGTGAACTAGGCCAACGTCTGAAAGTAGTAATCCCCTCTCACTTTCTATATGGGCACTGTATAGTAATACTTACTGATCAGAACTATGTGGTTTTTTTATTTGTATGTTTAATTGGCAGGGCCAGAGATAACTGCTGCAGTTCACCAAACTTGGGAAGACTCATTCAGCCTTCTCACTACTCTGTTAAGAAAATGTGGCCATGCCTCTCTGCCATTTGTGACTGCAGCTCTTGCAAAGCATTGGATTCCAGTAATCGGTAAGACCTATTTTTCAGGTGCCTTGATATCTGCACAGATAATGATAACTTAAGACCAGAATGTGAAATTGTCAAAGGAATGGGTTTGTTGGAACCACTTTTGCTGGTATTTGATTGCATGCTTGTAAGTTTTTTATTTGCTTTTGTCTACCACATTCAGAGCTCAACAGAACTCATTTTCAGCTCATAAAGAGATGAACCTAGGTATTTGTGTGCTTCTATAGTGATTCTAGTCCTTGGTGATAATGGGATGAACTGGCCCAGTGCCATTTCTCCTCCCTCTCCCAAAGTGGCATGAGGACCAAATGAAAAAGGAGGGTAGCACTTCTGTATATTTTAATAATTGTGTAGTGGAAGGACTACTGACAGGTGTAACTTGAACATGAGTGGCCCTCCAGATATTTTTATGTACAACCACCATAAGCCATTTTCTTACCCATTGCCTTGCATATGCTTTTTTGAACCCAGTGCTGTAATATGTAGTTAAATATATTTATTTCTGTAAATACTGCAACATAAAACACATGATCTTTTCCCCTTTTTTGTATTTTAGAAACAATATGTGAATGTATGCAATTCTCCGTCAGGCACCCTGAGCTGTGTGTGGCCTGCTTGCAGTTCCTTGCTGTCCTGTTTTCTGAAGAGGGGAAAAGAGAGCTCAACAGTAAAGAGAATGCTTGCTACCACCCAACAGTGGTTTTCCTTCTAGATGAGGATGAGAGGAGCCGAGATTCTGTGGCCAAACTCTGTGAATTAATAATTCAGGTAGAAATTTATAATAATCCAATTTCAGTGTGTTGCATTTAAGCCTTACTAGTTATACGGGCATCTATCCCGCATACTTTGCTGGCTTATTCATTTTAAGTTAATCAAAACAATGTGTGTGGGGGTTTTTTTGCCCCTCTCGGTGGGAAGGGAGTCTATGAAAAGATTCAGCCTGTGATGTTATTCAGCAGATCCTCCAGGGTAGCTTAAAAAGTTGAAGCCCAGTTGTGCACCTGCTTACTTGGAAGTAACATCTATTGGTTCAGTGGGCTGTGATCCTAAGTAACTGTAATTGTAAAGACATTAGAACTAATTGTAAAGACCCCGTAAGTGCTGGCCTTCTGCTTTCTCACAGACATCTGGTTAGCCGCTCTGCAAACAGGATGCTGAACTAGATGTGCCATTGCCCTGATCCAGCAGGCTCTTTTTATGTTCTTATGCAGGGGTCGGCAAAGGTTTTGTGGCTTGGGCTGGTTCACGGTCCCGCAGACGCCGCGGTGGGCCAGAGTGTGCGCGTGCACATGCGCAAACTCTATTTCCGGTGCGAAGGAGGTGTGCACAGCTTCCCATTGGCTGCAGGAGCTTTCTGCAGCTAATAGGAAGCCGGCCAGCATCATGGAAGGTGGTCTCCACTCTGCTCCGCACCAGTTTAGCACGGCGCATGAGAGCCGACTGAGTGGGCCGTGGGGGTCCATGGGCTGGTTAAACGACCCTCATGGGCTGCTTGGCCCATGGGCCTTAGGTTGTTGACCCCTGTTCTTATGTATCATTGATATTTGCCATAGTGTCAGCATGTGTGGGGGAAGATAAAGCAATTAGTAATTTGACTGGAAAAGTTGAAAATCTGAAAGGAAGGGAAGGTGATGCAAAAAAGAAGTGTCAGATAGAGATACTTGAGTCTCTATCTTGAGTCCACAGAGCCCACTTGAAGAAAGGCAGAAGAATAGTGTGAATAGGATTATGGGAGGAGGCGGAACTGGCTCCAGGTTTGAGGTAACCCTCTGGTAGGCCCATGCTTCTTTCTGTGGGCTCTGTGGACTTTCCTGGCTGTGAAAGTGTTTGAGGCACCATTGAGCAGCAGGGCCTAACTGTGCTTTTGTTATTGTTCTTTGTTTCCCAATATGTCCAGAGGAAGGCTTGGCCAAGAGCATTGTGGGAAACTCAAAGGCTGGCTTATAACCAAACACATGGGGCTACTCTAATGCTAGACCAGGGGGGTGGGAATTAAGGGGGTGGTGCTAGGGAAGGCACCTGCAATGGGCCCTACCAAGACATTGGAGTTATGGCAGCTGCTTGAGGTGCTGATGCCAGCTCTGATAAGAGGGATTGTTAAGAAAGGGAGAAATAAGAGGGGGTTGGTGGCAGCTGTCTCTAGCATGAAAACAATGTTATTGACTTCTTCCAGAGATGCATATCAGTTTCACTAAACTTTGTTGGGACCACATAATTCCTCTATTTTACACACTCTTGAGCATACTTCTCTTATTAAACATAAGTGAAAAAGAAGAACTGAATCCATAAATGGTTTTTCTATTCTAATTCTAACCTGCCCATATATTTGTGGCACATTTTAATACTATATTAAAACACGTGACTATTGAGTTCTTCATAAATTACAGTACTGTCCTATATTTACATAGAGTAAATCCCACAATATTCAGTGGAGCATACTGCCAGTAAGTGTAGGTTTTCAGGCTAAGTCTGAATCAAGCCCTCAGAATATCTGCTAAAGCTAGGGGTGTGGAGGAACATTATTTGGCTTTCAATGTAAGTTTATTTTCCTATTAAATGTAAGTTCAAAATCTCCTTTGTTATCCCACCCCTTTTTGCCCCTTTGAAATGAAATTTTGCTCTGAGACATGGCAGTGTGTTTGCCTTAGCTTTAGTTCCCTTAACTGCAATATTCAAGTGGTCTCAAAATATTGAAGCCAGTGTCTTCTAAATTTGATTGCTCTATGGACTCAAGGCTCTTGGCATCAGATACAGGATAATCCCATCCCATCTTAGCCACAGTGCTGTTAATGGTATTATAGCTGTCTATAAGCACCCTCTTTTCTTTTTCTTTGAGACATTGGTAAAATATTCTCTTGCGTACTGCTGATCGATATCTTTGCAGAAACAATTCCTGAAGTATTTTACTTCTCTATTTCCCTGTGTAAATTATTTCTTATTTGATTTACTGCCATCAAAATCATGCTCTTAAGCCATGGAATAGCAGTAAAATACTGAAGCACTTCATGCCTTGCTATTCTCAGCTCCCTTTTTTACAAAGTCAATGCCTATAGTTCTGTTACCCAGTGGATTGGGCTTCTAACCCATTTCTTTTGAGCTTTTTATTCTTGCAGTGAGTTCTTCTGTAGATGATGACTCTGGTGAAAATATTACTTCTGCTCAAGTACAGGTCAGAAAAATCTACCAGACCTTTACTGTCTAGGACCAAATAGAAGTCAGAAGATAAGCAGATCTTATTTAGGATGTTATATTCATCAACTGGCTAGGGCCTCAAGCCTGTTCCTCTTCCAATTTCTTTCCATTAATATGACCTGCTTCAGTTTAAATGAAGCTTAAATAACTTCCTCTTAAATGACCCATTCAGTGTTTGCTATCTTCAGTCTAACGATGATCCTAATTGTGTTGGAGGAGATTATTTTAATGGGAATCAATGTTCTTGAGGCAGCAGGTCTGGATCCAGTGTATTTTATTGGGAATGCATCTTTTTATTTTCTGTAGGCACTACTTCCTATTTGCACTTGGTGAATTGAAATGTGCACGTTCAATTGTTTGTCTGTCCTCTCTGCATTCTTCCACTCTGCCGTGTTGCTTCCTCTCTCTGCTTGCATTTCTTAAGTGATAAAATAACGAAATAACAGCATATTCAGCAAAATGATTTTTTAAAAAGAATATTTATTATATTTACATACATAAAACAGGAGATTTACCCCTTATTATCCCCCTGTGCACCAGCATGCCCCCAATTTTGGCTCTGGAGGGTCAGGAGAAAACACCAGAATTGTTCCAAATAGCAAGCTGATATTCTTGTGCAGACAAAATGCTTGTGACAGTGCAGTAATTTCATTCATAGACTAACAGGAGGAGGGTTTCAGAAGTTTCACTTAAGGACATATATATATGTTGTATATTTGTTTTTTGTTTTTTTTTGTTTTCCCCCTGCTATCCTGTGTCTGATTGTAACACAGTATGCGTTGACGATAAAATAAAACAGAAAAGCAAATAAAAATAATTTTAAAAGAACACAAACACACATTCAAAAGTAAACTCATGAAGAAGTATGTATTTATCACAAAAGATAGTAAAGGAAAGAAAATAGGAACATGAGTGAAAAGAGCTTAAGAGAAAGAGAAAAGCCCATGTTGGGCTCCCATGAAAATCTTAAGCCATACAGGTGAACCCAATATGGGGACAAAGTGATTCCAATTCCTCTGTATGTGGATTAAAATTTACACAGGACTAACAATCCTGGTTTGTGGGCCAGGTTTGTGCAAATTCCCTACCCTCCTCCCCACAACTTAAAAGAAAATAACAGATTTTTTTTGGGGGGGGGGGAATTGGCTGCATACATTTTACAAGCCCTAAAATGTGGTTTAGTGTTATGAGCCTTGGGCTTGTGCTTTCCCCACCCCTGGTGTGGACATAATTTAAAACTGAAGTTTTCAGTTTTGTCTTTCAGTGCCATTTAGTATGTTGTTTGAACTGGACAAACTGTAGTTAATCTTAAATGGTTCGTTGAAACAAGCCTGCTCATACAAAAGCAGCCCATACATATTTTTAAATAAGAATGAATAGAGACCAACCTACTTAAAAAGAAGTTGGCTCATTTCAGTTAACCATTGTTAGGGTCAACCATAGTTTGAGTGGGTTTTAACAACATAGCAAGCCATGGTTAATCTAAAACAGAAACGAAAGTTTCCAAAGCTCCTACAGCACAGCTGCAAGGAGCAGGGAGTACATGAGCCTGAGGTTTGCTGCAAGGTCTTCTTGTAATGTTAAAAACAACATCTGTTGTATAAAATCTATACGGTTTCAAAAACCATCTCATTGTAAGAGACAGCAAGAGACAGGAGTAATAAAGGAACAATCAAGAGGCAAGACTATATGCTGATAAGTGCTGAGGTTGTGAGGACCACCCTTGCCTTCTTGTTTTGCCACAGAATCACTTTCCTTGAGCATCCTTTGTATCTTGGCTGTTGGATGCTAGATGTTTTTAAGGTGTCCCTGGAAAACTTGGGTTTTCCCCTTGCTATGTCACCATGTAACTTAGAGCAAACATCACTAGTTCTTCAGCTTCTGTGCCTTGGAACTCACATCTGGTGTTAAAGTTCCCCTTAGTATCCAGTTGGCTAGAGAACTGTGGCTAACCTATCTGCTGTGACAGGCATAGGCAAACTTGGCCCTCCATATGTTTTGGGACTACAACTCCCATCATCCCTAGCTAACAGGACCAGTGGTCAGGGATGATGGGAGTTGTAGTCCCAAAACATATGGAGGGCCGAGTTTGCCTATGCCTGTGCTATGACATCTGAGCAGACTTACCCACAGCTCCACTGAGGCAGAGATATCAGAGGTCAAAGGGGGGGAAATTGAGGGTGGAATGAAAATATAGCCTACCTGGCTGGCAGGCTCTAACAGCTTGGTAATAACTGTCTCTGTAAAAGAAGTTTCCTGAAAAGGGCAAGTGACACTATTGCAGTGGCTGGATTCACATGCTGCTTTTTAAAAAGGCATGTAATTTCAGAGAAAGCAGTTAGAGTAGCAAAATCAAAGCAGGCACTGATGTAAGAGCCAGGTATATCGAACAAAGGAGACCAAAGAGGGCCTGAGGTTCACATCTAGAGAAGGGGAACAATAGTTTGAAATCATCTACATTGAAGATTTGATAAGTGTCATGACAAAAGGATAACTCATCATCACCTTTCCACTCACTGGTTATCAGCAGGAATAAAAAGGATGGCCACTTAAAATAGGAGGAACCTGTCAATCCAGTCACTTCTGTAGAAGTATTGGGTTAATTTGCAGATATTGCCAAGGGGCAAACTAGATGCGGCAGTGAAGGCCCACGTGTTAGAATGTTAATGAGCTCCTATAAAGAGAGAGGGTAGTAAAGGCAAGAAGGGGTACTGCAGCCATTTTTCTCTTAGTGCGGACTGTAAGATGGGGAGTATCCCTTGCCAAGAGAGAAGCTGCTGTGGATATGTTCCGGGGGGGCGGGGAGTGTGGGGCAGGGAAGGATTCAGTGACACCCTCCTGCCCGGCCAATGGATTGGAAGAAGGCCATCAAATTGTGCCTGATTCCAGACAACACTGAGGACACCGCTATACAGCTGTAAATAAAACATTTTAAGTGTGTTTCAAGTACAATATACAATGTGACACTAGATGGCAATGGTGAGCATTATGGAAAATTCAATGTATTTTAAAAAACTTTTTTAAAAAAAGCATTTTCAGAATGTTTTTTTATATGTGTGTAGATTCCACCTGAGGCATTTCTCTGGTTCTAATCTCTGGGAATCGAATGTAGAGTCTGTTCTCAATGGTAGTATAGTTTTCCACCCCAAATGAATGGGTTTTTGGGGGGGGTTGGGGGGGGTTCCCTGTGCTGCCAAGTTTCATTGAGATTTACATTTTATTATTTTGTACTGAATGCATTGTATGTGTGATGAAGGACAGTCTAGGAAACCAGTAAGTAAATGTTTAAATGGAATTTGCAGACATTTAACATGTAACTTCCTGCAGGATATGTTCTCTAAATTTTCTGTGTGGTAACCAATGTTGCTTTATTGGTAGAGCTATGAAGGAAAATCCTCTCAGGATGTGCTGAAGCGAGTTGCTGCCAGTGCTTTGCTTCCCCTTTTGGCTGTCAGTAAAAGTGCCCAGAAATGTGCTTTGGAAGGTGAGCTGCCTTGCTATAACACACACTGAGGTTGTCCTTACTGTGTAGGGAATGCAAAAACAGCCTTACACATCTTATTTAAAACAAGTGTTCCCAAGTCTACTTTTGGTGACATGCAAAACCAAGAGCAGGATCACAATCAACATTAGAACATGCTGGTTATGAGCATTACTAGAGAAATGGCACCACAACAGTTGGCTTTCATTTTGTCATGCATTTATATGTACCATTAAACAGACTTATCTGCTCAAGTGGTTCTGGTTCAATGACGGATATTTTTAGAAGTTTTGAATTTATGCACGTTAGTGTCTTGTGTGTTTCTGTATGTAAAAAGTCTGTCAAAATTGTATCCATATTTGTAATTGTAAGTGTTCATTATCTTCTCCTGGCCCTGAATAACCTGTTTATAGACACACCATAACCAAGCAGTGCATTTTGAATGCCCTTGAATCTATGAGAGCCTTGGAGTAAATCCCTTGTGGAGAACCTTGCATTTAGACAGTACAGTCTAGGTGGGAAAACACAAGGTTGATGTCGGCATGTATTTTAGCACTTGAAGAACCATTTTAAAGGTCTCCCGTGGCACCAATGTTAAGGTTCAGGCAGGAAGATCTAGTATTTATTGATGCCTGAGCAACCTCAGAGGGTTGTCGTTCCTCTTGCTTGCAAGTGAGCAAATAAGAACAAAATAAAAGCAGTTATTGGTATTCCTTGTGGGTTGGTTCCAAACTTGTGCCTCTGCAGATGGATGGGTTCCTTCAGTTCACAGAGAGAACCAGGACCCAGCAGAGCTCCCCAATGGAGGAAAGGGGGTGGTGGAAGATAGTTTTTACTGATCCCCTGTACCACCTCCCCATGTCCTGGAGGGTCTCCCCTCCTGCCAAAGGGGCTTTACAGGAGGCTGCAAAGAGGAATTGGTAAAAAAAAAAAAATTACACACTGCGACTAGCTCCTCACTCCACTGTGAATGAAACCTAACACTGAGCAGCGTACCTGCTGATAATTAATGATGTCATTTTTGTATGGTTAAATATTTGATAAGGATAGCATGTTTAAGGAAAAGCCAGCGAAATATTAAATAGTGTCTCTAAAAAGAAAAATCATACAGAACAATAACATCCATATTTACAGAACCAAAGCACTTTACTTAATAATCCCTTTCCAGATGTGTGGTAAAAAAAAAACAAGTCCCAAAACTTTCATGTCAGGGCCGAAGATGTGAATGGTTTGAGCCTGAGTTGCATAGGTTCTCAACCTACCGTTGTGTCTTGGTCAGTTGAATCCGTAGAAAAGAAATAATTGTACATTGAAGACACACTCTTTAAACTATGAGCTAATTGTAAAATAAGTGAGACATATTAACTGCCCGTTGAAATCCTCCCAAAGTAACAGGATTTATCCAGCAAGCTAGCCATACCTTTCTCTAAGATGCTATAAGCTGTTAGGGGCTATAGCAAACAGATTTCCACTGGACAGTCTACAGTTCCTGCTGGCCTCTGAGCATGCTCATTCCTCATTGGTCTAGTTTCCTTTTGTGGACTAGGGAGGGGCTCCCCATTTTTATTTGTTTTTTTAACTCTCTCTCCCGCCCATCTGCAAATGCCAGGATGTCCTGAGAATGACGATGCCTCCCTAGAGTCTGCTATTAGGGGGACTGATTGCTTAGTTAAATTCAAATGTAGTAACTTCAAATGTTAATTAGGCTTTGGCTACTTAAGCTTGTCATTTTGCATGCAGTATGTCACCTGAACACATTTTGTTGTTGTTGTTGTTCTAGAAATAATATAATGCACTTCCATCAGTATAAAATAAAATAGAAAATGTGATTTGTTGGTTACTGATAGAATGTCTGATACTTCCACATTTTGCAAGTACTGTGATACCTCGGGTTACGAACTTAATTCATTCCGGAGGTCCGTTCTTAACCTGAAACTGTTCTTAACCTGAGGCACGCTTTTGCTAATGGGGCCTCCTGCTGCTGCCGTGCTGCCGGTGCACAGTTTCTGTTCTCATCCTGAGGCATAGTTTGTAACCTAAGGTACTGCTTCTGGGTTAGCGGAGTTTGTAACCCAAAGTGTTTGTAACCTGAGTAACCATTGTATGTGAGTGTAGGCAGGTTTGTTGATAGAGTGCATTGTTCATTACAGCCAACCTAATAGAAACCTGCTTGGAACAGATAAAGCACATTCATGCACAACTGAACCTAGTCTCCTTGAGGCCTGGAAAAGCAGTCCCTAGGAAAAAGGTAATTAAAAAAGAAAATTTGCAAAATTGATATTAAAAGTTTGGAGTTTCTCCTACTGATGTTGCAGAGCACAATCCAGTGCATGTCTGCACACAAGTAAATCCCTCTGTGGTACTTGGGGTTTACTCCTGAGTAAATGTGTTTGGGGCTTAAGAAAGAGTGTGTGGCATAGTGGTTAGTGTGTTGGTCTGGGATCAGAGAATCTTGAGTTCAAATCTACACTCGGCCATGAAGCTTATTTGGGGACTACATATCTTTAGGTTCCAAGAGAAAACATCCCTCTTCTCCCAGGCCTTTGGTTAATTAAACAATCTGTGGCCTTTTAAACTGGGGGGGGGGGGGAGGTATTGTTTTTGTTTGTTACTCTGTTATATCTTTTCATGGTTTTATATTGTAAACTGCCCTATGATCCTTGGATGATGGGTGCTATAGAAATCTAATAAATAAAATAGTGCCTTTGTACAATGAAGCTACTTTATTCAAGCTTCTGCCATTGTTTAAAGCCACCATTTTCCTCTCAGTTTCCTTCATGTCCATTTTACTCAAAATTCTATTAATGTTTTATGCTTTATCCTTTTCATTGTCTCTCCCTTTTAGCTCTCACCCCATTGCCACTTTTGTTAAACAACCTGTCTTCACTTTTTCTCCCCCACCCCACCCTGATTTCATGCAAATCCAAGATTGTGATGTGGCACTACAAATCCCCCAGTGCAGTCTGCTTGATAACATTCTTACATTTTTATTACATGTAAAGAGAAGAGCAAGAGCAGACTTCTGTTGAGCCCTTTTGAAAGTTGCTGTTTGTCCTTTCCCCTACCCAGTTTATCACCTTACTTTCGTTCCTTCCCATTGCGCTTTTGAGAGCAAACCCTTTTATTGCCATCCAGTGAATTTGCTGTGTTTGAAAACGTAGCTTCCATTATGGATTCCATATTGTATCGCTCTTCCTTT
The DNA here is from genome assembly GCF_964252035.2 of Podarcis erhardii. Taxonomy (NCBI): domain Eukaryota; kingdom Metazoa; phylum Chordata; class Lepidosauria; order Squamata; family Lacertidae; genus Podarcis; species Podarcis erhardii. The sequence goes on along the minus strand of NC_138499.1, from coordinate 54,285,834 downwards.
ATGTTCAGTAGAGCTGAAATGTTTCTTCTGCTTTAGATGAGCTTATTGAAATTCAATAATCTTTTCCACAGACAGTTAGAATGCCAGTATCTTAGAAAGCAAGGTGGTCAGGTGCAATTCCAGTGTGGTAAAATAAGTCCAGAAGCAAAAGGTGCTATATATGTCATATAAAGCAGTTTCTGGTTAGATATTGATGCTAAATCACTTTCTTTATTTCTTTTTGTTCTACTAGGATGATAATAACCTCAGCAAAGAAATAAAGCTTGTCATGCAGCTCCTAAGAAATTGCTTCTTTCGAAATGAATCCTGCAAAGTAAGAGATGTGGGGGCACATGCAACATTCAGCTGAAAATGTTGGTGGAGGCACCTCTTCCAAGCACTAGCAGAAGCTTCTGGAACAATCTTCCTTCTGTCTTTACATCCAGGGGATTCCATTTTCTGGAACTTCAACAAATTCCAAGATGTATGGTGGTGGTGGGGGGTGATTCTCTTTACTGAATGTAAGTTGCAGTGTGGGCCTTCCCTCCCCCAGTAAATCTGAACTTACACTTTCTGTTGTATTTGAGTGTGGTAAACTCAAAATGGCTTCTATACTCTGCTTGGTCGAATATGCAGTTGCCGATTTCCTTAGCCACAAGATGAAACATTATTGTATGCCTTTAAGTACCATATCTCACTGCTTCTATTCATTAGTTGTGAGGGTTTTAACTTTTACTCACAATTTCTCTTATGAAAGTAGCTTTTCAGTATTATACTGTCCTCTTGTCTCTGTCCGACAGGCAGCAGCCCTTGGAACTCACCTTATCTCTGTTTTGCATGCTCTGTGGCCGTGGCTTTTAATGGATGACTCACTGATGCAAACAGCTCTGCATTTGCTCTGTGTCTACACGGCAAACTATCCTTTAGGTGGGTGACGAGTCAGACTTTTGTTTACTTCTTTATTTGTATATAAATACGTGTTCCACCCTTCTAGTGCCTGTACGCTATGCAGGGCAGCTAACGACACTTCAAAATAAAACCAAAAATGCCACAGAGGCAAGAGCTGCAGAAAAAACATCACAGTTAAACAAAACCTCAAGTCCTCTGCAAGGAAAAGTCTGCTGGTAATAAAAATGTCTTCCTCAGCATTTAAAAGACAGAAATGGGAGCCCCCATGCCTCCCAGGGCAAAGGGCACATGTTGGTGGTGTGGCCACCGGGTATATTTTGTACTGGAACAGTCGCCAGAAAATACTAATCCAAGCAAAAGCTGTGAGGGGGAAACTACAGTCATCATTTGTTTTGTGCATTATCCTTTACTGTCCCTGTGCTGTGCAAGTGAAAGTCCTCTTCAAATTCCCTACTAAACATGACTGGAAAACTTATATAACATGCACGCCTACTTCCTTAAAGGAATAGGTAGATATTGTAGAGCGGAATCAACTAACCCTGTTTGCTAACAGAACCCAGTGCAAAGGCTCTCACTAGTGCAACAGGCCCTCCCCTTCTCCCCACCCCCCACCGCTTTGGAGGGTTGGGAGAACCCCACAATAGCATGGCGGGAGATTGTTTCATCAGCTGACTTTTGGTCAACTAACTTTTGCTCAGAGTAGACCCATTGAAATTTATGGACCAAATGATCATTAATTTCAGTAGGTCTACTATGTGTAAAAGTTAGTTGAATATGGCCCTGTGTTTCAGTTACAGATAGGTAGCCGTGTTGGTCTGCCATAGTCAAAACAAAACAAATTCCTTCCAGTAGCACCTTAAAGACCAACTAAGTCAGTTCTTGGTATGAGCTTTCGTGTGTGTATCTGAAGAAGTGTGCATGCACACGAAAGCTCATACCAAGAACTGACTTAGTTGGTCTTTAAGGTGCTACTGGAAGGAATTTGTTTTGTTTTGACTATGGCCCTGTGTTTGTATACAATATGGCTACCCTTTGATATCATTTATTCTTTCTTTCTACCCATTTTCTCCTCTCATAGCAGTTAATATTTATTTATTTTAGGAATAAGCACAAAATAGATATAAGCACAGTGTGTCTACACAGCATCCATAGGTACATTCTGTTAACAACCAAATTTTCTGTCAATCAGCAATACCTTTCATAAGACTTTTTTGAGATGTACACTGACTGAACCTGTATGGAGAGCCAAATAATTTTTGCTAAATTAAATACCTACACCTAGCATGGCTAGGTTTTACATTACAGGAAATAAAGAGTACCATGAGTAGGCATCTGCATAGCTTCAGAATCGGAGGAAACCCAGGCTATGAAAGTTTCAGACATCTGTTGTTTTGAGGAGGACAGTGAACTTCATTGCATATAGCAGCATTGACTTTCTAATGTGGGTGATAAGTTCATGCGCTCAGTGAATCTACAGTATGTGAACTCTTATCTCCTGTGGTTCCGTTTTCCACATTAACCTATAATTAGTATCTGTGAGGCTAATGCTTATATTTCTGTTTATGACAACTTTTGTATGAATAAATTGAAAGCGTGATTGGGAAGAGTGGAAAATCTTACTTTGATCTGTTGTCTTAGAAGATGAATGCATTTCTGTTTAAAAACAGCCTTGCCTTTTATATATTAAATAAACCACACTATCATAACAATTCAGCAATGTGGTATACAGCATACAAAATACAGTAACATCAATTGAAATCTTAAGACACACAACCTTCTATTTCTGTTGTGAATAGATTCTGAAGACTGGTTTCTATGCACATCATTACAGAAGTAGCTTTAATTTCCTGGTAGTCTTAGAAAACATTAAGTCAATTTAAATTATCTTTCTAGACATTGCAATGAAGAGCTGTGCATGTCCAAGGTTCTGCATGCCTGAGGTGGGCTTTAGACTTATGTTCTCAAACAACAGCCTTCAGTTTTTCAAACTAAACTGAGAAGACACTCAAACACAGACTGTAATGCAGCAGAGCATATTCAAAGAAAATACTTCAATTCAACTGGGCAGGCCATTACCTTAAGCATGCTTTCAATAGCATTTAGGGCCATGGCCATGGCTAGGAGCCTATGTCTGCAAACCAATTTTTATTCATACATTAAGCCAAATTACGTTCCTCAAGGCATATTCTGGGACCTTTCCTGTGCAAAAGTGCACCAGTGTAAAACTATTACTACTAGAGATGTCTCTGAATTTTATAACTCCTTGGCAACTCAAAATGCTCACCTCAGATATGAGATGAGTATTGTGACCCTCAGGTTCTTCTCTGGCTTGGATTTTAATCTGATTCAGAAAAGAACTTCACTCCAGCTCTATCTTACCTGTTAGGGAACTGCCATCGGCTCAGGCGAGAGATAGAGGGGGAGCTGTGTTACAGGGAGCCTCCAAAAATCTTGTGAAGGAGTTCCTCTTCAGGCGAGGATGAAAGCTGCACCTCCAGTGGAGAAGAGGTGCAAGGACCAGAGGATGCTAGAGAGAGCCTTAACACCGCGCCTGAGCAAGCCAGAGAGGAGGGAAGCACACCCCTGCCATCCCCAATCATGTGCAGTAGTTTGAGGCTCAGGGAGGGGCGGAAAAGGCTTGGGGTGATGAAACTTTTATGTTGGAGGAGGTACAAAAACAGACCACTCCTAGATTCTGCTAGTGATTGAGCCAGACATGAACTTATGACGCTCTTCACTGTAAATAGTTTGCACCAAAATAAAGCCTGTAAAACACAGGCTGGAGTCCTGCCTGGTTACTCTCAAGCAACCGCAACAGCATCTGACATTACCCATCTATAAGTCCCCAACTACCCACCAGTTTACTGGTTGTGGAAAGAAGATATCTGTTCAGGGCTTGATACTACTGTGGTAGGAATCCAAGCATCAGGAGCAATTATGAAATGTAGTTTTCTCAGTTCTCCTGAAATCCAGAGTTACACCAAGGGTCAATTTGGCTGGGAATAACTTGAGAGGCTTTCAGGTTTCAAGGAAGGGGATGAAGAAACTGCTCTGCTTATTCTAAACTGATTTGAGGAGTACTGTGGGGGCAGTTAAAAAGAGAATCTCTTACAAAGCACAGAAGGACCCTTGTGTGGGCAGGAAACCACTAATAGTTTCAGCATCCTAAATTGTTTGGGTTATAATTAAACAATGTTCATGCTCAAACAGTGCAAAAATTAAGTGGGTGTGATCTCTTTAAGAAGTCTTATTATGTTTTCAATTTATTTGTTGCCTCTCACTGAAGCCTCAAGTGGCTCATCTTTGCAGCTCTTTATTTAACAGGCTTTACGTGATTAGATTTCCAAGATTTGATGGTGGAAAATTATTAATGCATTTATGTCAAGAGTTTTATGAAGATAAATTATATTTGCCACTAATAAAATTTGTAGATTGCATTCATATATGCTTTATCCAAAATGCATTTAAGAATGGATTGGGCCAACTTTCCACCTAGTCCAAATTCTGTTTTCGGCAGTGGCGGTGCAGAGGTGTCTCAGGAGTACTCACAAACAGCATGAAGACATCACCCACCCACCCCAGTTTGTCCCCAACACCTGACAACTGCTTTTGGACATTGAGAGCATTTAGCTGCCCCATCTAACAGCATCTGGGATATCTATTCTCTAATGTCTAATTCCATTACTAAATATTCTGGCAGTAAATTGTATAGTTACAATTATGCAGTTGTAAAAGCACTTGCTCTCCACCTCCAGTGCTACTTTGAAAAATCATGATTTGCTCCCTCTAATACCAAACTTAGGTGGTGAGTGCCTAAAGGACTTGGGGCCCCCGGAACAGGAGAAGGGAAATATCAACATGCTGAGGGGAATTCTGCAGGTGGGGAAAGAAACCCTAAGAGGACTAAGTAGCCTGATGAGAACTGATCATGTTTTGTAGCCACAGATTACTGGGAAGAGTGATTTAGGAAACAGTGGGGATGTGATAGAATGCCCTGCTTGCAGGAAGCAGCTGGCTGGATCCCTTGAAACAGGAGGCAAGGACAAACAGCAGTGTTGTGCTGAAGGACTATCTTGTAAAAACTGAATACAATTTGTTCTCGGAATTCTGTTAAACACATCTAGACATTTTAAATACGGTATTATTGGTCCATGGACTGACCGAATACTTCTAACCTGAAGAAAGTAAATAAAAGCAAATGTGATAGAAATATTGCACAATCCCCATGAAAACTAAATATCCAATTTTAATTCTCTATTGCATGGAAGTGTATCTAGATATGTACATGCACAAACTGTTTCTGGTTATTTTAACTGACCCAAATTGAATGTATTTCCTATTGAGAAGAAGCTTGAAACATAAATTTTATTCTCTGATCAACTTACAATAATCTTAGTAGAAAGCTGATAAAAAAGGCTGCATAAATACTTTAATGGTTCATTCATAGGTCTTGGTATGTTGTTTCAAAAATACATATTTCATAAATCATAATGAAATTGATAAGATTACATTTTTATATGAAAAGGATACATGTATTTATGGAAACTGTATATGTATAAGTTTTTCCTGATGGTTAAATGCAACTGTGGTTCCATCTTTGAAGGCTGTGGTTCTCTGTGTTTGGCAAGCAGTGGATTGTCTCCTCTTCAAACAGCCCAACGAACAGCAGCTGGAAACTCTCTAATGCACAGCATTGTGAAGTTGGCTGCCCAAACCCCAGCCGAGAACAGCACAATCCAACAGATGACCTTTAATCTTCTGGCTAACGCTGTTGTATCTCATGACTGCAAGGGTGTTCTTCAGAAGGTATGCATACATTTTATTTCTAAACTTCACAAAGAAGTTTAGGTTTTGCACAAAACCAAGTGAAGATGTTAAGACACTTATGTGGTTTGAACCAAGCAAAAAATTGTGAACAGAAGAATGATGCTTAGGATGATGAATTGGAGGGTCAGTTATGGGGAAAGGCATAGCAAACATAGGCTTGGTTCATACATCACATTAAACCATAGTTTATTTTAAACTATGGCTTAAAGTGAATAAGCAGTATGTTATCATCAACAACAATGGAAAGTTTTTTTTAAAAAAGCTGTTTTCTATTATTCATCCATGTAATTTAATTGTTGGTTATGACAATCTGCAAAAACAACAACTGTTATACATGATTTTTTGCCACAGGACATTATTCATTTATTTTTTAAAAGAAAAGAATAGTAGTATAGGCATAATTTAGTTACTGATTTTGCATACAAGCCTAATTTAAAGACTATGGGTTGTATTCAACTAACTTTGCTCAGTGTAGATCCATTGAAATTAATGGATTGAAATTAATGGACCCTTATCCTGGAATATCTTGCTGTAGGATTGCTTCCTCATTGCTATATTGTGCACGCTGTTTTCCTGGCTGCTGTTTCAACTGCTGTACCCTATTCACCAGTTTCCTATGTTGCACATCGTAAAGTAAAATAATTAGGATAATATTTGCATACAGCTCCAACACATTTAGACATTAATTATTTGCACTGTCAGTATACTTTGTCATGTGTCAACATTGCTTTTTGTGGAAAGGTGGGCCTCTATCCCTTGATCTTCATTTACATTCTTTGCTGCTTTGAAAAAAATGTCAGTATTGTTATCTCAAAAATGAAAAGCATGGGATGTGCCTTTTTCCAGAAATGATTGGCTTGCTTTGATGCAATAATTCTCTTTTAAATAATACAGTAATTTCCTGCTTATGCTTGATGAACGCTGTCGGAAACTATAAAGCACTTAATCATTAGGGCAAATCCCTCCCTCATCTGTGAGCTCACGATCTTCACTGCTTCTTAGAGCAAGACAATGAGTGGAACAAGGAAATAATAGTCTCTATTCCTTTTGCCCATCAAGCAGAGCAGAAATGGGAATTGATTGTGTCCTTCCTTCTGGTCTCGATAAGTTGGTTGGCATAGTACAGCATTCCACACTTAAAACTACTTTTAACTTTGCTATTAGTATTATTGCTTGATTTCTATACCAAAAATTCGGTTTACAGAATGTGAAATGAAATGCAACAGAACAAAATAAAGAGGCAAAAATACAAAAATGGGTCAGCTGATCAGAAAGTTATTTAAAAAATAATGATTCATATGTTAAGCTTGCTGAAGTAACTAAGTCTTAAATTAGTATGTACTAATCATCTGCTTAATGACACTTGTCTGCCATGAGGGTTGAGTATAGCTCAGTATTAACACATCTGATGGCAATAATGTTTCCAGATTATAATGCATAAACTGGATTGACTGAACAGTGTAGGAAGAGGAGGATTTTATTTATTTATTTTTACTGACTGCATTATTAATATCTGTTATGAAAACAGCATTCTAGTTTCAGGCTGGTGTTGAATTTTTCATAATTTCAGGAAGTTTGGGCAAATGGTACGTTCATTCTGTTCTGTTTTGTGCAGGCTGAGGTCATTCACTGAAGCGATGGTCAGGCTGAAGCAATAGATGAAAATATGCTACAATTTGAAGGGTCACTTGGGAGGAAGAGCTAATTTATCAAAACTGCAGAACAGTGTTTCTAGATCAAAGCTTCTGGAGAAATAGCTTATTTGAGGGAGGAAATGTGTTTCACAGAAGAACCTTGAAATGGTGTTCTTCAGTAATGTGGTATGCTTTTGCCCCTGTCATATTCCAGAGTAACTTTCTGCAGAACTTTTTGTCGCTGTCATTGCCAAAAGGAGGAAACAAAAGCCTTGGTCCCCCGGCTGTTGCTTGGCTGAAACTCCTCTTGAATTTATCATTTGGAGAAGATGGGCAGCAAATGATTGTGAAGCTGAATGGTAGCTTAGATCAGCTTATAGAGATGGCCAAGTACAAACACCGAAGCCATCCATATACGATCCTTCTGATTCTGCACAACACCTGCTTTAACCCAGTCAACAAATCCAAGATACTGGCTAATGGTAGGTACTGATTGTTTAAAGCGTTGCCTTGATACAGCTATGCTATTTTATAGTAATGATAAATTGCCATATATATTAACCTTGGTGAGTACTGTAGATTCTGGTGTACAAGACAACTTTTTAACCCCGGGAAAGAGGTTAAAAAGTTGGGGGTCGTCTTATACGGCGGGTATGGGCGGCACGGAGCGCAGCCCACCCACCACTGCTTCTGCGGTGGCTCCGAAGCAGCGGGCGGCTGGCTCGGCTCTGCGCCGGGAGAAAGGCGGCCGGCACGGAGCCCGTCCCCGCGGTATATAAGATTTTATATATGATTAAACTTGATTGAGAACTGTGTATTAATTAAATGTAAAGGTAAAGGGACCCCTGACCATTCGGTCCAGTCGTGGCCGACTCTGGGGTTGCGGTGCTCATCTCATTTTACCGGCCGAGGGAGCCGGCGTACAGCTTCCGGGTCATGTGGCCAGCATCACTAAGCCGCTTCTGGTGAACCAAAGCAGCGCACGGAAACGCCATTTACCTTCCTGCCGGAGCTGTAACTATTTATCTACTTGCACTTTGACGTGCTTTCGAACTGCTAGGTGGGCAGGAGCAGGGACCGAGCAACAGGAGCTCACCCCATCGCGATGATTCGAAACGCCGACCTTCTGATCAGCAAGTCCTAGGCTCTGTGGTTTTACCCACAACGCCACCCGCATCCCCTAATTAAATTTATACAGTTGCTAATTAAGCATTTTGGAACTCTAGAGCACACTGTTCAGTTTTTGCAGGGAGTTGGCTAGGGCACTCCTGAAATAAATTTATCACATGCTGTGGCATGCCAACAGATAATTTATTTAAAGAATTTAGGCAGTACCCTTTAGTGCTAAGCTCCAAATTGTGCGCAACTTAAAATCAGAAAACATGTACAGTAAAAGCATAAAGTTGCACTACAGTGGCTATAAAATCTGTAAAATTAGAAGAAAATAACCCAGCTAGAAAAACAAGTTACCTCCTACCATGAAACATATTGGAATGCCTGAGTGTTTGTATTATAAAGTACTTTGCTTGGCATCAGGCAGCTTTTCACATGTGGACCATCACTACCGAATCACCTGCTGGCTGCTGCCTATGTTTGGTGAGGGACACCCAGAATGACTAGGCAGGCTGATGTGATAATATGGACTGTCCCCTACCACAGCCTTTCCCAACCTCTGTTCCCTGGATTTTCTAGGACTACAACTCCCATCAACCTCAGTGCTCAAGGAGGGGAGGTGGGTTGTAGTTCAATAACATCTGGGGACCCAAGCTTAGGAAATGCAGTGGTACAGGACAGTCCTTCATATAACTTGGACCTCAGCTGTTTAGGACTTCATAGATCAGGCATATGCAAACTCGGCCCTCCAGATGTTTTGGGACTACAACTCCCTCCATCCCTAGCTAACAGGACCAGTGGTCAGGGATGATGGGAGTTGTAGTCCCAAAACATCTGAAGGGCCGAGTTTGCCTAGGCCTGTCATAGATAGTTACTTTGAATTGTGCCTAGATAGGGGTTAGTATTTTAATGGAAAAAGCATTCTTACATCACTGCAAATTAGACCCCAGCTAAATGGATCCATAAGAAACCTGCACATATTTTGTCATCATATGGTGTGTGTGTGCATGTCTGTATACACATGTAGTGGAAGCAATGGAATGAAACAGAATTTTTATATGTTGCAAGGTTTCTCATGAGGGGAGGGGGCAACAGATGAAGCTACATGTTACTTTCTAACAGAACTCTTAACAGTTTCGATCTACAATTACCTTCATACTTGGAAACCTTTCTTAGGCAATCATTATTCAGCTCCATAATCTGCTTTAAATATAATAGAACAGAATCCTAATATTCTGAAGCTCCAGTTACAGATAGGTAGCCGTGTTGGTCTGCCATAGTCAAAACAAAACAAATTCCTTCCAGTAGCACCTTAAAGACCAACTAAGTCAGTTCTTGGTATGAGCTTTCGTGTGCATCTGAAGAAGTGTGCATGCACACGAAAGCTCATACCAAGAACTGACTTAGTTGGTCTTTAAGGTGCTACTGGAAGGAATTTGTTTTGTTTTGACTAATATTCTGAACATGGTGATAATGGAATGCCAAGTGTGCAGGTACGTTTTGAAGACAGAAAAGGATGTGTAAGAAGCAGCAGAATAATGGGTTTTTGCCAGTGCAGGTGGGTTAAGATTGTCAGTGTCTTAATTCCTACCCACTTGGCTTTTACTAAAGCATATACTGGTTTTTTTTTATTATTTAACAGAATTTATATGCTGCTTGATTGTAATAAAAGCAGTGATGTATCCATCTCTTTTCCACAACTTTTGGGTCTCCTAGGTAATTAGAATGCCTGCTTTGTAATTAAGATACCTGCAGTTTCTTGGCTTTACATGAAATTTAATACAGATTTATTTTTACAAAGAACACTTTCTAATGGCAGAAGTCAGGAGTGATTAGTTGAAAATAAATTATTCTGGTGATATAAACCTACTGTACGTACAGTTGTAATATTTACCAGAGAAAAAAGAGACAAATTATCCACGGGAGTGAACTGGAGAAGCTGAAACGCTGATATAATTTCCTTTTGTTCGGTGCATGTGTGGTCTTTTGTCTTCCTTGTAGATAAAGCCATTGCACTGCTATCTGACTGTCTAGAAAGTGATAATCCTGTAGCTCGAAGAATAGGAGCATCTGCACTTTGGGCTTTGCTTCACAATTATCAGAAGGTTAGTGTTTTGGGTTCTGTTTTTTTTTTTTTTTTTAAATTGGATGTCTCTCTTTTGACATGTATGCACTGAAGCTTTGTAGCTTTTTCTTATGTTTTACATTATATATCTTACCTTTTCATTAGCATGGTCAATAAGATTGTACATCATTTTTAAAAATGAAAGCTTGCAGCAAAATTGGCAGGTCTTCAATCATTTAATCCATGATATTTAGCACCCCCAAGTCAATGACCCCTTTGGATTGCCAATCAACATGCTGCTATAATGAGAGAGGCCACAGTTGGAGAAATTTTTCATTTCTGTGTTTTGCATAAAAGCACAGGATGTAATCTTGACAATTGTTAAATTCCTTATTCCTGTGAAATAGCAAGTTTTACACTGGGATTATTTACATTCAGCCTGTATCCCACTTTCTCTTTATATTCTACCGCCATACTTACAATTTTTGCCCAAGGGTCCTTACCTTCTGCCTACCAGTTAGCTTCCCGCTGTATACCCTGCCCATCCATCCTTGCCCTGCCAGTATAGGAGAACTAGTGTGTGGGATGCTTTAATCCCAGCCATACTGAAAACTGCCGTCTCACAGAAACTGGTCCTAGGGCCATTTTGTTTCTGACAACTTCTGCCTGAGAAGTTGGAGTGTTTGTGAGTATTCCTTAGCATCATGCATCTTAAGCCATTGGCCCACGTTTAAGGAAGTCCAGGTCAGTGATCTCTAAGAAAGCATCCACTGCATGGCAGCTAATAAGGTTAAGATCACTGTTTCAAACTCTCTAAAGCTTCATAAAGTTTGATTGATGCAGAAGTGTAGAGCATTTTCATAATTTCTTCAGCTCTGTGGTTCTGATACAGCCTCACCTGTTAAGCACCCCTGAAGCTTACAGAATCCTTGAGAACTAAGTACTGTAATTACCTGTTTTCAGAACCCTGTTCTGGGTTCCGTTTTCCTGTTTATGCCAGAGTGTGAAAAAACATTTCTGTTCTGCACCCAATTACACTTAGTGGAACTCCAATTCTATTAAAAAGGAAATGGTGTCTGTTTCTGAAAGCACATATTCTTCCTCCACTCTCAGCCTCTGCACTCCTCCACTCTCAGCCCTATGCTCATTCCAGCACCATTGCATCCAGCAAGAAGTTGGCAAGTGTGTCACACAGCATCTTAATATTCAAAGAGGAACTTTCTGTTATGCTGAGCTTTGCAAACAGCCATGTTCAGGGAGATTGTGGCTCCTTTTATTGGCTGTATTTCATTGAACTCTGGTCTCTCTCTACCCCCCCCCTCCTCTGCCCCACAGCACTATGCACAATGGTGTGCTCACATGTTGCATTCTTAAGTTTCTGAATGTCATAGCTTTGTGGCCTGCTGCCAATAAATGACTGCCAAGGAGAAGGAATGATCTTAAGAGCATCGGCACGGGGGAGTTAATACAGTCATTGGATTATTCTTTCTTTGTGCTACAGGCAAAAGTGACTTTGAAGAACCCATCAATAAAAAGAAGAATAGACGACGCCTTCCTTTCAGTCAAGAAAAGTACGTTTTTAACGGAGAAAATTTGGTTTTCCATCTCAAAAGGAGTAGCAGCTGATGCGGGGATTGTTTTGCAAACAGCTCATCAATATTCAGTGTGGACCTCAGAAACAAACACATAGTATGCAGTACTATTGTAAATGAATCCCACTGAGTTCAATGGAGCTTGCTCCAAAAGGAAGTGCGCACAGGTTTGCAGCAATGTCAACAAACTTCCTGAAGCTTTGTGTTCTTTGGACTGTACTTTTGACATTCATAATGTGCCTTAAAAGAAAAAAGAAAAACCTTTTTACGTGAACTAGCTTAGATTAGTTTATTAGTACTGAATATTGGATATATCTGTATATAGCTTTCCCCCATTGCATATTGCCTAAAATCTTAGAGAAAAGGCACAGTCAAAATTAGCCTTTTAAACAGAATCATGCACGTCATGAGCATATTAATTCTGAGAAAGACTCAGACTGGGTTAGACCCTTACTAAGCTTCCTTTAGTGGACATGGAAGCCTGCTCTGTAGGGTTGGGTTGCCCAGGGGAGAAGCATGAGTGGTAGTGCTTGAGTCTCCTTGTACTCCAGTGGGAGCCTCCACTAGACCAAAGTTCCTTCCATAAACATTTTCACAGAGCCTGCTTTTGAGAGCTCTACTTACAGTAGTTTGATCAAGGGGGGCAGTATGTTCTCAAATGTGATTTCCAGCATTAGTTATATAAAATTATCGTTGGGCGATTTGGGGAAAAGTTTAGCTTGATACTAGAACATATGCTTTGCATGGGAAAGGCGCCAGGTTCGGTCTCTGGCATCAGGCAAGGTTGGTAAACACTCACTTTCTAGAACCCTGGAGAGTTGCTGCTAGTTTGTGTAGGCCAGGGGTGGGAACCCCCCTGCCTCTCTAATCAGTGTAGACCTACCTCAATGAGCCAGATAAATCAGTGATCTGGCATGTGCTGCTATAAACCAATTATGGTAGTATGCTTTCTGAAACCAAAGGCTTATTAGAACTTCTGCCCTGATTGTTGCTTTAAAAAAATACAAAAGTTTAGAAGGACCTGCCTTTTTAATGTTACTTTTAATTATCAGATAGATTAATTGCAAACACCTGATGTGATGTGTGCGGTTCTCTCCTCTCTCTCTCTCTCTTTTAGCTCTTCAGCAACAACAAGAAAACCAGCAAGATGCCTATCACTTCAAATGCCTGGAAGCCCTTGTGCTGCTTCTCAGTAGCTAACAGTAGCAGTGTTGCAGAGCTGGTTCCCTCCCCTTTTGAAGGACACCAGAACCCAAATGGAATCTTAAATCCACTGAGTGGAAGAAATCTACCACTAAAGAATTATGTTAATTCTTTGTACTGAGGATCCTGCACCACAGAAACTCCACAAAATGTGTTTGTCTGTGGCAACCCTGTTCCAGTGCCTTGATGCTATAAGAGGCAAAGGAAAGAATGGAATATAAAGCATGGATTTTTAACAATGTACATTATATTTTTATTTTTGATACATTTTACACACACTTTTTGCAGTGTCTTTACACATGTTTGCTTTTAGAAGACACGCTGCTCTTCAGCTGAAGCGTATTAATTATATATAAGGAGGCATAGCACTTACAATATAAATGATGTAAAACATTTTTTCCACAATGTCTGAACTTGTATAAATAAAGATGTCACCAAAATGTTGATTGGCACTATCACTTGCAGTGAGAAAAGGAGGACTGCCTCTTGGCTGCTACTGTACAGTGATTCAGCCTAGATACGGAAGGAAATGTACTCAGGCTGTGTTACCTCTTCCTCATGAAGCAGATGCTGAAAAGCCACAGAGATCAGTGCCAGCCAAAGGCTTTCAGAAAAGCTTGGGCTGCAAAATGCTAACATCATGTCTTGTTCTACCATAGATCCATTTAAATTCACTTCAGAAAAGGGCAAGCGGGGGAGAGTCCCCTTCTTCTTGTGCCTTCCATCTTTCCCAACATCAGGGTCTTTTCCAGGGAGTCTTCTCTTCTCATGATGTGGCCAAAGTATTGGAGCCTCAGCTTCACGATCTGTCCTTCCAGTGAGCACTCAGGGCTGATTTCCTTCAGAATGGAGAGGTTTGATCTTCTTGCAATCCATGGGACTCTCAAGAGTCTCCTCCAGCACCATAATTCAAAAGCATCAATTCTTCGGCGATCAGCCTTCTTTGATGGTCCAGCTTTCACTTCCATACATCACTACTGGGAAAACCATAGCTTTAACTATACGGACCTTTGTTGGCATGGTGATGTCTCTACATGATAGAGCATGATAGAAGTGGATAGAAGTGGCATGGAGAAAGTGGATAGAAAAAGTTTATTTTTTCTCATAGTGCTAGAACTTGTGGACATTCAGTGAAGCTGTGGATAGTTAAACTAGATAAATTCATGGAGGAGAGGGCTATCAGTGGTTACTAGCTGTGATGGCTGTGCTTTGCTGCCACGGTTGGAGACAGTGATGCTTCTGAATACCATTTTCTGGAAACCATAGGTAGGGAGAATACGCTTGAATCCTGCTTGTGGGGTTTCTCACATGCCAGGCCCTCCCCCACGTGTATACCAAACAGGGTTGGAACCTTATAGCGAAGCATCCTGATTCTCCACAGCAAAAAAGTAGCATTTTGAGGTGATAGAACATGCAATGAGACGACAAGCCAGAGTTGTGTGTGCTCTGATATGCACCTCATGATGAATAAATGAAAAAGAACAGGCAGAATAAGTACATGGGCAGCATTCATATAGGACTGGCTAGTGTATGTTTTTAATGCAATATTTCCTTTTTAAACATTCCTGTACTAGCTCACCTTTTGGCAAAATGGAGATCAAGGTACCAAGGGAGCATAAAACTCATCTTCCTTCATGCTCTATGTTTTAAAGAGGTTTATGAGGGTCTCGTTTTTAACATAAATTATATTTTAAATCTCCATATTCTAAAAAAATTGAAGTACAGCTTCCCTTTATTATGTTCCAAATGGCTTTAGAGTACAAAGTGTCGATGACTAAGAATCCTTTCAGGAGTATTAAGTATTGTGTGCCTGTCTTGGATCTGTCCAGAGTAGGTTTTGAATCACTGGTGTCCATAGCAACAATGCCACATAATAGTTAGTTAGCTTTCCTTTGATTCTCCAGCAGGCAGTTCTGTCTCAGATGTTCACCATCCCTATGTTCTGACAAAACAAACATCAACTTCAAATCCATATTCTACTTTCGTGGCTTGCTTTGTATTATTTTTTTAGGTTGCATGCCAAATAACTAGGAACCATAAATGTTACCTCTTTATCCCCTCCTCCCACTCCAGCTTTCACTTCTTTCACCATCCTTCTCATATGGTGAGGTAAGTGGAAACTAATAAAATAGAGTGTTAAATGAGAAGAAAGGCCTTGGAGGGATATTGTTAAATGTCTTTTGAGGCAGCTGAAAAATGTGTTGCACCTAGATCTAGATTTTTGTCACATCGGGTTGTTAAAAGTACTTCTAGAAAAGTGTACTTGAGGAAATGTGAAGCACTATGGAAGAAACCTGAGAAAATCACTGTAAGAGTAATACTTCTCAAAAGATAGCAGGTTTAAAAATGGAGGGAAATGTCTGTGTCATCTGTGTGTTTAGGAGCTGTTTAGATTTATATTTTAGATTCTTATCCTATGGCTCTAAATAAATGAGAGATGAGTGACCTCCCCCAACTAATTTTGGATTGGTACAGGAATTGAAAGCACTTTTGAGATTTTTAACGAGTTTTAGGAACTGAAATAAAGCTTACTCCAAAATCAATTCTAATTTGCTAAAATATTCTGGTTATGCCCTTTCCAAGTATTCCATATATCAGGTGTGAGGAACCTTTGACCCTCTTGGTGTTTCTGATCTACAACTTCTGACTGCCCTAGCAAGCATGGCCTACGTACAGGGCCGGGTTCAGAGAACACTGCCATCTGAATCTGGAAAGGCTGAGACTGTTTTGAACTGATGCCTAGATGCAATGGATGAGGACCAACATACTGAGACTGAATCCTAATAAGAAGGCAAGTGGTTCCTAGGTCTGGGAGTTGTCATTGATTCTCTAAGGGTTTGCATCCCCTCTGAAGAAACAGGTACATACGTGCTCCTCCATCCATCTTTAACACTGGGGGCTCAGGTAATCTCAGTAGTGTGCGCGGCAAGGTCCTAATAGCAGTGCCATCAGGGAAGAAAGAGATTTCGCAGGGCACTTCGGTAGGAGGCATTTTGGGGGAAAGCTGTAGCCCTTTCTAGGCATTCTGAAGCTGGGCTCACTAAACATGTATGTGAAGGTAGTGACGGCAACAGCATGGGAATGACCAAACCAGATCTGCTCCCCCTCAAATGCCATTTCTGTTCTTTTCCATGAGTTGGAGACTGGCTGTATGAAGCAGGGAGGCTCATTGGGGCTCCCTGTGCATTTAGCACTGGGTTTATGGATAAATAAGATAGCAGATTGTTGCCTGTGTGGCATATTTTGAAAGCTGCATCTTTTAGACTCTTGTCTGCACACATGGCCCCTCTCCTGAAGTGTGGTTACATGAATCTATGTTTGTAAGTTAGTAGGTGAGATATTCAGCATCTTTACCTGACATGGAAGTTGGTTTCGGAGCATTAATTTCCCATTTCTATCCTCTTTGGTGCCTGGTCAAAAATTTATTAGCTCTCATTTTAAACTGTAGCTTTTAATATATATTTTTTTAAAAACCTACTGAAAGTTGAGAGAGGGAAGGAGAGAGAAACAAACAATATAGTATTACTGTTGTCTTTTTGTCAGGGTTCCTAATTTATGAAGGCAAATGACAAGTTCTGGTGTTCTTTTGTGAAAACGAGCTATATTCTGCATGTTGTGGAGGAAATTTCCATGTACAGAGGAAATATGTGTGGGTTGCTCTGTGAAAACCACAGATCTGACGATAATCCATCCATTGCAACAGTAATAGGGCAAACAGCAAATGTTTCATGCAGAAAAGAATAGAAATACAGTAAATAAAGAGGGCAGCTAGCTTCATGAAGCTGGATGACACACGGTTATCAAATAGCGAATTAAATATCACTTGTGATTATTACAGATGGGAGAGAGATTTGGTTCTCCCAATTAAAAGTGCGACCCCCATCTAATCTGCCCTTTCCAAAACAATACACAACAGAAACACAGCTATCTTTCAAAATTCACACTTTTCTCTGAAGTTTTCAGTGCAATTCTCCGACGAAACAAATGTGTAAAAAAATGCATATACGAGGGGAAAGTATGCATAAAAATGCAGTTTTAGTGAAAATAATATTAAAATGGATTGCATTAGGCAAAACTGCATATATTAGGAGTAATGTTAATGTATTTTGTTGAGGACTTCTTTAAAATAAATCACAAAGTATGAAGAATTTAAGAGTAGAAAAATGAGAAACTGATAGAAACTGTAATGGACATAATTTCTCAACCCTAAGGAGTATAACCATGGTAGAATGCTGCTTTACTTAAATGTGTTTTGTAATACTGAGTGTCATGCCAAAGCCTGTGCTCCATTCCCCCCCCCAAAAAAAAAGTTTATTCGGCTGTAAAATAGGCTTTTCTTTTTCTACCTCTTGTGTGGAACAAATTAGAATGTGTTTAAAATTTGTAGTGGGTGTGGGATTGCTCTTACTTTATTGTAGACGTGGGGCTGTGAATGATGCATGTTTTCCTTTCCATTCAACTTTTCTTCAAAGTTCTGCAGCTGCCCTGGCTTCTCACGCTTACTGATCTGAAAAAGCCCCATGGGAGGACTTGCCTCACAATGTCTTCCCCCAAGTTCCGTTTTAAATTTGGGAAGCTGGGGTGGATATCTACATAATGCGTGAGGCTGGTGTGCTTGCTTTGTTGTTGTTGTTGTTGTTGTTGTTGTTGTTGTTGTTGTTGTTGTTGTTGTTCTTAAGGGAATTCCTTTCTTTTTTCTCTTTTTTAAAAGTTAACAAAAAATACCTTTTTTGCAAGTAAACAGACTTTAACTAAAACAAAAGCAAAGAAAGACAGGGCACACAGAATCTCTGCCTTCTACACTTACAGTACATCCCAGCCTTGCATGTCCCACAGTTTTCACCAAGGAAGGGCACTTGGGAAGGCTGCGCAGTGCAGATCACGGGGAATAATAATTTGTAGAATGGAAGCACTGCTTGGCCACCTTGGAAGTATGATAGACACAATAAAACACCCTGATCACCCCCATGATAATTTCACTAAAGATTTATCTTGGGTTAGAAATACATTAAATGCATAATAATAATAAAAAATTATTCCCTCTGCAATCCAATTGTTAGATCTCAAGACATTTAGAGCTGTCTAAGGGTGATTTTTTAAAGAAATAGAACATCCATCTCTGAAGGCAAAAGGGAAAATGTTGTTTTGTGTAGAATGAATCAATCAGGAGGTTCTTGTAAATTGCCATTTATCTGTTTGCAGCAGGGGTGGAGAACTGCATCTGGGTCGCACTCTTCTCTGCGCCATGCCATGCCGGCCAGCTTTGACAGGTGGGGATGGCTGCCGACCTGTCAGTCAACTGACATCACTGTGATGGCACAGCACTTTGAAAGAATCAACCATCAGCTGACTGTTTGCACTTGCAAAATATATCTTCTATGTGCCTCACACTTCACAGCTGTAGGGCAGATTGGAGTTGTTGTTGTTTAGTCATTTAGTCATGTCCGACTCTTCGTGACCCCATGGACCAGAGCATGCCAGGCACTTCTGTCTTCCACTGCCTCCCGCAGTTTAGTCAAACTCATGCTGGTAGCCTCGAGAACACTGTCCAACCATCTCGTCCTCTGTCGTCCCCTTCTCCTTGTGCCCTCCATCTTTCCCAACATCAGGGTCTTTTCCAGGGAGTCTTCTCTTCTCATGAGGTGGCCAAAGTATTGGAGCCTGAGCTTCACGATCTGTCCTTCCAGTGAGCACTCAGGGCTGATTTTCTTAAGAATGGATAGGTTTGTTCTTCTTGCAGCAGATTGGAGTGGTTTGTCCTAAATGGCCTGTTGGGCCACATGGGGAGCTGTAGAGGGCCAGAGACTCCGCACCACTGATCTGTTGAGTGACAATGGGAACTAAACAAGGGAAGGGCTGTAGCTCAATGGCTTGGCATGCAGAATGCCCCAGGTTCAATTCACAGCATCTCTGTATAGTTGGGAATGCCCCTATCTGAAAGCCAAAGAGAGCTGCTGTTGGCCAGTGTTGACAATACTGAGCTAAATGAACCAGTGACTTAACTCAATATAAGTTAACTTCCCATGTTTTGATGCAATATGTCTATCAAAACTTCTCAATACATAACCAGTGTTGTCACTGGGATTACAAGTGCTTTCTTTCTGAGCAAAACATTAGCAAGAAGATGTTCCTGTTTAACTTTTTAAGGCTTTGTCTACAGCCCTTTGTTTTAAGGCACATCTCTTATCAAACTGCAGTTTTACTGCGGTCTCCTATGTGGGACTGAACGTTTAAGAAATAAATCTCAGCAGGAAATAGGCTTTTTCCCTTTTCAGCAAATCTGCAGCCTCCAATCAGGACTCATTGCAGGGTTTAATCAGATCTTTCAGAGAGAAATTAAAAGCAAGGATAGTCATCTGATTTAAGCATGATAAAACATAAATGATGGGGAAAGTGGATGAAATGTTGCACAGTTTTGAACACTCTGTAAGTTACAGCCAAGTCTTTGCACTGCTTCAGCCTGCTTCTGAACTGGAGTTTGTTCATCTCTTTAAATCAAAATAACTGTGCACCTCTCACGGTGGTACATTGCAAAGTTAAATTTATGTTGGCCAAGATTGTTGCAGCCCTTGGATATTTCATCTGATGTAAAAGGAAAGAGTGCCATTGTTGTTCCTTGTAGCCAATGCATTCTACTGTTGTCCTATTTAAGAAGGGCCATCTCAGAGGCAAAGGTCACAAGCAGCATTTTGTGTACATAATTCCAAATTAAATCAGGTGAAATGTTGCACACTAGCCTTGGAGTATTGCAGCCATCATGGTTCAGCATGAAAACTGCAATCTTCATCTTTCTCTTCCTCTCAACCCCATTTTATAGATGCAGAATACAGGCTGTGGACGAATGAATGGTTTGACCAAAACCATTGAGTTGGCTTAACAAGAATTTGAAAAGCACCTCCCATGTTCACAGTGCCTCTTTGCCTTCTGCTACCATGCTAGTTTATCTCTTAAAGCATATTAAAACTGAATAATAATGAAGGGTAGTTTCCCAGGAAAGCCCACCAGATTCAAAGGGTGGGAAATGACTGAGCATCTCCAAAGAAATCCGGGAGAGCAACTGTAAAAGGCCACCTTAGCTGTGTTGGGCTTTATGAAGCTTTGAGATGCGTTTGACATCAGCTGATGCAACACCCAATGCTAAGCAAATAAAAATTATTTAAAACAAACAAACAAAAAACCACCTGCTATTAACGCACGAAAAATAGTTCATATATGTTCCCATACTGTGCATGGCTGAATGAATGAGCACAAAAATGGCATCACACTATGTTTTTTAACTACAGAGTTAGAATCGTTCTCTATTAATCACCATGTCCCTGCTATTCTCTATTTTATGTGCCCATGCTAAAATAAGTCACTTGGGGTATATATGTCAAGTAGGGTTGCTATAAGAGCACTGGCACATCACCTATAGAATTAAGACTTTTATCATGTCTATACAGTAGCTCATGCAATCTGACTGTTAAACTGGCCAATGGGCGGAGGATAGACTTGCTAAATATTTATAATTTTATAACACAAAGACGTGATACACTTGCAATTCTGCAGAGATTAAGCCTACCCAAGAGCATAAATGTATGTATTCAAGCTAAATTGGAAAGTTTAGTGCAATTGTTAAGCAAACACTGAAACACCCCTCTTTCCTTTTTAGAATCACATTTGGTATAACACATATTTTCCTTCCGAAGCTAATGAATACAGAGTAAAGATTTTTGTCTCTCAAGTGACAGCGCGGCTTGCTCACTTGGGCCAATATTTTTAGGCTTTATTGATTCAACAAAATTGATGAGGACAAATTGAATTAATGTACCTTTTACTCTGCTAGAGTGGCAAGCCATCCTGCTTAGTAAGACCTTGGCATGGTAAGCATGGAATTAGTAGCAGGCCAAGGATATGCCCTGTTAATAGGCACAGTGTCTCGCAGAAAGGGTGGCTGACTTGTGGTCCATGGACCACCCACGTTCCCCCAAGGTGGGGGGGATTTTTTTGTAGCCCACAATTCCCCCACCAATTTATTATTTCTTAAGCATTTTGAAAAATGACTACTCCTACCCAGTTGTGATATTTTTGGGCCCTCCCAAGCCCCTCGTTTCTAATTTTTCACATAAAAAATGTTTTTGTTACTGGCTCATCCCATATGTCCTCTGATATAATCATTTAATTCCAAAAGGTTTATTTGTGTGACTCTTACCCCCCCCCCCCAAGTTGTCCACTTAAAAAATAATATAATATACTACTTCTTAACTGGCTTGCCCTATGGCCCTGTGATGTGATTCTGTGTTGCTAAAGATTTTTGTGGTTTCCCAAGACCCTGCAAATTTGTCATTTCATGCTCCCCCCATTTTCCCCCAGATCTGCTTTTACATTTGGCCACACCTAATTTGTCATCCTCCCACCATAGCTTAGCCATGGGTCAATATGGCCTGCAGACCAAATCAGCTTAGCTCCCCCCTGCCCCGCCCGGCCGGCTTTAAAGTGTAGCAATAGATCCCTAACCCAACACCATTAACTACTGAAATTTATTAGCAGTGGGAAAGCAGGCAAGGAGTAATGGGGACAGGGACGGGGACTAAGAAGTTGTACAAAACTGAAACTGACCTGTATCATACCGTTGAATACTGGTATTGAAATAACATTGTGAAAAGTGTTTCAACAAGGCAATATACCAGTGAACAAAAGGTGGACACTTCAGCAAAGTAACCAAAGAACATAAAGAACTGGAAAGCACTTCTTTCTTTCCTCACATGCACGCGGTGCAAGCAAATGCGTGTCTACTCACAAGCAAGCCCTACTGAATTCAATGAGGCTTCCAGGAAAGTAGAAGTAAGTTTAGTTGAGCTCAGTGGGGCTTATGTATGCACAGATTCCACTTAGACCTCTGAGTGAGTGGGGAAGCAGATGCAACTTGACTGGTAAATCACTTAAACTACCCTTATATTAGTTGAAAATGTATTATCTGGAAGTTTATTTAATATTTTTATTAAATCTGCCACTATGCATTTTAAGGCCCTCCACCGCTATGGGGAGCCTTGTCAAGGCCCTCAGCTGTGGCGGAGAAGTGCGACGCACCCCCCACTGCTGTGGGGAGGTACGGCGAGATCCTCTGCCACCGTAGATATATCAAGCTATCATGATATTTACCTGGTGATATATTGTGATGCTGAAAATCAGATACCGCTCAGCCCTGCTAACCTGAGCAGCTAGGATGGGTGTGAAAGTAACTTAAATTAAGAAGGGGAGCATCTTAGATTCTCACAGACTTGTCATAGGTCATGCAGACATTTAGTCTCTCTTGCTATTTCTACAAAACTGTGGAAACGGCTTTTCATCTTGCTTGCTCATTTCAACAGGATGCACCATGTGGTCAGGAAACAGACACTTAGATGCAGTTTTCGCGTCTGTTTTTTTTAGTAGTACTGGAGATGGATTACCTTGCCTTCTTCATTGTTGCTGCTCTGCAATCATATCAAAGTAAGATAAGTTTCTTAAGTAGCATGCTTGGTGTAATCTCTGGATACCTTGCCTGCAGATCGTATGCGTGTTTTGTAGTTAAGTTCCATAGAAATAATTTCACCCTTTGGAGATCCTTGTTTAGCCTGAGCTTGGTCAACTTGTACTCGGTGTGGATGGTGGAGCGGGGCTGTTGGTTCTGGAAGCATTTAGCTTGATCATTAGATGCTGCAGGTGTTACTGTGGTTCAGAGTTTAATGAAGATAACAGCATTTTCCCCTCTTCTCTTTCTGTCTTGTTTCTGTCACAGTTGAAGGAGAACATGTGGATTCTATTGTGAAACTTGCCAGTGCCATGACTCTTGAATGTGTCTTTCCGAAGGCTGCAAATATAGTCCAGATGTTTTGGCAGAAGGAGGAACGCAAAGAGAACATTGCAGTCTTCAAACTGCCTGACCAATTGCACATTTCCAGCAAATATAAGGACAGAGTCAGTGTTACTAACAATACCTCGAACATCAAGTCCTTGGTGTTCAATAGCACAACTGGGGAAGATACTGGCTTTTATCTATGCTCTTTTCATACTTTCCCGCTTGGGATTTGGAAAAAGAAAATACAGGTTGTCCAATCAGGTAAGGTAATAGTTTTAAGTACCGCCTTATACATTAATGTAAATTACAGTATACATTATAAATTCAATTTATTAACCTCTTATGATATAATAATAAATGATAAAATCAATGGTAAGTGCAAATCCTACATATCTGTCAGCAAGAAAACATCAGCTGCTATGATTAAAAATAAAATAGATATTTTCAGGGATGCAGCTGCAATATGAGCAGAGGCAGATTGAGGGGAACGTTACTGGTTTGGTCGCACTGGGTGCGGAGCCTCGGGTGCCTCAGAGGATGCCACAATGATGGGATGGGATGGAACTCAAGAGGCAGGGGTGGGGCGTGAATATTGCCATTGCACAGGGACTCGCTGAAACTGGAGTTACCAAAGTCCACCATTAATGTAAGTCCTGCAACTCTTGTTCTTGTGACACCGCCCCCTCCCCACTGCTCCGGATACTGGACCAAAGTGGCTCAGAGGCAACCTCCATGTGGCAAAAGGACAAGTAACCATTAATGGAAGCAATATAAAGTGTTTGACCACCTAAAAGAGAATGAATGCATACCTCATAACTAATTTTGTTAAAATATCAGTATCTCCTCTATTCTCCAAATTTTCCTCCACCCCATGGAATTCTGAATTCATGTATGCAGGATTAGAAATGTTTTTGAAACCCTGTGGTGGGAGGGAACAGCTAGAAAAGAGATTTGGCAATGAGAATTGTCAAATGGCAAAAAGAGTTGAGGAAACCCCTTTTCTATGATCTAAATTCCCTCATTCTGACTTTTCTAAATAAAAAAACCCATAACAACTATTGGTCTCCCATATCCCCTTTAAAAATGAACATTTAAATGACTGTGTTTGGCTTACAATGAGAGGAATAGGTCAATCACCCACAAGCACCTTTGCTCTTTCAAGACTGACACGAGACTTATCTCAATTTTGCTAGTCAGAGATTCAAGAAAACCGAGAACATATAGGTGTTTTGTGGGAAACTCTGACTAAATCTGTGACTTTTAGTGTACTAATTATCTTCCTCCCAAAGCTATTTTAGCTAAAGAAGAAAAATTGCACTAAGAGAATTGCTGCTTTTGTTGTGTGGCTGTCAGCGGTGAATTACACTAGCTATCCAATTATTCCACCTGCTGCTAGGAGTGTTTAATTGTGGATGCCGCTGTGCGTATGTTACCAACTTGAAGCTAGCAGCCCTTGTTAAATGAACCTTTTATTCGGTGATTTCCTGTGTAGCTTGAAAGTTTTGTTGCCTCTCGTTCTGGACTTTGAATAAGTGAACTTGGACACTGAGTCCCCAGCTCAGATTGTTAATAAGTCCCAGTGAAAAGTTTTCAAAGTGAAGGTTCATATTGTGTCTGCATGTAGAATAAAAAGCAATTAGATGTCCAGTTTGTGAAATTCAGTGGGAATTTGACACTTGCCTCCCATAGCTGATGTCTTCTGATTGGCAGGCGCAATCCCTGTCATGTTGAGTTTAATGAGTTCTGTATTCTCTCTCTTTTCAACTGTAGCCAGAGTAACACAAGAAAGGCCTGCGGAAATGTCATGGCAGTTTTCATCCTCCACAGAGCACATCACACTCCTTTGCAACCAGAGATATTCACGTTGTGTATGAGTGTGCTGAGTTCTTGGTGTTCCAGAAGGTAGCACACAGTAGGTGAATATGAGTCAGTTACAGAGCCTATGGTTTTCACACAATGCCATAGCTTGCGCCTCTGGTTGGGAGATGATTGAAAAGACTCTTCAGTGATAGCACAAGGGTACCATAGAAACACAAGTTTGGAGTGACACAATACCAGAAACATGAGGTTTTCTCACCCTTTATTCTTTTTAAGGGTTGTTATATAACTAAAATGGTTGCCTGCATCAAAGAAGGCAGTAACTGGCCATTAATGAATCAATGAATAAATGATTACTACTAATAATTGTTAGTTTCTACATCAGGCATAGGCAAACTCGACCCTCCAGATGTTTTGGGACTACAACTCCCATCATCCCTGACCACTGGTCCTGTTAGCTATGGATGATGGGAATTGTAGTCCCAAAACATCTGGAGGGCCGAGTTTGCCTATGCCTGTTCTACATTAACAAGCTGTGCTGTATAAGCCAGGTTTAAACACACACACACACACCTGAGGGAATGGGAGTGGATGGAAAAGGTAGAATAGAGAAACTAAAATTAAATTTCCCAGAAGTCCTCAGTCCTGTAGCCAAGTTTTTATAGGAAAAAGTTGTAATTCTTCCTTTGCTCTGTAGCCTCAAAGCTTGAGCCTTAAACCCTTGTGATTGTAAGTGATTGTGACTTGCTCAAGGCCGACTGTGATTTGTTTTGTCCTCTTCCCTCACTGTCCCTCTTTTATTTTGTGTTGTGTTTTCTAGATTGCAGATATGCAGACAGGAACTACCTTGTTCGGAATGATTGCATTTTTGTGAGGGTTTTTTTTGGGGGGGAGGGGTGTGTGTGTGTGTGTGTGTGTGTGTGTGTGTGTGTGTGTAGGCTGTATGCCTGAGCCCCTTCTAATTCCTGAATTCAGCAATGGTTAAAATCTAATGGAAAATTCGATTGTTGGAATAGCCAGACAAGTTTGTTGACGTGTTAATGGCCCCCTAATTATGGGTTGTTAGGGTAACAGAGGAAGTGGCTTTGTGCCAGAGGGCAAATGGGTAGCACCCCACCCTCACCTGTTGGTGAGAAGGACAAGGGCCAGAGACATGCATGTGTGAACTGAGCTAGACACAAGAGACAGGCACAAGCCTGATAGGGAGAGACATGCTTGATTTCTGCTTGAATCCAAGGCTGTGGCTTTGGGAGAGGCAAGAGTTTCTTGAGGTGTTGATGCTGTAAGCTCCTCCATCATAAGCTTGGGTTGTATACATGTGCAAATAAGCCATATATCCACAGTCTCCAATGTCCCTCATTCCAAGGAAACCAAACCCTAGGTAAACCCCTGGGATCTCACACTGCTCAGAGATTAGAACGTCGTGTACCAGTATGTAGGCAGGTCTGTGAGCCTTTTTGGCCAAGGAGTGTGGGAAACAAATGATCTAAATAAACAAAAATAAATAAGGCTGGCACTAGCTGAACAGAATTATGAAACTTGGTTTCTCTCATCTAACATAAAAGCACTGCATCATGCTAAATACATCCTATGTGCTTTATACATTATGACAGATTCAATACTGTTGGAAAATGAAGCCAAATAAGCCATCACGTAAAATATGGCAATATGAAAATGGATTGTAAGTGCCAATGACAGCCAAATCTCTATTACCATATGGAAAATCAAAGGGGGGAGAGGCACATACAGTATCCAGATAATTTCTACTTTTTTTTCATTTTATGAAGTTATAGCTTTATGTGCAGTATGTCAGCATTTCAAGTCGCTATAATTGCTACATTTTAAAAGGCATTAAAAAAAAGATAGAAAAATGAGGTAGTTATATGACAGAAGGAGAGAAAACGGAGAGCCGATCTGTTGCTTACGAAGCCGTAAATCTGAAACTAGGGGAACCTGTGATAGGTAGCCATTAAAATGACACACATTCTTTCAGATGAGTGAGGAACAAGTGGCATGGAAATGCTTGCTATTGTAATGATCTGCTCATGAAGAAACTAAACCGGAGCTGTAGCAGAACAATGAAGAATAATAACAAAAGCACATCACCTTTGTAATAGCTCTGTTACTGCATTTATCTTTAATAGCTGCAAAAGATCTCCCTAGCAGGATTCTTGCATGGAACAGGGTGGGCGAGGTGGGGGTGGGGTGGGGTGGGGAGAGGAATGAATGCTCTTGGAGATGCAAGAAGATTCTTCCCCCACCTCAGTCATTCCTAGCAGCTCCTTGCTTCTTAGAACATCTCTCTGTTAGGCTTCCTGGTGTTCTCTTCCTTCCTGCATTGCTAAAAGCAGGAGCATCAGAATGTAATCTCCTTCCTGCAGCTGCACTGTTAGCCTTACATGCACACAAACACACACACACACCAAAGAGAGGGAGGGGGGTAACGTCAGTAGCTAAAAGACAAGACATAGAAGGAGGACAAGTTTTATGGATGCAAGATTCTGTGAGATGATTCGGGATGATGGGCCGCCATTTCCAGGAATCTTAGTTCTGTGGGACAGGGAGTCCAGCTGTTGCATTCTGAACTTCTGACTTTGGGCTTCAGGACTGCACGGTCTAGCAACATACTAAAATCTACTAGGTGGATTATGCTATTAAGGACTTGAGCTATTTGACATGATTTAAGGATTGAAAATTCTATTTTTATGATGTTATCCGGTGACGACCTGTTTTTAACCTCAGAACTGTGAAGCATGACTGCATTGCATTTTCTGGAAAATAGTGTATACCCATTATTCAGGAATTCTCCCAGTATTAAGATTCCAACCAAAATGTTGAAAACAACAGCAGGCTTGGATATATTCAGCACAGAAATGAAAGAAAGGCACTATGACTGATACTGCATGTAAAAAAAAATAATGAAGCAAACTTGAGAAATCTAAAATTCAATGTTAAAGGTCTCGATTGTTAACAGTTCATCTGGAGCATCTAATTAGACTTCCAGGTTTTATAGCCATTAGCACCTAAGCCAGGGAGGTGTGTGGCAGCATGCATGAAGAACTGCCTTGCCAGAAAGAGGCTGTTCATACCCTCTAAACACAGATAGAAATGATCCACAGTGAAAGAAGGGCTAGATAAATAAGAATTTCGAAACGGGGGGAGGGGGCAGACTTCTAGTAATCTCTGACTGTAACACAGCAGGGGAGATTCAGATCATCTTTCTTGGCTGAGGTGAGGAAAATAAGAGATTTATAATGAAATCCAATGCACATCTACCCTCAAAAGTGAGCTCTACAGACTTCAGTGGGACTTTCTTTCCAAGTAAGCATGCTGCCCAATCAATGAATTGTTTTGCTAAAACAAAATAAGAGGGCGGGGGGTGGTTGTTAAATTTATTATTTTTTTACAAAGTGTTTCTTTTTTCCTCAATTTCTTTTTTTAAGCAGGGGATTTTGAGCCTCGAAACTTGTCATATCATCATATGGTTGCTGAACCAGGAGCAAATGTCAACTTTACCTATGGGCCTGACCCTGAAACAACACTTTATCAAGTGAAATGGAAAAGGATCTATACAGACCATGTGAACTTCATAGTCCAATGTGATACATCTGGTATAGCAGTCTATGGTTCAGATTACGAAGACCGTGTAGTGATAGACTGTGCCGCCCGGGTGGATAGCACAATTGTACTTCGGAATGTCACAGCTTCTGACTCTGGGATGTACAGCTGTTCTTACATTGGGATGAATGGTGCAAATGCCACAGTCTGGACAAAACTGACCATTGATGGCAACAGTAAGTGAAGGGGATTTACAAAATCCTGCAGTTGTTTGTAGAATTATTGTTGTTTGTAGGCATTTGTATTAATTTAAACACATGTAAAATTAAAGGCTGAATAGTTGTTTTGAAAAGCATTTGCAAGGCAAAGGGAGGGAGAGAAAGAGCGAAAGAGAATGGACCTTAGTTGGGCTTGGCTTGGCTGGATAAAAAATAGCAAGAAAAGAAAAGGATGGATAGGAAAGGATGGAGATGAAAGATTGAAGGTGGGAAATGATAGACACAACCCGCCCCTCTATAACCACCCCCCAGCAATGGTGGTGAAGGAGGGAAGCAGCCAGCAGTCCAGATAAAATGAAGTGATGGAGGGAATCAATTTCCTTCCCCAAGATCTCCTGCTATAAGAGAGTGTTAGAGGATCCAGAAGCACTTATATAGCAATCCTCCTATAAAGAAAATCACCGTCATCATCATCTACTCCCATCACATCCAACATACTGTTTTCAACAGTGGTTAGAGTTCCAGATCTCAAGGAGAACTTCCAAGCTTCTTTAACTGAGAATGCTTAGAAATCCCCTTCTGGCCTTTCTGCTCAGCTCTGGAAGATTGGTGTGGATCTCAGGTTCCCATTCAATGTCCAGGAACAACACCTGAACAGGGTGTTATCTGCAGACTTGGCTATTTCACTGCTCCAGGTAGTTTATTCCAGATGAATAGACAGGTTAGTCTGCTGTGATTAAATCAATAAAGAAAATTGTCTTAACCCTCAATACATTTGTCACAATAATTTAGAGTGAAATTCCAGCTCCGCACACGAGGCAGGTAACAATTCTTGGGTAGCCGTGGATTTCAACATATTGCTTACCAACCCTTATTTGACTTACAGGGACATGCAGCTATTTTTCCCCACCAGTGTTGTTGCTGCCATACTTTGAATTTGTTCAGGAAAATGATTGATTTCAAATACTTGCTCTTCAACATGGCCATTTCAATATGTTTGCATCCTCCATCTGGTTTGTGTCACATGAAGCTGTGTGCTCTCCAGAGGCTGCCTGGCTTTCTGGTGCAAAACTGGATGCTCAGTCTTCAGTGACATTGGGAAGATGTTTGCAAGCTCATTGCATGGCATATTTTAATTGAAAAACAAGCAAGTGGGAGGAAACCACATGAAAGGTGCAACATCTGCTTAGGTGCAAAGTTCTTTTGCCCCATTTGAAAGTGTCTTCATAGTTTCTCACTGTCAGAGACCTCTTCCTGCACAGTGTGTGTGTGTGTGTGTGTGTGTGTGTGCTTGACAAATGTTGTAAAACCCTTTGTGGCAAGGTGCATGACAAGCCGTTCAAACCACTTGTTAGGTTTTAGTGCATTGTAAACTGTTGAGCCTGTCAGCGTTTCTCCCATATACCTGAAGTCAGGGCAGTGAAGGTTGAAAGCACTCACCCACAAACATTTTGGACTCCCGTGAAGAAAAAAGTGTCAATATAAAAGCACTTGCATTTTTTGCCAGTGCTTTAGGGAAATGAACAGACTCCAACACACACTTAATAGTATCCTATCAACCTACTCCCCTCCAAAGATAGGGCAGATCTAGAAGACAAGTGATGTGTCTCTGACTTGTACACCTTGTTCTTAAGAAACCATGGGTATTTATGCTAGACATGAAATATTGCAAAAGCGCAGAACAGCATAAACTGCTGCAAAGAAGCTAAGAGCTTCCAGGTTCTGGTATTTTTCTAAAAGCTAAATCTGTTGATATTATTTTACTGAGATGCATAGACCCTGAATGAGTATGGTACAAAGGCAGTCCGTAGAAGTATGCAGTCAGATGTCTTCAGCTATGTGAACAAAGTCAACCTGAATTGAACCCTTTTCAGACACTGCATTCCCACAAATTGTACTGTTGTTTGTCAGGCACTGGTTCATCATGAACATCTATTTTTGAGCACTTCATGGCTACAAGTTTGGCAGTCAGTGTTCACTCTCAACAAAACAGCAACTAATGTGAGCCTGATTTTCTAAAAATTTTAGAAACAGGTATTTTTACTGAAGCAAGTCCTACATCTGACGAGATAACGCAATGAGTCAGGCTGAAGCTCTTGAAGATGAAACATTGGATTATTGATCTCTTCACTGTTTAGAGCTTGTTATGCTTCAGTTAAATTCCAGCAGGGTTTCCAGATTTCAGAATATCAGATTAGATTTTCCTCATGCAGCCAGAATTGGAAACCCTGAAGAAATGAGCACATGCACACATGGGCTTGCGTGTGTGTGCGTACACACACTTGTATATTTATTTTGCTCTTCATGATCACAAACTGACTAGAATTTCATTTGACTGTATATCACTCAGAAAATTGTCTTGTTTCTCTCCCTCTTGAGCAATAGTAATAACATTTACCATTTACCTTCCTAGTTTCTTTGGAGAGTCATTCTGATCAGCGTATCTTTGTTATTGCTGGAGCTACTGCTGTCTTATCATTAATAATGATCCTCATCATTACTGCACTTATTTGTCATCATAAAAAGTAAGCAAATTGTTCTGTACTCTATCTAATATTTGTTCACTGACTTGATACCTACTTAAAACCTAATCCATATATATGCCCAGCTAAAATTAATGGTGATCTTCAAATTAGCAGTGATGAATGTGCAAACAAATGGATTGAAAAATTCATTTTACTTTTTTATTATATATTTATATACCACTTATTTACCACTTATACGACTTAATATACCACCTTTTTTGTCTGATGAGCTAAGTGTACATGGTTCCCTCCTCATTTTATCCACATAACAACTCTGTGAGGTAGGTTAGGCCAGTGTTTCCCAACCTTTTTCTTGCCATGGCCCCCTTCTGACCTTTTTTCCTTCCTGTGGCCCCCCATGGACATAGCCAGGGGAGAGCAGCTGCCTCCTATAAGTAAAAATCCACACAAATCAATACAAATATGAGGTTCTGTCCCCCTCAACAAAAGTCTGCCCCCTAACAAAAATCCTGACTACCTCCATGCCCCCCCCCATCGTCCTGCTGGTAGAAAAGGAACTCTTTAAATGTTTTGTTTATAAATAGAACATGTTTTATTGCTTTTTTATAATTTATACAAAGTACAATCACATAAAATGATAGGAACATAATGAAATATTGTTGAAGCAGAAAAAACAGAGACTAATAGAGCTGGAAGGGACCCCAAGGGTTATCTTTCTAGTGCAACCTCCTGCAATGTAGGAAACTCAGCTAAAGCATCCGTGGCAATTGGCCATCCAACCTCTGCTCAGAAACCTCCAAGGAAGGAGAGCCCAGAACCTCCCGAGGGAGATTCATCTTCCATGTACAGTGGTACCTTGGGTTACAGACGCTTCAGGTTACAGACTCCGCTAACCCAGAAATAGTACCTCGGGTCAAGAACTTTGCTTCAGGATGAGAACACAAATTGCGCGGTGGCAGCGGGAGGCCCCATTGGCTAAAGTGGTAACTCAGGTTAGGAACAGTTTCAGATTAAGAACGGACCTCCAGAATGAATTAAGTTCCTAACCCGAGGTACCACTGTATTATAAAAAGTAAACAACACTTATTTGATCCCAGTTATTTGACACAGAGGGGGAAACCTACAGATACTGTCCAAAAGGTGCACAGGGAGTGGTGTATTTATGGGAGAATTTTAAGAAGCAATTGGTCCTCACTGACCTGGGCAAAAAGATCTTGTCATCCAGAGGAGCCCTGGCTGCCTAGATGAAACACTATAGCCCCCCACACCCTTGTCTAGGAGTAAGGCCCACTGAAGTCAGTGAGTAGTCACTTAGCTATTTACAAGATGCAAGTCAGCAGCACCAGACGACTCTGCTCAGCTGGATGCTGGGGTGGATTTCACTCTGTACCTTGCAGAGCTAAGCCAACGGTGCCAACAGGCTCTTTGCTCCTCGGCAGCATCCAAAGGCCCTGATCTGCTAGGCACTGTGGTGGATTGCACCCCGCACCTTGCAGAGTCAGGCCCAGGCTGCCACTGGGCCCAGCACTGCTGGCAACAACAAGCAGCTCCCAGCCCTACCCGTTGCCACCCCACCACCACACTTACCTGACCTAGGGGTCCTGGATCAAAGGCTCTACTGATCAAAACAAGAGCCTCCGTGATTGCCCTTTTCCACTGGAAACAAACAAGAACTGCTCCAAGAAAACGCATGTGGCAAAAAGGAGCATTAGGTTCTGGTGGGCCACCCCCTTACCTCTTGTGATTGGCCAAGTGGATAATGAGCCAATCAGGATTTTTAAATTTTTTAAAAATGATTTCCCTCCTTCACTTCTCACTTCCCTCTGTGGCCCCCTAGCCTTGTGCTGTGCTCCCCTATTTCTGTGATTTTCATCTGTGCCCCCCCTGGAATATCCTGCCCCCCGGGAGCCGTATGGCCTCTGGTTGGGAAACTGTGTTAGGCCAAGAGACAGTGACTGGCCCTAGGTCATTCAGAGAGCTCCGTGGCTAAGGGGGGATTTGAACCCTGGTCTCTAGGACTTGGGCTGACCCTTAACCACTTCGCCACACACAGTGGTACCTCGGGTTACATATGCTTCAAGTTACATAGTTACATAGTACAGTGGTACCTCGGGTTACATACGCTTCAAGTTACCTTGGGTTACATACGCTTAAAGTTCAGGTTACAGACTCTGCTAACCCAGAAATAGTACCTCGGGTTAAGAACTTTGCTTTAGGATGAGAACAGAAATTGTGCTCCGGTGGTGCGGCGGCAGCAGGAGGCCCCATTAGCTAAAGTGGTGCTTCAGGTTAAGAACAGATTCAGGTTAAGAACGGACCTCCTGAACGAATGAAGTACTTAACCCGAGGTACCACTGTATATGCGTGAATGCTCCTTTCTCATTAATTGTCTGATAACCGGCATGGAAGCATTTAGAAAGAGGGAGGTCTTATCCTTCTGATTCCTGTGGAGGAAAAGTGCTTTCCCACTCCTTGATACGACGCAGTTGCAAATGTAGAAGTGTGACTCAAGCTGGGCTGCAGCTAGTTCCTAGCAGACATACAGAACATGACTGAACACTTTGATCATCTCATAGGTGAGTGAATGAATAGTTGGTCATGCATTTAAACGCAAATTTTGCTCAGGGTTTCTACCTTCCAGAAACCACCTTAATATTTTGCACAGAACCTCAAAATTCCTATGTCCTGGTTGTGGGTCAAGTCTAACAACAGCGGTTTTTTTATGTGCCAGCAGAAAGAAGAAGAAGAAAAGGATGATGATGATGAAAGCCTTTCGTCTTGCTCACACACAAGCAAATGTAGGTGAAGCCTCCTTTCTTACAGAATATCCTTTTGAGGAGCATCTTCACCATATGCAATAAGTCTAATGGCTGTGCCTCTCAAGCTTTTTGAGTGACGCAACTTGCCTATTAAAAGCATGGATCACTTTTTGGGGAGGGGAAACAGTATTTGTGAACAGTTACAACATTTAGGATACTTTTGTATATCATAAAAACAAACTATGGGTTTTGGGCCAGTTGATTTGCTACGTCGTAGGATCACCACTCTAAAAGAGGTATTGTTATTTTAAAAGCGGGGTTCTGAACTTTTAAAGATTTTTATGCTCTGCAGACTAACCAGAGATTTGTTATAACACTTAGCTCAGTTGGTAGAGCATGAGACTCTTGATCTCAGGGTTGTGGGTTCAAGACCCATGTGGGTGAAAGATTCTTGCACTACAGGAGGCTGGGTTAGGTGATCCTCATGGTCCCTTCCAACTCTACAACTCTGTGATTCTGTTTTAAAATATGCTCACAAACCAGGCATTGCTCCTACCTAACCATAGAAGAGAATGGTGATAAGCTACAGGTTGTGGTTAAAAAGAAAATGCCATATGACTTGTTGGGTCCTCCCACCTCCAAAGCAGGCTGAGCTCATCCTGATTCATTCTTAGAATGTGCTTAAACATGTGGCCTTCGATGCTTGGCTAATGTGTACCTACACGACTCTATTAGTCTGTGGGTTTTGCATTTTTTATTCATCCTTTTCATTTCCAGCAGAGGGAAAGGGGGATCAGTCAGTTACAACAGAGAACTCTTTTCCATTCTAGAGGCACTATTAAGCACTGCTGATCTGTGTGCTGATACAGCACTGTTTCTTTCTAATGGCTGGTGGTGTAGGACAGAGGGCATATGAAGAGTGTATTAGGTATGGTCTGTGGAAGTATTGTTTAGGAGATGGTGTCCAACAGCTTCAGGGCCAAGTTGCCAAAGTTTCAATAGGAATTGTTTATCATGTTACATTTCAAAGGCATGGGCTGATATATGATTTCTCAAACATGTGCAAACAGCTTGCATGGATGAATGCATAAGCTGCATCTTAAGTGTTTTATACATTACCACTAACCATGTTAAGGGTAAGCCAAAACCATTTACAGTACCTAGCTTTGTGTTATTTTTGGGGGGTCACAAATAGTTCCCATTGTTAGCAGTTATTTGACGTACAACATCTTCTTTGTTTTATTCTGATGCTGGCCTGGTACACTTTGTTCTCTTGCCAGCAAAGGCAAATGAGACTGCAAAGAGTGAAGGCAAATGGGGTGCAGCAGCCAAGAGAACAAGAGATTGACAAGAAGCATCAAAACAAGGTGATCCTTTGGTGAGATGGCTATTTTTCCAGTAATTTGTTCAACTATGTTAATTATAAAGAAAAGAAAAAGGGAGAGCATTTGATGCAGCCCTAATAGGAGGAATAAGGCGCTGAGTTCTGTGAATGGTTTTGTGAAGTTTTTCAGCTGTTCTTGGCAAAAGAAACCTATTTGGCTTTTGTTCTCTGCTTTTTTTGTACACTGTAAACTGGATGGTGCATGGAGGTTTCTGGCTTGGGGTAGGAGGTAGGACTGGACCATGGGGTGTTATGCCTCAAACACCTTTCCCAACTCAAGACTTGAAAAGCTGTTTCCAGAATACTCAGTCAGACACAATGTGTATGGGCATTGCAATCAGCGTCCAAAGCCATTACATGCCTCAAATTTGCCTCTGTCGTAAGCATCTCTGATAGGGTGGTAGTCCTCAGTGTTCCTCACTGCTCTCTACTTTTCTCCTCTCTAGCCTTCAAAGAAATATGGAAGACCTGGTTGTCAAAGTGCAGTAAATACTAGCAGAGGACAAATGACAGAAGATCCAGTCTATGCCAACTGCACAAATTGCTCACACAGACATATGTGAACATGACCTCTTGTCTACTATGTGAATGACCTATAGCCAAGGTTCCAACAATTTTTACATTGGGAATGTGACTGGAGAGAGAAAAAACCCATTCCACTACCATTTCACTCATCCATGACTGAAGAAGTCCCACACACATACAATTGAATTGTGTGAAGACTGTAGGTATATACGAAGAGATAATTTACATAGGGGTCAAGAGATTAATAGTTGAGCAAGGAAGACAAATAGGCTGTGATGCGACTTGGAATGTCAGCAGAGCTGCTTTGTGCTAATACAAATTTGAATATAAGTGGACTATTGAAATAAGAGACTGAAAATAGGCTTTAAGTTGTCTTGCAGCCAAGCACTGAGTAGGTCAGATGCCACTTTCCATACCAAAGCTGCTGCTGGCTCCTGGTGAGGTATGTTTCCTCTGGACACAATTCAATATGGACACAAACACACACCCTTCCTTCTGCCCAGAACAGGCAGCCTGAGCAGAAGTTCCTGCCCATTGCTGTAATATGATTACTCAAGCTTGCAGAGAATAGAAAGCAAATGAACAGATGCCAAGTCTTTCCTTTTCTACTGTACCAGTGAAAACAAAAACACATGGACTCTTCCTGTCAACCGCTAGAAAACAATTAGAATAAATTATTGTGAGGTTGAGTTATAGAATCATAGAGTTGGAAGAGACCCCAATGCTCATCTAGTTCAACCCTCTGCAATGCAACTAAAGCATCCATACAGGTGGTCATCCAACCTCTGCTTAAAAACCTCTGGGGAAGAAGAGTCCATAACCTCCCGACGGAGACCGTTCCATTGTCGAACAGCTCTTACTGTCAGAAAGTTCTTCCTGATGTTTAGTCGGAATTTCTTTTCTTGGATCTTGCAGCCATTGGTTCAAGTCCTATGCTCCAGAGTAGGAGAAACAGGCTTGTTCCATGTGACAACCCTTGAGATATTTGAAGATGGCCATCATATCTCCTCTCAGTCTCTTCTTTTTCAGGTTAAATATACTCAACTCCTTCAACTGTTCCTCATAAGCCTTGGTTTCTAGACCTTTGATCATCTTGGTCACCCTCCTCTGCACATGCTCCAGTTTGTCAATATGAAAACTAGAAATGAAAACTCTAATTGAGAGCAAGAACTGTTCATGAATAAGCATGGGGAGGAATGAAAAGAAAGCACTGCTCAAAACACACTTCCTTCAGGCATCCAGAATGCCTAAGGCAGGGAAGAGGAACCTGTTGTTCTCCATATGTTGTTGCACTGTACCCAATTATTGCCATTTTCTTCAGTCACCTCTCTGCATTCTGAAATTTCAGCAACATTGCCCGTATGCTTTCAAATGTTATCTTCAAAGCCAAAAGAAATAGCAACATTAAGAAAAAGGAAAGCTGTAGGAATCCAAATGTTGTGTCCAGGATTACAATGTTTCATCTCTTTCAGAAAGGTAAAATCAGACGCTGTTGAACCTCAAAATTCACACCACCTTAAAATATAATATGGTGACATATATGGGCTACGTAGTTCCTATTGACATGACTTTAACAGTGCCCACAGACCAGAAACTATAAAGGAGTTAGCCCAATCTCAGTGCTATTAGTTATAACCAGTGGAAATTAAAGGGACTGTGAAAGATGATCTAGGGCCAGATAAGTAGCAAATACTACCACTATTAGAATCAACTCAGGCATTGCATTCACATGGGAACAAATCCTGTGCTATATCTGTTAAGATCATTAAGTGATCTTTGCTCTAATGCTTAGGAGTTCTCAAGTTCTTCCTGAAACAGAGATGATTATCTTATTTCTTGAACAATGAGCAGATAGTTTACTGATTAGTGTTACTACCTTGTTTGTTTTTAAAGAGGTATTTTCCTCTAGACTTTTATCACTAAGCATCAGCTCCATTTAATCTATAGGTAATAACAAAGAGAGAGAGAGAGAGGAGCTGCTTGTAGCTAAAAGTGTAATTTAAATAGCTATCTCCATAAGGCAGTAATTTTTGAACCAGTAAGATGGAGATCAGGAACGTTTTTCCAGCATTACATGGACAGTCTAGGACATTGTGCAGCTTTATTTATTTTACAGCAAAATCAAATGGAATTACAACAGTTAGTTAGTTTGCTTCACCCAGACTTGAAGAGCCTGCCATGATTAGAAACCATCTTTTGGCATCTGTGACTCCTTATCCAAGTCACATATGTTACAGTGGATGCTGTTGTGTTTTAGCAAAGAACTCAGGAAATGGAGATGTATTGGAAGTGTGTGCCATAAAACTCTGTTATGTCAATGATGTTCTGTTTTGTCTGACATATCAACTGCATCATCAAATTTACAAAGAATAAGAGTAAAGAAATTTGCAATATTTACCAACGATCAGGAGTTCCATTTGCTAAGTAAATGTCAATGGAGAATGGGCATGCGGCAGCACTTTAGGCAGAGTGTAGAGGCTGTCATGTGTACTACGACATGCTGTGGCACCCATCATTCTCACTCGTGGAGATTGTTAATCACATGGAGGGAAAGGAAGGCTGTGGTGGAGGTTGAAAGGGAGTAGCTGGGGGAATTATCTAGGTAAAAGTGGCTACAGCTATTGCTTAGACCAGTGGTTTTCAACCAGTGTGCTTTTGGCCTGAATAATGGTCAAGGGTGCCGCAGGCAGCACTGGCCCTGGCCCTCTTTCCTTCCCTGCCTCCTCTGATGCCCTCTTGTGTCTCTGCCTCCCAAAGGCTTGTGCAGTTTGTTGCAGCAGCCCCGGCGCCTGCTGCCATCACTGCTGCCTCCCAAGGTGAGTAAGTGCTGGCCTCATGTTCACCTTTGGCCAGTCTCTGTCGGGCTGCTAAGTCTGGGGGAATCCTCTACCCAGGCTGCCAAGGGGCAGCATGAGAAGGCAGCTCTCTTTGGGGTGGGGTGGACAGCTCAGAGACCAAGGGCAACTGTGGCAGCTGCCCAGAGGACTCCCATGGAGAGGGGAGGGGGGAGGGAACACTTCACAAGGGTGTGAGGAACTGCCAGCTCTACAGACAAGGGGTGACATAACTGGGCTTCTGAGGCTCGAAGCTCGTTTCCCCACCAAGGAGCCACAGAAAGAATGCAGTTGGTTAAGTTGAGCTGTGGGCTCAGAAAGGTTGGAAACATCTGGCTTAGGCATTTGTACATATGTGGCCGTATTTTGTGGACTGGGGAGCATGTAAGAGTGGCTTGATTGGGATCTGCAGACTTGCACAAGACACTGGAGGAAGGTTACCAGTTTCTGGTGATAGCCCAGAA
Source organism: Podarcis erhardii (assembly GCF_964252035.2). Lineage (NCBI taxonomy): Eukaryota > Metazoa > Chordata > Lepidosauria > Squamata > Lacertidae > Podarcis > Podarcis erhardii. The sequence continues at coordinate 54,246,646 of NC_138499.1, read as the reverse complement.
ATGTACCTCCTTTTGAAATGCACCCCTGCTCCCCGTCTGTGAATTATGTTGGTACAGCAGTCAGTACACACAGCTGTTTTGTTCCCATATGTAAGGGTATGGCTGTGCTTAGTAATTTGACTTCTACCCAGCTGGAACTTGAAATGCCTTATACTAATTTATTTAAGACTTGAGTTTATAGCTCTTTCATGTAACACAATCAGTGTTTCTGGGGGTTTTTTTGTAGTAGAATAAATTTATACTGGAAGAAAGCGAGCATGTTGTCTAAACAGAATGAAAAGGATTACTGTTGTCTTGTATTTTTTTTAATTAGTTTGCTTTTCATCTAGTAAGCATTCTTTATTTTTTTGTTCATATCTCAGATGCTTCCACAGTCTGTTCTGCCGCAAACTTTTCACATTCAAAGCAGGGGGAGGGGGTAGAGGGGAAATTATACAGCACATCTTAGTATTTGTTTAATCTGGTTTAATTCAAATTTCATAGATGCTTTGGTTCACAGGGAAAACTGGATCATCACATCACACAGAGCAGTGTATTTAATTCTTTCCATTAAATAGAACAGGAAACAACAGTAAATGTACCATTCAGTCAAAAGAGAGTGTCAGTGAACAGTAGCTGAAGGCTGTTTTTAAACCATTAAAAACCACGGCTGCCCTGTACACACTTAAATTACGTTTTGTCCACCACACAACTGGGGATATCAACAGCATCTCATAGAAAAATGTATCACCGTGTTTTCAAATTGTTTACATATGATTTTCTTAGAGAACTTTGTCTGCAGAGTGAGATTCTCTTTAAATAGAAGAAGAGGGGGAACTGTTCTAGCTTCACCAAGGCAGTGAAACTGATTCAAAAGCAAACATACAAGGGAAAGTGGAGAGCAGGAATTAAGGAGGCAACCACATGGATCTTGCAATTCTTTAGAAGAATGAGATGAAAAACAGGTAGGCTTTGCTGAAGACTTTCTACTATTTGGCACAGTGAAGAAACAGCAAAGATCAGGCAGGGTAAAGAGGTAAGAACAGCTTTCATGTCACCCCTACCAGCTGTCCATAGCACAAACACACATTTTATCTGGACTAGATAAATGAGAAAAACTACTGTTCCCAGCTTTGTACTTGTGATTGTTAATAGATGTGAGATTTATCCCAAATATATCTCATATCAATGCAATGAAAATTTAGAACATCCATAATGAACAATTACGTGATTAGTGTGATTGTACACATTACTCTCAGCTTTTTGTTTGTAACTCTGTTATTGGTAAGTTTTTTATTGGTCTTGGTTGAAATCAAGATAAAGTCAAGTTCAATGGATGATCCCAGCAATGCATAACTTACTGACCATAACTGTGGTCACTCAAATCTTTTGGAAATGTTTCATATGTAGAATAGTATTCCAGCTGCAAAAATTATAGTAGTGTGACCATTCAACCATGTCTGTCTGTTTCTGCTTGGGCACTTGGCTTGGCAACCTACTTGACCTGGAAGAGTAATTTCTAGTCTTGGACAAATGGCTAATTTCAGGGCTGCATTAGACATGCAAGGCTGTGCATTAAATGTACCACATTAAAACTTCAAAATTTATGCTAACGATACTTCTGGTATATGCTGTTGTTTATTTTACTCATCTGCCATACTTATATCCTGGTGCACACTTTTTGTTTTCAGTGCAGAAATTCATTTAAAAGGACAGGTTTCAAAAGAACCTTACATTCTTTAAGGTGCAATTCAGATAAGAAAACCAAAAGGGTTTCAGTAGCCAATAGGATTGGTGCACTGTTGTCTTTGAAAAATGCCATTTTTACAGGCTATGAATAAGAAAAAGTTATTTCTCCAAGGGCCATTTTATTTGTACATATATCAACATAAACACAGCTTTGCTTTATTGGCATGTGAATATTTATGCTTCTACTTGGTTGGTTGCTTTGTTCCTTCCTTCCTTGAACTATAGGTGAAGTTGACTGTTCTTGAACTGGAGCTCCTTTTACAATTATTAAAAGTGTGAGAAGTGGGTAGACTGAAGCAGGCTTAAATTACACAGACTTAAGAAAATGTACATATATGTACATATATGGAATGGTGTATGGAGGCAAACCCCATGGAATTTAATGTTATTCACATCTGACCAATCATGAATAGCACTGGTTGTTAGCTTTTTTGTGAGTAAGACGTACATTGGTAAATACATATCATGGATAGTTGTTCTCTTTCAACCGACCCTTACTGGTTGAGAACAGTAGAAACAATGATAAGTTGGAGCATGAAGTTGTTACAGCAAGTGCCACATTTTTAACCAGTGCTTTTCTTTTAGAAAAGGAGATACTGGTACTGCATACCTATGAGTACCCCCAGAAAAAAGGCTCAGCATTGGAGCGTGATGCATGTGGGCATTCCTATTAGTAGAATATATAATAAAACTGTGGGGCAGGGTGGGGGAAAGAAGTGGTTTCCATTAAAAAAAATCAAAGAATGCTAATCTACTTAAATTGTAATAAGAACACAGTCCAAGCCAAATGGATGTACAACATGCACCAGTGTTGTATAATAACTGACTTGGAGAAAATATGGGAAGTTTTTCAGCTGCATTAGTGAAATCTAGCTTTGTATCACTAATGTTATGCAAGGCCTATACAGGACTGGTTCTTGTATACAAAATATTTTTGGCCAGGGAAGGATTTCTCACATGCTACATACAACTCCTTATTTTAAAATGACAAATGTCAATAACCACGGCTTCAAAAGAAGACAGGGGGCAACAGCTAGAAACAGAAATTCTGCATTGTGGTGGTAGGTAGCTCAACACTTCTCCACAGAGAAAGCTGGTCTCTCTGGGTAGTAGAAACACGGTGAGTGAGATAAAAGAAGAGTAAGTGACAGAGACAGGGGGCGTGATTAATTCCATCAGATCACACACTGGTTTCATTCAGCAGCTGTTCACTGAGGTGTAAAAGTCTGCAATCTATTACGACTGCAGGAATGGCTTGGGGGAAGGAATATCTCCCACCCTAATGTATCAATAAATGTTTAATCAAAGCAGACATTTCTTTCACAGCATTTTAAAGAAATCTTTTCTTTCTGTCTTCAAATTCCAATAGATAAAACTTGATCTTACAGAGGTAGTGGGGAGAGGGAGAAGATTCTGACTCTTTTAACACATCCAGTGCTGGCCTCATAAAACAACGAAAGGCAGGAAACTCTACTGCTAAACAAGGCTGTCAGTTCTACAACGGAACAAAACACCCAGTCTGCTCACAGTGAATTTTCTTCCCTAAAATTTCAAGTGTTATGAGAATTGTTTTCTACACATTCATTACAATGAGCTTTATGAAGATTGAAGCACATGACCGGGGGGGGGGGGACCTTTTGTGCATTTACGCTTATGCCTTTCACTGTGTCTGTCCCTTTATTGATTTCTAACATGTCTCATTTTTCCAGTTACAGATAGGTAGCCGTGTTGGTCTGCCATGGTCAAAACAAAATAAAAAAATTCCTTCCAGTAGCACCTTAAAGAAGAAGTGTGCATGCACACGAAAGCTCATGTTGGTCTTTAAGGTGCTACTGGAAGGAATTTTTTTATTTTGTTTTGACCATGTCTCATTTTGTTTGTTGTGGACTTATTAAAAACAGAACTCTTAAATGAGGGAGGAACACCTATCTGGTGCCCTTCTAGAATACGTACTCGTGAGTCATTATGAGTAGTTCAGGCCTTCTTGACAGTAGTATTTTCTAATTATTACATCCTGAACCCTAATTTGAAATAGAGGGGGCACATACTTCATATGTGCTCAGAGATCCTGTCTTTAACTTACAATTTTCAAAGTATGATCCAAAGCTGTTGACACAGTTTCACAGCTGAGACTTTTGTGAAATTACACTTTAGTTATAAGGGCATTCAGTTGTCCATTTTCCCAATGATGCAGTTTGAAGACTTTTTTTTTTTTGCAGTACCTTGCAGTGGAAATTCACATGGAACTGAATTATTGGAAGGGCTGAAGCAGAACCCCTCCCATCCTGAAGACTCATGGTGCAGTTCAGAAACTGTAACTCTGGTCAAGTTATTTGGAACATGTGCCTCCATTTTTGTTCACACTAAACTAGCTTGTTTCTTAACGGCTTACTACATTTAAAGCCTAAAATGTTTGCGTCTGGGTTATTGAAAGGTCTGTCATTTCTAGAGTGCTTCTGATTCCCCTTAGAGGTCAGCCGCTGAGATCTTGCTTCATGACCCTCCTATGTCTAGAGAACATTTGGTAGATAAGTCAATCCACGTACATCGGACTCAGTTTGAACTGCTGGTTTTGGCCATTAGAGTTTTTCATAGTTCAGGGCCAGGGGATATGAAGGACAGCTTGCCTTCATGCATACCCACCCAGCAGGCACAGCCCAAGAAATTTGGCTGCTTGTGGTGAATGAGAATAGGACACCTCCTCCCTATCCCATGTTAAAAAGCCAGCCAGACTGGGAGTTGAATTTCACTTCAACACTGGCAATAGGGCAGCATCTTCCATCATACCTGCAGCAGGCTAATTTAGGGCACCCAGGACATGCCATATGATATATACAGCCATGTCCTACAACAGAGGGGACTGTCCAGGGAGTTTAGAAGGAACTACCAGGTAGGCTATTGCTCCTGATCCCGTTACATCTGCCACCTGAGGCATTCACCTTACTCTGCCTAATGGTAGGGCCAGCCTGAATATTAAGGTATGTGGCAGAGAAATCCCAGGGTTCTCCTGCTATCTGATGGGAGGGTGGGTTTCCTCAGTGCTGGCACCCTTAATTTGGAATGCTTCTTCCAAAGATGTTTGCCTGACGCCTGTGCAGATGCCATTTTGGTGAAGGTATTTTTTCATTTCCACAGACTTAGTTATTATTTTATGCCACTTCTTTTCATCTTTGGTTATATATTTTAACAATGCATTTTAATTTTTGAACTTTGCTTGATGTTTTTAACTTTACATGCTGCCCTGTGAAGATGTTGCTCTTTTTATTGTCTTACTCACAGTCATAACTGCATAATTTTGGAAGGAGGTGGGGGAATGCTAGGCCAAAAGCAGCTTTTTATTTTTAGAAAATGATACTATGATAGAGGTATAAGAATGGCACCAGTAGTGGCCAGCAGTCAATCAATTATTTAATTTCTTAAGTTACAGTAGATCTCTGTTATTTGAAGACCTAGCTGAATAAATTGTGATGTCCTGGAATGCGATAGGCATTAGCATTACTTCAGAACATACAGTTTCCTAGTGATTGTTGAAATCCTGTTGTCTCACATTTATTCTACTCATAGGTGCTGCCATTTATTTTTTGAACTTTAGAAAAAGACTGAAAGTTTTGGGCACAGTGACCTGTTGTGATTTCAGGAAGACTAAAAAACACACAGTTCAGTTCATTTTCATGTGGCTGTCCACTGTAGGAGACTGTAAAAAAAGCAACGTTGCAATGAGACAAATGGCTGTGAAATTTAATCATGACTAGCCTATGGTTGTATAGCAGAGTTAGACACCAGACAAGGAATCTAGAACAAAATTAATGTTGACGACGAGAACAAATCCATATTAACCAAGAAGACTTGAATAATAAGAACAGAACTTGAAATTGTAGTTATTTCTTCCAGCCCAAGCATCTTGCCCTATAAAACTATATGGAAATTGGGCTGCTGCCTAGCAATGTAATATCAATTTTCTCACTTGCACAGTATACAGAATTAAAAGTATACTGACTATAAATTCAGACTTCACTATTTAAATATTATCTACAATGGGAAGACTTTGACAATGCTTTGTGACAGTCTTCCCTTGATATCTCCCCAATGGGAAGTTTTGGATTATTAGGTTCAGAGTACACAACAGCAGAATCTGGGCATAAAAATTCAGTGTGGGAAATATTATAGGCATATGACCTCTTAACACACAACACAATCTATTTTCTGAAAGGCTACTAAGCACCGCCATCCCATCCCATTGACAATATCTATCTCTATATCTATCTTGTGTATTAACTGTAGTGGTGAGAACCTGATTAAGAGTCACTGGTGCCTCCTCAGAAATCCCACTTTGGGCTACCGTCCTAAATCCCATGCATAAATCCCATTGAAGTAAACTGTGCATAATTGGTAATAGGACTGCATACTTCCTTCTAAAGTATATTTCAAATTTTGTATGCCTGGTACCATTTCTGCAAGAATGACTCAGTTGGTAGACTGATGCCTAGGATATAAAGATGGCTACTGTCATGGATGAGCAAGCTTGACAGCTTAATTGATCGGCAAGAGCCTCACATTGAAGATGTAATGTTTAGCTCCCCGCTCCCCCAAACAGGCAGCGTCTGTGGTTGTGCAGAAACTTCAGCTGCACACCATCAGTACTGCAAAGGAAATTCTTCTTTCTTCTTTTTCACATTTTTCTTTTAAAAAAAACCCCAAACATATGGACAAAACCAAATACAAAAGTTAAATAAATAAAACACTTAGACTCTCCCTCAGGGAAGCAGTGATCCAAGATTTCACCTTCACTGTTGCAGCCTGGAGACATGTGTCCTCAGTTTTCACTACGGCTTGTCTTCTGTGGACACCGAGGAAATGGCAAGTGGCTTCCAGGGCCTACAGGCAGGTTTCACACTAGACTGTCTCTCTGGTTAGACACAGGGTGTGTGTCATTGGATGAGGCCTGAGCTGTAGCTGAATCCATAGCTGCTAGACAGTGACATGCGTGGCCCGTGCTCCTCATCCTGCTCTGAGGCGTAGCTGGGAAAAGTCTGTGCACGAGTCACTTTTGTTGAGCTGAGGCTGTGACCTGGAAGGAAAGGAGTGGGGAGGGGAAGGAGACAAATCTCATGAATATTGTTATATTTTAACAATTGCAAATTGCACATATTCTTGATGTTAACAAGATACACTGATATTCCAGAAATGGTTTATCATTCATTTAAAAGACTATGGTAAGATATGTGTAAAGGGAGAGCTGATGTCAACAATAATTCTACAACCTATCTTGGGCTTCAAATATGTGTAAATAATATGGTGCTCCTGCAGCTTATATCCCCCCTCATAGACTTCTGGACACTGTAGTTTGTTAAGGATTGCTGGGAATTATAACTCTGTGCAGTACTCAGAATACTTTGGGGGGCATGTGCTCTAAATGTGCTTGAAAAGTATAGTTGGTACCTTTTTTGTTGGACCTGTTTCTGTAATGTTACAGACCGCGATAGATTTGGAAAAGGGTGTATTCTTGCTCCACCTGTCACCATGTATTTTTAAACACAACACTGGAAGCATGCCAAATGAATGGGGAAACGAAGGTAAATCTCACATAGATTTCTCCAGTTTGCTCTAAACTCATTGGTAGGTACCTGCCAGCCCTTTACATTTGTCTCAGAATAAATTACAGTCACAGAATCTTTTGCAGTTTCCCCTCTAGTCTGGAGCAAAGACATCTATAGCATGAAGCTTGGGTGATTAGGATGACAGGGCATTCTAATGCAATATTAGTGTTCAGCTTCCCCTGCATTCAGATCACAGAATTATTAAAGGTTGGATTAGTATGGCTCAGGCTTCCTCAACCTCGGCCCTCCAGATGTTTTTGGCCTACAAAACTAGCTAGCAGGACCAGTGGTCAGGGATAATGGGAATTACAGTCTCAAAACATCTGGAGGGCCGAGGTTGAGGAAGCCCAGTATGGCTGGTTCTACAAACATCTCATGACCATCTTGATCCAATCTGCTGGGGAACTGCAGTATAGAAAAGGTGATCTCATATTTTTGTCATTTAGTTGTGTCCGACTCTTCGTGACCCCATGGACCAGAGCACGCCAGGCACTTCTGTCTTCCACTGCCTCCCACAGTTTGGTCAAACTCATGCTGGTAGGTCATATAATAATCTCCTATAATTACTGCTTAAATCTACTGAAATTGGCAAGCCAATCAAATCCACAGAAGGAGACCACTCAATAATAGTTATGAGCAGAAAAAGTACAACAGAAAACGGTGGTATCAGGGAGTTAAACCAGAGACAGTACAGTGACTGCAATAATCAGACAGCGTTATAATAGTATACATCAAATGAGAATACACATACGTCTTAACAGTTTACTACCTGGGTGAATTAACCTTTGCTTTTGAAACCTTCAATGAAATATCATGGCTTAGATGTCTTTTGGCTTCAGGAAGCCTTTGTGTTAAAATGTAAACCAGCAGATGATTAATGAATGGGAAGTCATCAATCTATGCAGTTTGCTGGAATACTAGAGGCTGATTATAAGTTGCTTCTAATAGGTATTACTCTCCCACCAGATTCCACTTGCTGTGCTTATAATACGCCAGAGATTGCATCACAATACACTGTGAACTTGATGATGCCTCCTTTAGAAAGATGCCACCTGGCCTAAACTTTTGTGCTTGTTACTGCAGAAATGCCAGTGTCGTCCTGAAGATGTAAATCTTGTCCCCATCATCCTGACTTTTTAAATGTTCCCCAGTGGACTCTTGATGCAGACGTTTTATTTGTACTGATAAAGTTCATAAGGAAACAAGCAACTTTTTATTCCTCTCCCTCCAAAAACAAAAATGCACATTCAAGATATTGCAGGCTGGTTCAGTTCGTCACAAAACATTTTTACAATGCCTAGCCATAATTTTTAAGTGGGAAATTATTTGACGCCACCTACAAAAGTTCTATGAAGAATAATAGTAGCAGAATCTGGTAGTGATTAAGTAGTTATAAACATCTGAAACAGAGCTTTGTGTATTTGGTTTTACCTAAAAAGACAATAAAAGTTCCCAAATCCTAGGGTGGTGGTGGAGGCATGGTGGGGAGAAATGACAGTAGGTCATAGCCATGGTAATTGTTCACATATCACATGATTTCTCTGCACTTGACTGATGTGTTTATCACCCTGCCTTATGCTTTTTCTTGTCGTCAGGGCAGGGATTGAGAGCTTGTGGCCCTCTAGTTGTTGTAAGACTACAAATTCCATTAGCAGCAGCTAGCATGACCAATGGGCAGGGTTGATAGGTATTGTAGCATCTGAAGGGCTATAGGTTGCCTCTTCCCTGATCTTTTCTTCCACTGTCACCTGTAGCCAAACAGATTGTTCAGGCTTGCAATAATGCAACCTGTTTGGTAACAGTTAACATGAGTGTACACTCCATGACCCATGACTTCCTCATTCAAATGACCTTCAATTTAAAACAAGAACAAACAAACAGACAAACTAATGGTGCTGTTCAACTTTAGTAATTCCCAACAGATTACTGCTAAATGCAGGTCTTTTTTCATCTGGAACTCACTGGAACTTCTGGCACCTCTCAGGTGGGCGCAGGGCCGGATTTAGGTTTGATGAGGCCCTAAGCAGCTGAAGGTAATGTGGCCCTTTATATGTCCAGTTGTCCTTTGTCAACAACAAATTGTCGCTGGTTTTTTGTGTTGAATATATGCTATATGGTAATTTATGGACCTAATAGGTATTTAAAGCCATCTGCACATAACAAAATATGTATTTTATCAAAGTAATTGTTGAACTGAAATACAACATAGGAGCCTTCACAACACAAAACACTGTTGCTGTATGTAGGTTTTATTTTGTTTTTTAATCTTATATTTTGGAAATGTACATCCAGTTTTTTTCCCTTTAATTTTTTGGGGGGCTCCCCCAAGAGAGTGGGGCCCTAAGCTATAGTTTGTTTAGCTTATACGTAAATCCGGAACTGGGTGGGCGCCATTGACATTATAAGAGAACAAGGGAGACATTCATGGTGAGTTCCGGCACCTCTTTTTCTAGAAAAATAGCACTGGCTAAACTTACTATAACACAACCTGTTAGTAGACAACTTACAGTGATTTCGAGTTCATTCCCAGTGTAAAATTTCCGCTTCTAGCAGCCAAGCCATTTATAAATAATGCATACAACTGTTTTCATATAAAGGGGAAATGTAATACATGCTTGATTCATGAGTTTGTGTGACAGATAGTTTAGATCTTGTCAATAATTTAGCAGTATTTAGGAACAGGATTTTTGTTCCAATTGAGAACAGCACTTTTGTAGTCAGCAACCGGGAGACAAATGTTCCTTTTCAAGACCGTATTGTTTCACTGGGGGCTGATTTGGGGCTGGTAGGTCACCAGGGCTCTAAACTTGGTTCCAGTTGCTCCCGTTTTTATGTACACTTTGATAACACTCAGTCCCTGCAGGAATTTATATAACAAACAGCCAACTAATCAAAGTGACAATCGTAATTGTAATAATGGAAGGGGAACTGCAGGAGGCTGAGGCAGGCAAGGGCCCACAGCCAGATCCCTAGCTGGCCAGGTGGGGCTTGTTGGCTTGTTAGCTCTGAGTGGAGGGGTGTGATTTCTCAGCTGGAGTAGGCTTGGAACAGGTGAGGGTCACATGCCTTGTCAAACCCAGATGCTGCAATCAGCATGCAAAGCATAAAAGGGTAGCTGAGTGGAAGTGTTGGGTGTGCTTAACTACCCAAGCTGATGGACCTTGACTTGGCTGCTCCAGGACCATGCTTCAATTTGGACTTTGGACACATGGATTGACTCTGCGCTGGAGACTTTACAATACTGACTTGCTGCCAGGTAGGCCAGAGTCTGGGACATTTATATTGAAAATAAAGTGCCTGCACCAAATGAAGGAAATGGTGAAGCTGACCTCCAAAGCACTTTGTATTTATCACTCATAATTTCAAAGGAATTTCAAAGGAAGGTGTAACCAATCCACCTTAAGTTGTTTAATTGAAATGGTTAATCAATTTGCCATCAATTTTTAGAGAACATTTGGAGTGTTTATTCCTTTATTGTTGAGCCTTACACTGCAAGTCTTGGCATGTCTGTTGAGAGTCTCGCTGAATAGGACTTTCTGCTATGTGCCTGATCATTCTCACAGTTTACATTGTTGTTGATTAAGATGCCACCTTTTTCCTTTGTCAGGGACTCAACACAGCTTACAACTAAATTTTGTTTCAGTCCATTTATCTGTTTAAGGTGTTGTAAAGTAGGTTAGGTTGAGAGGTTTTAATTGGCTCAAGGTGACCAGGTGAGCTTTACAGGGAAGCTGGGATTTGAACCTGATACCTGAGTGTGTTACTATGTGCACTGGATAGGCTGTGTGGGGGCAATACAATGATACTTGGTATCAAAACTGGAATGCTAAAAGCAGGTAACCTCTTGAAAGTTCCAGAGGGCACAAAACACCACAGCTTGATTTTTGTGTGCTTCATTGTGTGGGGGCCACAGAGTGCTTTGTATTGGAATTGTGTTTGGAAGTCTGGTGTTGTACTTTTTCAGATGAAGCTAAATTTCTTCCATGCTTTCACCTCCATATCACTAAACTGGAGGAAGGGAACTTAATTCTGTGGTTTGTCTTGGGTGCCAAAATGTCTTGGGTCGGCCTTGATCCTACATACGGTAAATAACCTGCAAATTTGCAGCATTTTTATAATATGCTAATACTATTGTAATGTAATGGGAACACAGCTTGTCAGTTTATCAATCTACTTGTATCATCTAGACAGCTCTTTAATAGGGTTTTTTGGGGATGGAGGTGCTCCACTGGGTAATATCTTGGCTACCATCTTTTCTTTCTCTTTCTCTTTAAGTCTCTTGCAATTTATAAAAGCTGGGGGGGGGGGTGTTATGACCAAAGCACCGTAAGGTAAAGTGTCATTTTTATCTGAAGAGCTGATAGTAGGTTTTTTTCCTTTCATAGCTTGTGAATTTGTACTAAGAAAGAAAGATCTGTAGCAACTTCAGAGTCAATGGGGAATTTGGATTACAAGCTATTAAGGAGTTGAAAGAAGAACATTAATGGATATTTGAAGACTAAGATGAGAGCAAATGCTCCTGCTCATACAATCACTTAGATCTCTCTGGATTGTGAAAGTGATCCCTTCTGATCAGAAAAGTTCATAAAAATCTTTAAGAAAATTTCCATTATTACTGCAAATTCCTATATATTTGCAGAAAGGCATGGAAATAGCATTGCTACACTTTGGAGAAAGTGTGTTTCAGAGGTGCATCAAATTCTATTTTTTGTAGTCATTTTGTGAAGAAATGTGACACAAGGGGATGGGGGGGGGAGGAAGTCCTATGCCCACAGTTAATTTCCACTGGGACGAATGAAAACACTTATTTCCAGAAAATCAATTATTATTGCTGCTGCTATTAAGGACATAAAAAAACTTTTCATGAGAGAAAGTTTTCAGAACAACATACTCAGAATAAGCGCATATGAAATAATAGTTTGTCATGTATCCAGATTCTGATCCAAATGTTTTTTGGACCACAGCTATAGCATACTTAAGCAAGATCTGAAATCTTGTCAACATCCTATAACCTTCTTTGAAACATTAAGTGGCGGCTTGCGTATGTGTGTGGGTCATTATGAATCAAATATCAGTGAGAAACCTTCATATCAACAATATACAATTTATTGAAGTTAAGTTCATTCATTCAGCTGATATTGAATCATCATGTGATATACATGCACGTGTTATCTGATACTTTCTGGTCTTTATTTTCTAGTCTAAGGCTCATGAAAATGTGATGCCTTGCTTAATAGCCTAAGCTGTTCATTGCTTTATATTTTGCTGATGATCCTCTTCATTTTCAGTACTGATCCATTTGTGCCTGCCTGTATTGTGACTATATTTGATTAAATGTGGTTGTTTATGGCTAGTGGTAAGATTCAGCAGTAAGGAAACGCAGAATACTTTCATTTTCATTAAAACAACTGTTTGGCATTTTAGTCTGAAGTACGAAATGTGGCTGTGGTGTAAAATGAGCATGAAAAGGCAAAAGAGGAAGACAGTTATTGAACACTCTGGTAGGAATATAATGATTCACCCTTTGTGATAGTGCCTAGGGACTTCAGTTTATGGGCATGAACAAATAAGATAAAGTATAAAAAAAATGGGAAAAATAGTTTATATTGGAATGACCTCGAATGACCTGAGATGTGAAGGAAGATATAAAAGTAATGAAAGAAACGCAAACAAACCAACCAACAGAAAGTGATTGTTGTGCCCAGGCACAACCCAAGCAATAGCAAGAAAACATTATATGAATCAATGTATTGCTGATTTCACATCTAAGCAGATTTATAAGATAATTTTCTTTTATATCCTTGAAAATTACCTCTAGTACCTTGCATTCCAATAGGCACCTTTTACCAGCAGTGATGGATTTTTGATTTACTGTTCTGATAGTTCATATTACTTTCCCTTCGTCTCCAATCATGCCATTGTAATTAATCAGATGCACCCTTATCAACTGCTCTATATAAATACTTATCTATCCTATTGGATCTCCCTGTTGGTTGTGGCAATAAAATTGCAAGGTGGATGTAATATTAACATACTAATGTGATCTGCGAAATATTTCTCTGCTGGAAATTATTTACTACATAGTGAAGACCCGAGGAAGCTTTGGTAGTGGATTCCTGCAAGTTCAAGTGGGGACTTAGAAAGCTATGGATGGAAGGTAGTGTTTTGGCTGCTCCTTTCCTCCCTTCTCAGCGCTGTGATTCGAGGACCCGCCACCCGCTTGAGGATAAGAAAGACACATGGACGCAGTATATTAGGTTAATGGGCTTAAAAAGGCCACAACTTTATTGATTACAGCATGTGAGAGGTATTGGCTTAGGCATTGGATAAAACAACAGAGCGTGACTCCATCCCCTCAGGAAGGGGTGAGTCTAGCAAGGGTTAACCACCAGTAGGAGGAGCCTGTTGATGCAAATACAACTGTAAGCTCCCCCTGATGTCACCGGGGATTGTGCCATGACCCTAGCCACCAGCAAGGGCGTCAGACAGGATCCACGACTGCTGGACTCCTTTAACAGAATACCCATAAAGTGGAGGGGTAGGTGATGGCCACACCCTGCCCTCCAATACACAAACATATTCCAATGCCTAACTGCCAATACCTAAAAGTTGTGACAGTTTGCTATGAGGTAGGTGAAAAACCAAGTGGCTGGTGCCAATTTGCCAGTTGGATAAAAATTCCTACCAGGCCCCTTGGAAAACCAAGGCGACCAACCACAGGTCCATAGCCAGGTCAAGAACGAAGCAATGAACTAAAGGGAGGGTGGGCGATCCGTCGAAACCCAGAAGCGCAATGAGGGGGAAGCGCCACTGCGGTCGCATTTGAGCAGCTAAACACTGCCCCCAAGCCTCCCCCCGATTGGTTGGCTGCCAGGGGGCGTGGCGTGGCAGCAGGCACATCTGAGCAGGGGCCGGAACACCCCCTGCCAAACGCGGGAAACGGCTCCCGCTCACAACTCCTCCCCTCTGGGAGGAGGAGAGGCTCAACCAAGAAATGTGTTGGTGCTGTTAGCCTCTTGGATTTGGAGGGGGTAATCTCTCTGCTTCAAACAGAGAGGAAAAAGGGACTGATCTAGCTCAGGGACAGATATATGGGCATTTGTATATTTAAACATCAACTTAGCTTCCTCCTTTCTCACATCTACCAGTGTGTGTGTGTGTGCGCATGCGCGCTGGCATCAGCTGCTGTGAACGAATGGTTTTTTTTTTTTAAAAAAAATTTATTAAAAAATTTTTGTTTAAGTCAGAATACCAATAAAACAATACAATATCACATCTCTTAACATAGATCTTTTCACTTCTTTGGACTCCCTCACATCTCCCACTCCTGCGTTCCTGGTTATAATTTTATTCAGCAAATTTATCCCCTTATTTTTAATCTTCATCACAAATTTTCCAATGTTATATCTCAAATTTTGACTATCGTTTTGTTCAAATCTTAAAAAGTTTAGATATAACCAACATATTCCAAAATTTTTATCGTTTCTTAAATTTGTCTTATCTTCATAATTCACTTCCTTAAACTCAATGGTGCCCAGTTGTTTATACTCTAGCATCCTTTTTAACATTCATACAATTTACAATATTTTTGTAAATAAATCTTAAATTTCTTCCAATCTTCTTCCACCGTCTCCTCTCCCAGGTCTCGGATTCTGCCGGTCATCTCAGCCAGTTCCATATAGTCTATCAGTTGCATCTGCCACTCTTCCAGTGTGGGTAGATCTTGTGTTTTCCAATGCCTGGCGACAAGTATCCGTGCTGCTGTTGTTGCATACATAAAAAATGTTCGATCCTTCTTTAACACATTCTGGCCGACAATGCCCAAATGTGTGTGCGCATGCGCGCTGGCATCAGCTGCTGTGAACGAATGGTTTGTCTACTATCTATCCCCTGGCTATTGGATCTTATGACTTGGGAGAGAAGAGGGCTGCTACTTCAGCCAAGGATGTGACAGAAATTCCTTCCTGTCCTGCCCAGCTGCCAAATTAGCTTCACTTGTAACCCTGATGCAGACAGACCAAAGTGGCAACAGAATATATAGTTGGTGATGGGCTATGTGGTGTTCAGCATCTGCATTATCAGAAACGCTGCAAGGGTTTGATTGCACAAGCTACTCCTGGAGAAGTATAGTTGCAATCTTAGACATGCTTGACCTGAAATTCCTACTGACTTCAATGGGACTTTATTAAAATAATAGCATTTGTTTGTTTATTTAAAACAGTTCTACTTTAAAACCATTCAAAAGTATAGCGTAATAATTTTTAAAACCCTATTGATTTCATTAGTAGAAAACAGAAACTTTTGGTGTGTTTCCTGGAAAACATTGTTATGTTTGTGGTGTGTGATGAAATGGATCAGAACTGGCTGGTGCAGATATGCATCAGCATTAATATAATGGAACCAATTAAAAATGTCTCCTACTTCTCCCCAGACACTTCTCCCTTTTCAGATTTTTGAGGACTGCAGGCTTTGGAGAGTCCCTGGAGTGGTTTTTCTTCTAGTAAAAAATGTCTTTAGCTAGTAGTGTTAGGAATTCTCAAACAAACAAAGTAGTTGAGTAACCTGTTATAGAGCTGAACAGTTAAGCAGACAGAGGATGAAGCCAAGCCAACATTACAGCAGGTTCTTTACTCCCCATTCCGGCATTCACAATTTAAATAACAGACGTGAATTACCAATGTGCCTAATTTCCAATTTAATGTTGCCATCTGCAGGGATATCCTGTTCTTTATAAATTTATTGTGATGCATTCAACTAGGAATCTGAAGAGTAGGTCTGTGCAGCCAAATCCTAAATTGGGCATATTTCGCACCCTTGCCTTAAAGAGATGAAGGGTTTATCTTTTTTAACAGTAAACTCAATTCCTCTGTTTCTAAAATGCAGGATAGCAAATAACTTCTAAGGAAAAACAATTTTGGGCCTAGTTTTCTTAGGTTTTGTATGCACTGCCATTTTACAAAGTTTTGATTTTTGTTGTTGTTGTAAAACAGAAACGCCCTTAGATCTGCCTGTCTGAAATTTTGCCAGGTTAATTCTCTTGTATGTATGCAGGTTTCATGCACCTATGTTAAAAAGAAGACCCAGAAAGTTATGGCTGCTGGTGTAGTAAAAGCTTACTATTATGAATTGAAGCAACTTTCTAAATGGAAGTGTATTGGGAAGCTTTTAATGTTTCACATTTTATTATTTTTTATATTTTGCTGGAAGTCACCCAGAATAGCTGGGGAAACCCAGCCAGATGGAAGGGATATTATTATTATTATTTATTATTATTTATTATTATTATTATTTGAAACAAGCATTGTTATTCAAATTTGGAATTGTTTCCTATTTAAAGAAAAGTTGGTTTTCAAATATGGTTTTAGTACATTAGGAAATAGTAAAAAAGAAGAAAATGGTAATTCATCCTTTGCTATAAATAACTAGATACAACAGCAAATATACCCAGTATACTTTATGGATGCCAGTTTTACTCAAAGATTAAAAGCAAACAAAAACTACAGAGCATAAGGAAGGTCAGTTATGTAACAAAGGAGAAATAACCAATAATCCACCAAAATCACAATGAGCAACAGTTGCATTTACAGTTTGTCTTCTTGGAAAATAAGACTGTCTAAAAGTAATTCCACTATAATAACCATATTTCACTTTTAGTTAAAACCAAATCAATCGGAGAACAAAGCTAAGTGGTGTACTCAGCTGAATGCATCAGGCTGAGGCTGAAACAGCTGAAGTGTAGGATAACAATGCCATTAATGATAATGCACAAATGATTTCTACTGAAACAATACCGAGAAATTATTATAATGGAACTCAGCCCAATAATGACTAAACCACCTTGATTACTCAGGACATTGATTCGGCATGATCAAAACCATCCCACTTCCAACCTTAGTGGCTGTTGTTTTTACAGTTTCTAGCTACAGATTTTTACTTTTATTTTTCTTACCCTAGGAGTCAGCATAGCCCCAGGACTATTATGCATTACTGAGGGTTCTGCTCTGCCTTCTGTGTACTTCTGTGTCACTTACTCTGCAATTGTTGGTTCTCCACTGGCTTAGAAGCCAATAGGCTATTTGTTCTTTTGTAGGGTAATTTTCTTTTCTTTTCTAGTATGTCTTGAGCCTAATCATATTGTGCGGAATGACAGGCTAAGTAAAATATGGCTCCCCCATCCTCCCTCTTGGGCTGCTCCTTGTCTGTGGCACTTCCCACATCCTGCTCCTCTTCATTAGACAGAAACAGTCAGCCCATTCGGGATCATGGGACAAGTCATGACAAAAATATCCATAAATGGAGAGCCTACCACCTTTCTAGGTAAATGGTTCCAGTGTTGATCGGCTATTACTATTAAGATGTTTCTCCCAATGTTCCAAAAGGATACAAGAGGATAGCCAAAACCTATCCTCTTGTAATTTAAGTCTATTCAATGTAGTCCTGCCCTCCGGAATAGCAGACAAGAAGTATTTGCTTCCTTCTATGTGGCAGCAATTTGCATATGGGGACCAATTTGTGTATAGCATGTCTCTCCTTAGTCCTCTCTTCAGCTGTAATGGTGGTGCTGGAAACCCAGTGGATGTGCAGGACTTCAGTGCCCTATTTGGAAGTAAGTGGTTTCCAGGGGGAAAAGCCATTGGCAACGAGACCCAAGCTGTTAGTTTAAACAGCAAATTGTGTCAAACAGATTGAAACAATGAAACGGCAATTCAGGCGCACACAGAATTACAGAATTGTTACTGTTATCAAGAAATAAACTTATTTACTTATAGAAGTATTTATATACTGCTCTCTTGCAAAACATCAAGACAATGTACAGCAAAATAAAACCTTTAAAAGCAACACAAAACAATTGCTAAAATGGCTGGCTACGCCAGAAAAACACACACACAACAACAACAACAACAACTGCATAGGCCTGTCAGCAGAAACTTGCATTTGGAATCATGGACTAAGATATAAACATAAATGAGAATATATGATGTGAATTCGGACTGTCAGAATCTACAAGACTTTGTAATATAAATAGTTAAATTGGGCACCTTTTTGTTGTTGTCCAAAACCCCAGTATCACAGATGTCGCCTCAAGGGACATTTGAGAAAGCAAACCTGTAGTGGGTTTCAGATGACTGTTTCTAATAGTCTGAAAATATAATGCAACTATACATTCTCAGGTTGTTACCCTGAAGGAGAACGTTGCTAATTAAATAGTTTTACATTATATCTGGGCTTTTTTCTGGGTGCCTGTTTTTTGTCTTATTCTATTACTTAGATTTATTTTTTTAAATCTACAGTCTGATAAGCTAAGCTAACGTCATGGTTTTCAATAAGGAAACCTTCAGGTCCTGAGTATAAATTTCCTAAGAATCTGTCCACATTTTCCTTTGCCACCTGCTTTTTTCCAATATGTTGTCTTTGCCTTTTCCACAGCAGTCACAAGTAAAAAAGATGGCCCATCTGTTAAATGCTTTTGTCTACCCACTGACAACCAGAATATGTATTCTGAAAGACCAGGGAGCGAAAGGATACAATGACATGTTTTGGTTTTTGCTATTACAGCAGCTTGCAATAATTCTCAGAAATTAATATTTATCATGTATCCACTCACTGATTATGAATCAATTTGTGTGATTACCTTTATTTCAACTAAAGTAATGTATTTAGGTATATAATTATATGAAGATAAGCTGACTGTTAACAAAGCACTTCTTCATGCTAAAATCCAATTACTACTTAGCATAACATTCAAATGCGAGTGTATTTTTAAGCAGTGAGTTTTGAAGCTGGTGGGGTTTTCAGAAAGCTTATCTGCAAATTCTCTTTCAGTACAAAATAAAATATGCCACTCAGTCAATTAGATGCAGCCTGATCCTATATACATCATGTGAACAGTGACTTAAAACAGTGTTGCTTCGGTCACATCAAATGTGAACCATGACTCTCCTGCACTCCCTTTAAAGCCAAGGTGGAGAACCTGAATGAAGCTTGAGGCCAGTCATGCGTCTCTCACCAGCCCTCTGTTCTATAGGCTAACTCCTATTTCATGCACTGTCTCTCTGGAAACTGTTTTCTTCAATGCAAGAGGCAGAGTTGGGATGGAGTAGCCCGGGGGGGGGGAAGTGCAACTCTGCACTGCTGCAGGTTCTGGGACTGTCCATCATTAGCTGTAACCCTACATCACCTGTCATCAATGCCTGCTGTAGAACAAACCACTACAGCCTCTCAGGTGCAGAGGGATCCATAACATAAATGATTCCATTGTTGCTGAAAGGCTTTCAGTGTTGTATGTCACCTCTCATTTGCTCTCTGTTCCTATCCCATCCCAATCCTCCTTTGCTTTTCTATGCCACCCAATAGGTCGTGTCCATTAGCGATGCAATCACACTACTGCACCACTTTGGTTTACACTGCTGTATGCTCCTTTCTCACTTACTTTTGGCCATGTGGTGTTGCTTTTGAATGTCTTCTATCCCTACTGTTGTGATAAGTGGTAGTGAAGAGTATTTGGCTATCAGAACTGAATAATTGTCCAGGGGGGATTACTTCCAGCATGAAATACAATGGTACCAAAATGATATCAAGGTCTGTGCTAGACAAGACTCGTTGGAGACAGCATCCTACAGTGCAGGGGCCACCACTAAGCAAGCTTTTTCTTTGGTAGCCACCCTCTGCACCACAGATGACAGGACACCCCAAAGTGCATGTGTTGAGGAAATCACATGGCGAGACAATGAGTCCTTCAATATCTTTGTTCCCAGCCATGAAGGGTGCTAAATGTCAAAATGAGCACTTTGAATTGAGTCTGATGATGAGATGGGAGCCAGTGGAGTTGACAAAGCACAGGCAAAATGTGAGCTCGTAACACCCAGTCCCATTTTATAGTCTTGCAGCTACATTTTGGACTAATTGTACTTTCATACCATCTTCAAATGCAGCCCCAAGTATAACACATTACAGTAGCCTAATCTGGACATTTTTAATACTTGGGTCTGAGGCCAAGCTATTTTTGCCTAGAGCTTCTCCTTGTTTATATTTATTGCTTGGTGCTGACAAATCCAACCTAGGCTGGAAAGAGACACAATTCTCCTGGTGGTGTTGCTTTCTTAAATGACTCTTCAAAGAGACACTTAAAAAAAGAGACCCTGAAGAGGAGAGCCTGGTTTATAGTGCATATACTAACTTTTAGATAATGAAGAGATATATAAACATAGAGCTATGATGTGACACACAGTTTACCATTTTATTACCTATAATTTGTCTTCCTGGGCCTGCATTGGTTTATTCGTGCTTTTACTGCTTACAAGTAATTCCCATTTGTCCTGTCTTCCTACAAATGTGGCAACATTATTGTTACTTTGAATTCTAATATTTACAGATTAGTATCATGATTCATTAATCAGTTATTCTTAGTGGAGTCTCAGGTGCCAGACCAGAGTACCCTCTTAAAGTCCAGGACTGACTTTATTTATTTATTTATTTATTTACTTATGAATCACCCAAGGAGGCTTGCAATAATTAAAATCACAGTGACTTAATTAGTGCAGCACAGCAACAAAATAAAAATATAGTAACAATAAAAAATAGGCAATAAGAGACAGCATGATAGCTAAGATGCAGAGTTCTATGAAATCACTTCAGTGTAGCAAATTAAAAGCTTGCCAATAAAGTGTTCATAAGGTGGTGGAAGGCAATCAGAGACGAGGCTATCCAAAGCTCCTGAGACAAGTTGTTTCACAATACTGGTGAGGCCACTGAGAAACCCCTATCACTTGTATTACTTTATTATTATATTATTTTGGTCACCTTTTACAGTAGAATGTCTCAAAGTGACTTGACAAAAAATAAGATACAGCAAATGAAGGCAATTTAAAGCACTGACAATACAAGATACGTAAAATGCTCCACCAATAATAAATTAATAAGAACCAAGTCCTACGCACCACACTGAAAGATGAACACCACCATATTGTCAGCATCTGTCTGTCTTGGGAGATGATGGAAGGATGTGCCTTTGAGCATCAAACCATTGATCTAATTTCCCTTTTACATTTTCACAATGCCCCCAACCTACCACTGCTCTGGTGAACATTGTGGGGAATTTAAAGCAGCGGCCAGATTCAGTTGCAAACATGGCCACTGCAACAAGGTAAATTTGCCATCAGAGGAACAGGCCCAACAGAGGACATTTTGCTCAGGGTTTCCTCAGACTTGGAGCCCTGATGGTGGTAATGAAATACATTGGTCAATAATGACTGATTTGATGCTTTCTTAGTAATGTGCCACTTAGATTAGCTTGTACCACCTTGGATGTATTTAAAAAATGTAAAACTGAAAATATAAATTAAAATATCACAGCTTAATCCGCTGCACGTTTATTCAGAAGTAAATCCGATCAAGTGCAGTGAGGCATACTTCCAGACCAGTGTATTATGTGGGGTGGTGGTGGAGATTCTGTGGTAATTGCTTTACCAAATCCGCATCAGGACATGGCATCCTTCTTTCTACAAATAATGTTTAGCCGCCACCACTTTTAAGAATCACATATATTCTGGAAATTCCTACTGATAACACTGTCTTAGCCGTATCATCAAACTCAACTTGGTTTTACTCTAGGCAAAGTTCTTTGACAATTTTAGTGTTCTTGAAGGATCAAACTTATGTAGTAAAAGTGGAAGTTACTGCATTTACAGCAACGTGATTGATGGGACCCACTTGTGAACAACTTTGGATCCAACCTAATGGTATAATTTCATGATCTGCTACATGATCTGCACAATCATTTCCTGTTTGTGGTACCATATCATATGATTAATTAAGCTTTAGGTGGCAGTCATTTGGAGCCATCCATCTTCCTTCACAAAGGACATCCTCTCTATTTGGCAGCTGTTTAACTCTGCATTTCTGGTGCGTTTCTTTGAGCACAAATGAAAGCTAGCCTTTAAAAGGTACAACATGAACTGATAGAAAAATGCATCCCAAGACAGACACATACTGTGCTTGCTAGCAATCAAAAACTCACTTTTCAAAGCACTGTCTGTTGAGTCATACTTGACTCGCCTCTAAGTACACTCGAACCACTGATACAAAGAAGCATGACAGTAGAGTCAAGACACAGTTTAAGCAAGCTCTGTCTAATTCATTAATTGAGATTCCAGCCAGATATTTACCAAGCTTTCTTTACACTGCCCGTGGCTGATACAACTGGTATGACATTTTGTTTTCTGTGTTCTCTGATACAGATTAGCTAAAATGCGAGCAAATGCTGTTGCACATTCTGAATCAAAGCCTAAATTCATGCAACAGCACTTGTGTCTTCCTTCCTATCAGAGTTTTCCTTGCCTTTCTCCCCAACGTCGAAAATTTAAACAAACTCCTTGGGGACAGAGCACTGGCCTTCCCCCCCCTTTTTTTTCATTTATGAAACACTGTAAAGTGCCATATACATTAATTGTGCCAAATAAATAAACTCATTCTTTAAACAAGAATTAGCTTAAGGACCAAAAATGTGGAACAATCGTGGTTGTTCTTCAAGAGTATTTTTTATTATCTGTAGAACAAAGGATGCATGGTACAAACACAATATAGCTCCTGGAGCCATTTACATTATCTGGTACCAAAACAAGGAAGGTATGGAAAACAAAAGTGCATTCTGGTAGGTTACTAATTAAGTGGGAAGTCTATGCTATATATTCTCTTACCTAATGTATACAAGAAGGAAAATACAATTCTATGCCCACTAACAAGGAGTAAGCCCAGTCGAAATCATGCGTAGACATGCAAAGGACTGTGCTGTAACCCACTCCCTGAAATCCATGGAACTAAAAAATGCTTAAATTTTCTGGATCATGACTTAACGCTAAAAAGAAAAGCAATAAATATACTTTTAACTGTTCAGGACAAGGCAACATAATGCTCAGAGGGAGTGGTGTTCTCTCACACTTGTCCATGAATCATGGTAAGATGTGCTGAGGTTAAGGATAAGGATAAGGGAGAAATCATTTCATTTCACATTTTAATGTGCAGTTACTTAACTTGTACTTCCTAAACCAAATCAAACTATAACACAGTGATCTTTCAAAATCTTCACCCCTTTAAAAATGCATATAGAAGTCTTATATGATGGAATAGTGCACAAATATACTTATCTAATATATACATGTAAAAATAATAAGCAAAATGCTTTATATTGAGCTAAATTACTTACAAAAATGTGTATATTAGAAAAAAGGAACACAAACTGCTGTGGAAATGGGGTGAATTTAACTGAGAATTGGAAAAAAGAGAAACAAAAAATGGCAGTCACCCATCCCTAAGACAAATTTCAGCATGTATATGAAGTTTTTGACCACCAAAGGGCACTTGGGCTCTGTCAGCCATTTTGGCTTGTCAAACTTTAACTTAAACATCTATAGGTAAATGGAATTAGATTATTCAAATCTGTAAAGTTCAATAGTTAC
Organism: Podarcis erhardii; assembly: GCF_964252035.2. NCBI lineage: Eukaryota > Metazoa > Chordata > Lepidosauria > Squamata > Lacertidae > Podarcis > Podarcis erhardii. The sequence goes on along the minus strand of NC_138499.1, from coordinate 54,222,867 downwards.
AAACCAAACCCAAAATCCACCAGGATTATTGATTTTCAAATAGGTGGAACTTGGGCTGTCCTGGCTGAACTGAGCTGAGGCTATGCTGGTTCAGTTAGGGTTCAATCAGTGAAATTTAAGCTGACAGAAATTGTGCCGGCATAAATACCCCGAAAGGGGCATTCCTGGGGTGTGAGGGGTGGTGAAAAGGGGCAAGCAGAGACCTATACATATTTCAGCTCAGTCATGTGACCCGATTACCCAATAGAACTAATGTAGGCAAAAAGGCTGGTGTAAGTCAAACTCTATTTTAAAGTTTCAGGTAGGTAGCCGTGTTGGTCTAACGCAGTCGAAATATATATAAAAAAATTAAAAATTGTCCAGTGGCACCTTCATACACACTTTCGTGTGTATGAAGAAGTATCTGAAGAAGTGTGCATGCATATGAAAGCTTATACCAAGAACAAACTTAGTTGGTCTCTAAGATGCCACTGGACAATTTTTTTTTTTTAAAAAAATTATATTTCGATTTTAAAGGTTTACTTTCCCTCTCCCAGGCAGCAGGCTGCCTCAGCTGGCAGTATTTCCACTTCTGAATGGACTTTACAGTAGGGTTAACTTATGCTCACTTAATTTTGGGATTGCCTTGCCCATCAGAGTAGACCTATTGAAATCAATGGACATAAGTTAGTCATGACTGACTGTGATTTGGTAAGATGCCAAATGGATATACACTTTTCCAGATAATAAAACTGATACCGAAGTGAAATTGTTTTTTATTTGGGCTTATTTGTCAAGGTTACTTTTGTTTTTGTTCCTGCTTCAGATGGTTTCAAAAATATGACCCGATCTTCCATTCAGGCCTTCTATTCACTGAACTGTACTTATCTACCAGACAGTGAAAAATAGCTAGACTGTCCAACCCTAGGGTGAGTCATCCAACTGCACGCCACAGTTTTAGGTAGAAAACTTCGTGCTAGTTTGAGAAGAGAGTTAACTGCTGTGGAGTCAAAGCCACAGTTATTCAGGTGTAAGTTTCACTGCATTTCATGGTATTTACCAGATCATAGAGGATTGCAGCTTTTAAATGTTGATTTGTTATTTGAAAGTAATTATATTTTCTTATTTGGCTGGCAAAGCTATTGCAACATTAAAGATTCTTTATAATTGTCCGTGGAGATGACAAAAGAACAGCAAATCTGAAATGAAAATATTTGATCAAGGCAAAGCATTCTGCAGACCTGTAATCAACCTAACTTCAAATGAATAACCTATCCAGTTATTACCATGGCTTTAAAATGTCCTCATCCAGCCCAAGCTCTTTGGGCATCACAAGTCTAAATGCATAAGCAAGAAATAACACATATGGACACACACACTTCCATTATAAGATCTGTCTGAAAAATATGATTATTTTGAATCCATAAGTGAGCACTGTCCTCTCCTCCAACTATGTGCTTTCATTTCTTCCAAATAGCTACTGTTGCTTTCAAAGTCCCGCCCCCCCCAACAGCTTGCAATACACAGTACCTCCTGTCCCCAGGACCTGGGAGCACTGAAATCATACAGCATTTATGATAGAAAGAAAGCTTTCAGCAGAAAATGCCTGATTTCTATGGCTAGCTAATTAATCTAAGGAAAGACAAAGTCAGAAGCAGTCATTGGTAGCACAAGAGGAACAATGGACCAAGTACTTTTGTGTTCTGTCAACCTTGCATATGTTGCAAGGTGATATTCCCTTCTTATTAAATAAACTGAAATGTATTGATTTATGTGCTTCTGTTTACTTGAATCCCCTTAAAAGTGGCAAAAGATGCAATATTTATAAAAGCAATGTAGCAAGAAAGTGTTTGTTTTATTCTGCATTCTTATTTTTAAAAACATTACACATGCTAAAGACTGCTGCCGGCAATAGTGATTGTTTCTCCCCAAGTTTAGCGTTGGTTTCTACAAATTTCAGGGGAGACAACGCATTTGATTTTATTATTTTATGTTATTTAATGGATTGCTGGCACACATGATATGTAACAATAGAAAATGGAATCCACAGAGTCCTGTTTTGTGGCTCATGTATGCTTATTGGTCCATTTGAAACCAATGGAGAACACTGTGGCCAATACCCAGTGCACTCTCTTGAGCTACACAGATTTTCTCTTACTGGCTCCATCTGAGGAAATTTATAATCTCTCTCTAAGGTTCCTCATAAATTGCCAGCATGGTCATCACTTGGGCAAAATTTGGCTACCCTTTTGCTAAGCAGTTTGCTACTTCACACCTTTGAGAGCTATAATCAACTTGCATTGTAAAGCCAGCACAATAGGCACATTTCCCCCCTTCGTTTATGACTGAAGCCTCAAAAATCTTGATGACTGGCTATAATTTTACAATACTCTGGGGGCATGTTATATCACCTCATTTCAATTTTAATATTTTCAGGATGATGGGAGAGGCGCATGAAATAAAATAACACAGAGAACTGTTTAGAAGAAAAAGATCTACAAGGTGGAAACTAGAAACAAACAAGCATGAAACCATTTTAACTATGATCAGATACCTCTAATGTGTACAAAGCTTACAATTCATGCATACAACAGGCCGCCCATGCGGACCAGTATTACAGATACATTACCTTTGCACAAACATTAGCCCATGTATCGAATGTCTCTGTCACTGAAGTCCACTGACTTGGAAGTTATTGCAGCCATTTTCTGCCCCTAATCACAATGTATGTGTTAAATGTGGTATTTACTAGCAGAATGCAAACATGGGAATGACAGCCCGAGTCCCAGCACCTGTTTTCCTACAATGCTTAGCATCCTTTATACAAATAGCACTCTGTGAGAGTGGACCTTTACGAGGTGCCAACTTGGATAAAATATTTGGAGGTGAGGTAAGCCCCACACAACTGATCACATGATGTGGTGTATGCAAAACATTTCAATGGGAATACCCATCAACTTTGGAGGGGGCCCAATCCCCTCAAATATTTTATTTCTCAGAGAGTGAGAAAAGTGAGATTCAAGAGGTAAAATACATAGGTAAAAGGTGGTTAGGCAAGTTGCTATATAGTTAAGTCAGTGATGATAGAATGTTGGGTTTAGGATATTAGAAACAAGATTTGCTTTTTTACTAAATAACTATTGTTTTCCATAAATATATGAATGTGCTCCAGTCTGGGTGGATTATAGGAATAACGTGTCTCACCCTACATGTTAGCTGTGAATACAGTGTTAACCATACAGAGGATGTCTTACTATCCCCTGTAACTCTACATGTTGTCAATACGTTATTCTTGAGAGGAAGATTAAGGGAACTCTGAACTCGGTAACTAGCCAAGTGAAATTCCTAGTGATTTCCAGAGCTGGGGCTTGCTGGGAAGCCGTGAAACATCAGAACACTGGAAATATTTTTGGCATCTAGTAAATATGTCAGAGAAATGTAATTTTTGTTTGCTTGCTTTCAATAGGTGCCTTATGGTGAAGTTTAGGAAGTCCCACTTGATGAGATTTTTATTGTTGTTTATTACTATTAATACACTGTTTGTAGATGGATGGTTGTTACAACTGGCCACCTATATCTTCTCCTGGAACAGGGTGCATACCCTGTTTGGGAGAGAAAGTGAACATTTCTACTAGCTGGAAAAGACAAGAGTTCTAATTTTCATTTCCGGCTGACTATATGCATCAGTAAACTTAAGAGCTCCCAGTGTTGAAAAATTTCTTTCAGAGAGATAATGGTCCCCTGCTGCCTACGAATCTGAATATTATATTACTGACTTTTAATGCAACAGCATGTGCCAACTCTGTGGGTATTACCCATACTGTAGCAAATAAATGCTTGGGGCAATTTCATGCTGGGTGATGATATTGGGGAAGGGACCATGAACAGTCAACCATTCCACAGAGTTTTCCTGATAGTCTCAATAAGACTTTCTACTCAGCATCTATTGTGTAATTTTCTAAATCTCTGTTATTTATTAGCCTTTCACTAAAAATAAATATAGCCATGTAAGGCAAACACATCCCAGTTTGCTGAAAACCTTTCATATAGATGACCAGTAGTTTGAGCAGTAATATCCTGCTTTTATTTGAGAAGAAAGAATCAAGTGGAGTTGTTCATATGAAGCACCCAGTTCACAACTAATGTTATCTCCATGGTGCATCAATTTTCTGTTGTTCATAATATGTCTCCAGGTCAGGTATGTATGAATCAAAGCTCTGGTACAGCAATCTATCTCTGGATCTGAACCCATGTGTACATGGTGCAAGTCAGTTGATTTAATTTGTTCATGTTGGGGCCAATGAGCATGCCATTTACGCTACCAGCTGGAAAGACCATAGCAGTGCAAAAAATGTATTTGATTTTTTTAAATCAGTCTTTTATTTGCATGACTGTGGTAGTACAAAAACAAAACATGACCATCCTCAGTGTATCCATTTCCCTAGCATTGTCCTTTTGGAGTAATGTAATAAGTATTTATGAATGTAATGAGTGGATCATCATGTGATAATTAAGAGAACTGATTCAGGTTTGCTTAAAGAAATCAATACAGTATTTTTTTAAAGGATGCTTTGCAATATACATTGGAAAGTGGAACACAGGCAAAACAAAGCACTTCTGTTATGGTATGAAAAAAGAGAGATAAAAAGAAATGCATACAGAAGAGCTTGCCTTACAGTGCTATTTCTCAAAACAAAATACTGCTCTGATGAATGGAGAATGAGACAGTTGACAAGACGGATGATAGATTTCCATTTCCTAACCTGAAACACATCATTTCATCTAGGGCAAAGCATCTGGGACATCAAAAGCTGACTGAGGGATGATGCACCAAGTCTCTCTACAAATAAAAGCCTTGAAAAAACTGCTTAGGTGCTGATTAATTATATATTGGGCATCAGCAGTGAAAAAGGCCTACTAAAGCCTGTATGATCCTGTAACATTGTCCCCAGAAGCATTGTTGAAGAGGAAAAAAAGATGGTAACCAATGGGCAGCCATAGTCCACCCCCAAATATCCCTGGGAATGAACTATCATCATGCACAAGAGTACCTATGGCAAGAACATGGAACACCTAGATCTGACTGGCAGTGGCTCACCAGGATTTCAGACAGGGAACATTCTCAGTCCTTCCTGGAGATGCTGGGGATTGCTTTGCTTGCATGCAAAGCAGTCACTCTGCCACTGAGCTTTAGCTTTTGCTCATGGGATCAGAAATAAAAAATGTTTCATTTTCAACAGGCTTCTATGGCAATATGGAAAAGCAGCAAAACATGGTCTACTAGAGTCATACTTGGTGGGTTTCTATTTTACTTCTTATATCAGGTACCACTTGTTGATATTATACTTGAAAATGTACCTTAGCATAAAACAAAAACAAGTACCTTTGTAAATTAAATTTATATGGAGTAGGAGAAATGCACAATGTTGTTAAGAATTAAATGAAGTATTTTTCTCTTAGGAAAGGAACCAGCCAAGCAAACCAATAAAACATGAACAGAGTTAAACAAGATTTGATAAAAGGTAATCCAATGAAGATACGGTAGAATAACCTCACTTTTATAACAATTCATCTTTAAATAATGTCCTCAACTGTATAGCTTGCAATGCACACATAAAAATTCAATTTTGCTTAAATGTGTCATTTATATCTCAGCTCAAACTTGAATAAATGCTCTACTTCTCAAGACTTTGTGTCACCAAACCTGAGAAATAAGTACAACTATACTTGACAAATATGCTACCTTGCCTATGCTCCTAGGTCTTTATTTTATGTTTATAATTTATTTATGTTTTCCTAAATCATCATAAAGCCAAAATACTGGGCCTATCCTTGTGTGTGCCTTTTGTACTGATGCTGGTTTCCAGGTTACTTAACATATGATAAACAAGACTATAATGAAGATGTTCTATTCCTCCATTCAGAGAATATACTTCTCTCTTGCCCTAGAAATGGGATGGAGATGGAGAGGATGACCAGTTTATTCTGTTTCCTTTCTACTGAACTTGCAGAGCAATCCAAGCCTCCTTTTGTGGTTGTTTTTTTTTTTGGGGGGGGGGGTTGGATTGGACATAGATATCCTCTTCCCAACTATTCAGGCTAAGCCATTAGTGCATTATCCCCCCTTCCACCTGCCAAATGTGAGTGGTGTGGTGTGGGGAGTGCCACAAGTGAGATGCGCACTGGCAGCAACCATGGAAGGCCTTAAACAGGGCATTCTGGGGAGAGGGAGGGTCTAGCTGGCCTGAGATCTATTGGATCTGAACAGGGCTGGACTCTGGTTTCAAATTTCAGCAGCACCCTTTGCGTGGCCCAAATTTGGCACCCCTGCCTCTCACCTTCCTTTCTGCTCAATTTACTGTGTCATCGTAGCGATGCCCTGCGGTGTCCCCTATACCTGGTGCCCCACTGCAGTGGAACCAGTCACACTGCCTAAATCTGCCTCTGATCTAAAGCTGGTCACACAACTGTCGTACAATGGCATTAGGTCCATTTGCTGAACCATCTCCCAACTGGTGCAGCCATGCAAGGCAGGGTTGCTGATGTACCACTAGTGATAGCAGTGTGAGTGCGTAGAGTGGGAGGTTGAATCTAAGGAATCCTTTTTTGTTACTGTTGCTGAAAAGTATATTATATAACCTGTAAAGTCTCACTCTGCATTTCTGTATCTTACTGTCCTCTGGAATATGCGGAATAGCATTGCCAGACCATGTGAAGCAAAGAAAGACTTTATACAACACATTTTGATGTGCTGTCTAGTGACAATATTATGATAAGATACCAGGAAGTGCATGTAAAAACCTAAAAACAAAAGTCTGCTGGACCACTAAGTCCAGAATCCTCTTGTTCACTAAGTGGCTAGAGAAACCTGAGGAGACCCCTCCCCCCAAAAAAAATATCCTGTGAGGCAAGGGCATGAGATTGAGCAGCTGGAAGTCACTCAGCACAGACTATTATGAAAGATGTATTCCCTAAACTTTCAGTATGATTTGTCAAGACAAACCAGTTTCATGACTTAAGGCAGGCATAGGCAAACTCGGCCCTCCAGATGTTTTAGGACTACAACTCCCATCATCCCTGACCACTGTTGTAGTCCCAAAACATCTGGAGGGCCGAGTTTGCCTATGCCTGACTTGAGGTTTGGTGTTAACTTGTTTCAAAGAAATCATAGTTACATTCAAAGGTTCAAATGAAACGGCACGCTGTGCTCACCTAAGAATAGAAACAGATGTATCTGAAGCCTTCCTTCCAAGGAGAAGTGGGGTGGGGAAAAGAAAGCATGTGCCCATCACAATGAACCATGGTATATCATAATGCCCAAAAGCAACCATACTGAAACATTTTATATTGTTTCAGAGTCACAGTAGGATGAAGGAATAAATTTAGCAGTTTCTGTGAATATGAACACACAGTGGATATGCCAAAATGATGAATGCCCCTGCAATTCTGTTAACACACTTTAATTTGCAGAGAACTACAGATGCGCAAAGGAAATGCCCACAGGATTAGCCTACACGAGGACTGAACAGAATGACTCAGGCAAGTTTTTTAATGTTTTGTAACGGAATGCTTTTTTAAAAAATAAAGAAAAATCAAGTCATGATTTTGCAGCAAGTATTCATTCCCCTTTGTATTTTGTACTTGGGTGAAATCATTAAAACCTTATATTTTATTTTATTCAACAATGAAACTTATATTAACACTTACATGCATTGGTAGCAGATTTCAAAATGATCAATTTCAGAAATAATTACAAAAATACAAGAAAAGGTCTTAGTAATGCAACTAACAGCTTGAAGAGCAGAAATTAAAAACTAAGGGTGTGATCCTAAACATAGATCCACAGGGATGAACAAGTAAGGATGTGGTGGATCTCTAGCTCAGCCAGCAGATTCCCAGCTCACCAAGGTGGTACTGATATACATCCCCCAACCCTGGCTTAGCCAGAGATACACCACTGTAACTCCCTCATCCTGTCTCAGCTAGATAGAGCTAAGCCAGCTGAACAGATATTGGCAGAACGTCATAGCATCAGCACTTAAGTAAATATGAGGCAACTAAATTGCCTGGTGGCACTGTTTGAATAAAAAACTTTAAGGCTGGACCAAAAGTATTAATTTCATTAAACATTTCTATTGATAAATATCGGAGTAAAGGGTTTAAGCTGTACTCTAATCAATACAAATAGCATGAAGGAAATTTGGCTTGGATATCAGATTTATGGACTTTGAAAGTCATCTAATCTCCCTTGCTGTATTATACTGTATTGTTTTAATTATTGTTTTTATAGTAGTTCTGATTTTGTGTGGAGTGCCCTACCTGGGTGGATGGAGCAGCCAAGTAATTTTCGTTGTCCCCGAGAGGGGACATTATTATTATTATTATTATTATTATTATTAGGCTATGAAGTAGTTTTTATTTATTTCTCCAAATGGCTATGAAGTAGTTTTTATTTATTTCTCCAAAGAAATCCACATTCTGTTTTATTTTTTCTATTCAAAACATTAAATTTTAGAGTCATTCATTAAGAAAATAGGGGCCAAAGCAGGCTATGGGTGGTAGTTTCCCTTACCCCCATCGACTTTGGCATTCTAAATGATCGTACTGCCATAGAAAGTCAACCAGATTTTAAACACAAAGAAATTGAATGGCTCTGACAAGTGAGTGGAAAAGCTAGCTAGCTAGCTAGGTAACTATGGAGAAAGGTTATTTCTGCTTATTACTACACTCATTTAGGAAAATAGCATGCAAGCTGGTTAATTATTAAAGTGCACCTCAATAATGCATTAAATGTTTGCAGGAAAACTCCTAAACCTGTCTAGAAAAGGCAAGTTAACAGATTTATCCATTGAAAAAAATGTATACATGCCTATGTATTGCACTTATGCAAATTTTTGAGCTGCATTCGAACAATTTCTTGTGCAGAAAAAATTTGCAATTACATGATTGATGTAATGGATAATAAAATATCTGGTGTTGGCACATACAAGTGGTGAGCTAGGCCTGTTAGTATTTCTATGTCATTATGATATATTTATTCACTTCCTTGTGCCAAGACTCTTAAATCCTTTCATCATCAGTTTGAGCTTCATTCCTTTACTTACTTACACACACACACACACACACACACACACACACACAGTATGAAAGAGGATTTGTGTATTTTACAGATCAATGGGGCATACTCCCAGGTAAATATATATAGGATTGCAGCCTAAATTATTCATCTTAGCCAATTTTCAAACCAAGGAATCAGCATATCATTCCTCTTCACCAAATGGAAATACTGTTTTATTTCAAATGAGTTACAGAGAAAAGAAAGGAAACAATTTAACTTGCCTTGATGCTCACATAGTGTGTTTACTTTAGGAGTCTGTTCTAAAAAAATGCAGCGGGTTACATGATCAGTTGAATTCATGGTATAAAACCACATGCTTTACCATACATACATGTGAATAAAGGCTACCTGCTGAGGTTAATTTAAGGGAAACAATATTTTTCAAAGGGAAACAAACATCCTTTAAAAACAACACTACTACACTATCAAAAACAGTTAAGTACTCCCTTGGGCAATATAACCCATATGTCCTGTATTTTCTGAAACCAGTCCCTGGTTTTAAAATTGACTGCATAAACATATCTTCAGCATATATATATGTACGTTGTCATAGTTCATGTGAATTGAACAAAGAATGTGCATGAACAATAGTGATTTGCCTAGTCACATGAAAGCACACAGAATGTAAACAAACTGACTGATTAAATTGAGTATTTCATGAATTGCCAGTAACTGATCATAGTCTCCAAACTGTCTTGCAGAGTGGGTTTTTATCCAATGGTTGTTTTTTTAAAAAATATATATATTACAACCATGTACATTAACAGAGCAAAGTACTAAATTCTGTGTTGACATAACCAATTTGTGAAATTACATGGAAGCTATTATTCTATGAAAGGTTTATCGGTGACATTCTCTTTATATCCCTGTGCAGTTATAACACTCCTGAATATTTAGCATACCATGGGATCATGCACTCTCTTCCTGATTCCTTTTTGGAGCACAGATTTTCATCAACTGTTACACGAATCACAACACTGTCATACAGGGCCAAGAGCTTAGGGAGAATTTGGAGACTGCTTTTTAAAAAATTCATCACGAATAAGTAATCATTCACAATGTGAATTTTTAAGCCAGGTTTGAGGACACTGAAGCCTCAATTGTTCTACCATCAAATCAAATCACCACACCAGAAAGTCATGAACCTGTTATTATTGAAGGAATTATTGATATTACTGTGTATATAGGGCACCCTTCTTTTGACGAGTGAACCCAGGAATCAACTGAGAGCAGATTACTGTCCAATCAACACAGTGGTGAATTCAAGATATTTCTTAATGACTTTTCAAGCATTCCTATGAAGAAGGACCTCAGAGGATGATTTCTGGGCCTGGGTAGGCTCATATGGAGAGAAGCAATCCTTGAGGTATTGTGGTCCAGTAGCTGGCTACCACATGCCTCATTCCCAAAGAGTAGCAAGTAAACCTGGAAGAGTTAGCAGTGTTTCTTTTGCCTAGTTGCTTGCAGAAGACCATTCCCACCAGCATGGTTTCTTTATCAGTCAGAGGAAGTGTGCTTTCCAAATGTACAACTCCTAGACTAGCAATAGGCTTTTGTCAAAGATACGTCTCCTGCATACAGAACCTTTCCTTCTATACTTGACAAGGCACTGCAGTGATTGCCTATTTATTTTTCACTGGGAAATGGCCAAAATGTATGGGGAATGTGCCAGTTTAAACAAAATCAAATCTTCTCTAACTGCAAATTGTTTCCTCTGAGAAATTCCATACAACCCTTCCTCATTAGATACCGAGAAGCCACACATTATACATATATTCCATTTAAAAGCTGAACTGTCAAATTGACTTCTCAACCTATGCAATATTTCTGGTAATAATATACACCATTAGAAGAAGAAGGTGTGTGTTTTCTTTATTAAAAGTGGTGAGTGAGGAGGAAGCGTATCTCACCATCCCTACTGAGTCTGATGACAAACCTTAGTAATTGAAATGGAGAGAAAACCGCCAGTGCAGCTGAAAACAATTTGCATGAGTTTTGCTCAACGTGAGAGAATCTAATGGACATACCATTTTAATATTCAAGCATCTTACCTTGTAAACTGTAGATTTCTCCCACACTGTTCTGCCTAGTGATGTGATGCCAGTATGCACTACGAGGAAGCGAGATTGACTTGGGTAATGTCATAGGTTCAGTCAAACTGGTCTGGAGCTTGAAAGATAAATAAAATGTTATAAATTCTATTGCCCAGTTCACATCAGTGTTACATGTTTCAAACCACTATAATCACACACAGTGTTGTGAATTAAGCATACTTTACTCATAGTTAACTACTTTTTATTGTGTACAGCAGTAACGAAGAGAGTCCACTGAAACACAGGAGGAAAGTACATTGAAATATATTTCAGATGAATCCATATGAAGCTGCTTCCAAAATTGCAAGTGAAATCCTGAGTGGAAGTAAAACACTTTGACAACTCTTTTGGTGTCACAAGAAAAGAACTCCCCGCCCCCATCAGACTTGGTCAGATTGGGGAATAGGGCTGAACAGAACTGGGAACCAGCTGCTCTGAGAGGCAGTGTTCTGTGCAGAGTTCATGGGTTTGCAAGCAGCAATCTCATTAGAAGGTAATGATTCAGAAAAACAGCATTAATTCTCATGTGGCCCCTGTACTGCGGCTATTGTATAATGATTAAAGGACAACAGGGACATGTCAGAAAGGGACACGCAGTACAGCAAACTCTGAACATCACAACAATGTGTTCCTTCCCTGCCTTCCCATTTCTGTCCACAGAAAATACTACATTAACGAGTATGGAATTGCTGCAAATTTAGAGATATTCTTGTTGATTTCCCTTGATGATATATTTATAATTACACAAATAATTTCCACAAACAACATACTTACTCCAGAGTGATCCTATTAGATTCCCATAAAATTACTAGTCTGGAGAAAACAATTTGTTTGTAGTCGCAACTCTCTTGCATTACGATATCTGATGCAGCTCCATTCAACACTTCAGCAAAACTGTATGTTGCTTTTTTAAAAAAATTAACCCCCCCTTCTAAATTAAATTCTAACTTAATGTATTTATCAAAATGAAAACAAAACAAAACAAAAACATTTCAGTTGTAATCTGAATGAGCCTATTTCATTTGAGGCAGAATTTAAGTCAAGTCATCTCAGTCAAACCAGTTCCTGGATGAGGAATGAGGAATAAAATTGGGAAGGGGACACACTAAACTCTGAAATCATTCTGTTGACAGGCAAGCTCCTTTTTATTATTTTTAAAATAAATCTGACCTGTTTTATTTCTGCATGCTGCTTTTCATTTACTCTTTGAAACTGTGGTGTTTTAATATGTTCTTCTGCATTTTTAACCCATTTTAAAAGCCATATTTGGAACTTGTTGAAGAGTGAGGTATACGCCCATAAAACAAAGAAACAACTCTGCTTACTCTGCTAGATCAGACTAAGGGTGAACCACTGCAGGTATAGGGTGGTATATAAATTCAATAAAACAACAACAACAACAACAACAATAGCAGCATAGCAGTCCCACCCTGCTGCCCCTTGCAAACTGGAATGCAGTGGCACACAGCCTCTGAACTTAAGACCTTTAACCGGAACCTCATGTCTGAAAGCCACTGGCAGATCTATCCTCCATGGGTTTTTCTAACTCTTAATTCTCTTTTAAACCTATCTCAGGCAGTGACCATTTGAAGGGACCACTTTGTGGTCATTAATTCCATATGCATGCACTGGGTGAAGTATTTTATTTTGTCTTAATTACGGCCAATCAGCTTCAAGGAATGACTGACAGTTCTAACACAAGGGGAGTGGAAGAAAAAGTTTTCTTGATCTACAGTACTGGGATACAGTAGCTCAGTCATAAGACTCATAATCTAAGGGTTGTGGGTTTTGAGTCCCATGTTGAGCAAAAGATTCCTGCATTACAGGGTGTGGTCCCTTCCCTTCCAGCTCTGCAATTCTATTATTCTACCTTATTGTCTTTTTCTTTCTCTGGAACTAAGAGTCCCAAACACTCCAGATATTCCTCATACGGAAGATGCACCAGCAGCAATCACTGCCGTTTTGCTTGCCCTTTTCTTATGCTATTTTTTCAGTTTCAATAATGATCTTTTTCTGAGATGAGTCCACCTCAAATCCACCCCCAATCTGCTCAACAGCTGATCTTGTGAACCTTACTTTTAAAAGAAGGCAACATGTGTCCTAGGAGCAGCCTGGATGCAGAGTTGAACTGGACCACTACTTTTGGTTCAAGCAACCCTGAAAAGTTTCCATTTCTTACATATGATAAAAATCCAAACATAAAATTTTGAAATATATGTCGCCTCTTCATTTTTCAATATTTTATTTTCAGCAAGAAGGAAGATATGCAAACAAGTACGATACACCATTTCTGCCAATGAAAAAAAATGTATCTAATGATGCAGTTTTATGGGTATCAATTTGTATTTCTTTATTGCAACATGTTTTCACGTAGCTTACCTCACTTGCAAGTTTTTATTAGAGCCTGTATTGAGAGTACTGTAAAGTACAGGAGTAGTGGGAGTGCAGCCCATGGATGCCCTTTGGGTTTCACTTCAAATGAGTAAAAAGTACCTCAACCTCCAGTACGGCTTTTGAAGTTTTAAGAGCTGCATTTTTCTCTGGGAAAAAGGCTATTTGATCTCACACATTATCTAAATGTTATGTGAGATCAAAAGACCCTTTTCTAAGAAAGAAAAACAAAATCTTCTAAGAACCTTCAAAAGAAGCTGCGGAAGACTTTATCTTGAGAAAGAGGGAATTCTGTCTCAGAACCAAATCTGACCAGCAACAATTCCCTGCCCTATTAAATTAGGCTAGACTAGTTACACGTATTTAAACAATGGGTTTTGGTATACACACAGAAACATAACAGCATGGTACTGGACAGGAAATGTTGGAACTAATGCTTGAGTTGTTACTTTTTGATTTGGTGTAGCTATGCTGTCAGATATACTGTTGCTGTGGCACACTTCTGACAGCATGAGTTGTGGAAGAATGTCATTGTAGATTAAGATCTAGACACAATATATATGGAAAAGCTTGCATATGGCCTGGAATGTGTCTGCCTAAATGCCTCAGTTGTGGAAATGGACCTGAAACAAGACTAGAGTTCAACTGTAGAAATATTGCAATAAAAATAGTTTCTGAAAAGTAAAACAAACAAATAAACAACAAACAAACCAAAAGTGAGAATCTTGAGCTTTCTTACCTAGGCCTTGATTCATTTATTTCCAGTCCTTTGTGTCTAATGAGTGCTAGTGAAATTTACTGCAATCTTTTGCTGCTGCATTTTTATAACTGCATTTTATAACATCTAGGCATATCTGCCTATTTCTTCAGCTTGCACCATTTATATGAAATGAAATGACAGATTCATGTTGCCTTAAAAAGTAGCCCAGTACTGCAGTTGTGTCAGCCAATTATATTTCACCATGGCCTAATCCAAACCTGAATTCAACCTCAGGAAGATATACTTCTCCATCCCTCTTTCCCATATGGAAAGTGATTGTCATGGCTCTAAATATTATTCAAGCACAACTTTGATGACTTTGATAAATACTCCCTCTGCCCTTGTCACCTACCATCCTCTGCCTCCTAACCTTATGCAAACAGACTCCAACTCTCTTAATATATAGCATTCTGAGATGGTTGTATGCTGATGTTAAGACATACTGGAAAACATGGTAGTTCTATGAAACCTTCATTAGCCAGTGATCCTTGTAGTTGTTCTCAGTCATGAAAACAAGGAAGACATTAGAGAAAGCAGGGAAGAGAGATATGTCCTCTCTCATCCTATCACTGCTGCTACCACTAGAGCAAAAATGGACAAAAAGGCAGGGCAGAATAGAAGCTTTGTGAGAAATTCTGGGCTTTTTCTGCTTCTCCCACTGCTTCCCCCCAGGGAAATCAAAGCAAATGCCAGTTAGGTTCCAATTGACATTTTGCTCCAATTTCCCTGGGGGAAAGAGTGGGTTTTCCTGGAGAAAGTGGTGTGACAAGTGGAAAACTGCTCAGATCCATGCTTTCTAGGCATGGGACAAATGGAAGAGTGGGCGAACCCTCAGGGAGTGGATGTGTGAGGTGGTATTGCATTCGAAAGATTGAGTTTGGCAGAAAGTTCAGTTTTGAAAGTCTTATTCTAAGCCTGAGCAGGGGGTGTTTGGCAATCACTGATTCAAACCCTGGTTTAGACAGGAGTCATGATTAGCATCAGTGCAGATAGAACTTAGTTATTCAGAGAAGGAAACCAGAAAACCCATGCCACAGAAAAAGGGGAGATAAAAGTCACCTATGTCTCTGGCTCCTATTTGCATATGACAGATTCCACTGACTTGTACCTGGCCACAGAAATAATGTTTGCACATTGGACTTTGACTGTCTTTAGTTCAATGAAGTGCACCTTCAATATTCTGAACATAGGTTCCATGAGCTTTATGAAGGAATCCTGATTAATTGAATGGTGCTTTAAAGCATTCTGCTGTTTTTATTGTAATGGGGAAAAAGTTTTCTGTCTGGACAAGTGACAGTTGGTTTAACTGTCACTGAGGGACCTTAACTGAGAGCTGAGGTGGGGTTGGAGATTGGACTCTCAGTATGCAAAAGGAGAATAGAAAATATGCTTTTTCTGATATGTGTTTGCAAGTTTAGAATATTCAGTTAGACACTGTGGTTGGCTGAGCCTGAACTAGAGGTGCCAGAACGGAAAATATAGTTGAGTGCTGGTTGGCCAGGAGTCAGTCCATGCTTGTTAGGGAGTCTATGTTGGTTGGTGCTTAGTCATCATGGTGGATAGTCACAAGAAGACGACAGCAGACAAAGAGGATCTGAAAAGAATGCAGGGTGGCTTGGTGGCCAGTTCAGGTTAAAGGGACAAAGGGAAAACCTATGTATAAGCACCAAGGGACAAGAAGTGAGAGGCAGTTTGGAATGTGAGGCTCTGATGTCTGGAAGGAGAACCAGATGAATATTCTAACAAAAACAGGCCTGCACTTCAATAGGTTAGTAAGGGTTGAAACTTCAACAAGAGTCCTTGTTGAGGCCTAATTGGAGTGGAGCAAATAAGGTCATCTGGCAAAAGAGTTTTAATAGGTTAACGAACTGCTTCTGAAAAACTGGTTTAGTAAAATAAATTCTATTTAAAGTGACAGTAGCATGTTAATTAATTGTATACTTTTAAAGAAACAGTACTATATTAAAGAAACTACATAAGCTTGGGAGTGGAAGTTGGCAAAATGAGTTAGAAATACCTGCCTTCCCTTGCCATGGTTTTAATAATGGATACACCATATTATTGCCCTAAATTTTACACCTACATGGTGAAATAATTAAGTCCTTTTCAGTCCATAGATGTTAGGCTAGTATATGCTTCTTAAAAGGAACATTGCTCATTTTTTAATTCTACAATCCTTATAACAGTGTCATTGTGCCATTCTGTTTCAGAATAAAAGATGTACCTGGAACCATGGAGAGAACCACTTCACACATGTTTTCCTTCTCACAAATTATGTAGTACACATAGACAAGAGTTGGGCATTTATGGAGAACATTGCAGAAATTATCTGATAGCAGATTTTACAGGGGGGAGACAGCAGGCTTCCTTTCAAACCTAACATTACTACAATTTCTGCTATTATTCCACACAACAGGAACAAAGCCAGTTACAAAGAAGACAACTATGAGGAAAAGGAAGAGATAGAGAGAGAAGTTAAGAGCTCATGCTATCTTGTCAATGTGATTCCATCTGAATTACAAGCTGCGCAATGGGACTGCCCTCTCAGCCACTCCATCTCATTGGAAACTTGCCCTTTAGCCACTTATATGGAAATAGATTCTGACAGTGTGAATGCTTGCTGGAACAAACATCTTTCATTACAAGCCAGTCATGAAGTTAACTGAGGAGATACAAACATAAAAGTTGCAGTATGGGGTGACAGTGACAAATATTCACTCCCCATATAATCTATTCTTCTCTTACAACGGACTTCTTTTTGTTGTTGTTCTATTTAAACAGGACAATCCAATGCATGTCTTTTCAACCCCATTGAGTTCAATGTGCCTGATTCCCAGAGTATAGGATTGTAGTCTAAATATCCAGGGCTTCATAATTTTTTTTGGGGGGGGGGGAGAAATTGAGCATGTTCGGAGAGCATTATTGAGCATGTTCAGTGAGCATCACTGAGCATGTTCAGAGAGCATTAACTCTGGTCAGCTTCAAATCTTCAAAGAGAAGGAGAAAGGGCTTCAAGGCAGGCCTATGTTTCCTGAAAATATAATCATCTTAGCCCAGTGCTTTCCCTAGTGGCTCCTTCAGTTTTTATCACATCAAGAGGAAGCCTTATGTCAGAGATAGGGAACACAGAACAAGTGTGTTCCATGCAGCTTTCTACTGTAGCACAAAAGACACTTTTGTGTTGCCTGCAACCCTCACTAAGGATCTCAGCCTCCATTTAAAATAAATTAATCTGCAGTTCATGTAATTGGGGTAGGAAACCTAAAGACAAGACACTAGAACATCAGATGAGCTAACAAACCAGAGAATAGATTGCCTGCACTCTCAATTGCTTGACTCAACTGTCTTTTAAATAAATAAATAAAAATTATTCACCAAATTACACAATAAGTGACATCTGAAGATAAAGATAAGATAAATATAGGAAATAAAAAACCCCATATACTGTTGATAAATAAATACTGAGTACAATTGGGCCACAACTGTGGCCCTGGTTCAAAGGTAAATCAAATGAATTGCATTCTGCCATTCTAACCCAAAATCCTAGGGGGAGGAAGGTTTATCTTTAATGTCAGATTGTTTAGAATTCCATTTACTTATAAACCACCTCCATGCTTTTCTAAACTTGCTAGCCTTTCTTTACATAGATGTAGCATGTAATTTTATTCATAATACTGAGATTCCATACTTTTAAAAAGAACGTTATTTCAGTCCTGGTGCATCCTAGGTTTCCCCACAATTAATGTGAATATCCTTATGAATATGAACAAGACAAGTTACTAATGTTAAGTTTGAGTTTGGCCTCCTATAAAAGGTGGGTGGTAGATATGGACCAACGCTGAAGATGCAAATGCTAATTTGAACCACATGACTCACAGTAAGTTTCTAGAGTGTCCTTTCAGAGCATATTTTCCAACATTGTGGAATTCAGAAATATATTAAAGCTCAGCTGAAAGCGGGCAAGTGTAGATCTTTAAAGGTGCTGGGCAAAACATTTTACTTGAAACAGAACTCTTCTGGTGAGAAGAGTTAAATATTGTAAGTAAGTGAACTTGAAATCAGTGTTTGATATATATTATTCTTCTATCATGGTCCTTTTAAATAATATAGAATCATAGAATCATAGAGTTGGAAGAGACCACAAGGGCCATCGAGTCCAACCCCCTGCCAAGCAGGAAGCAATATCCTAAAATGAAAAAGGAAAACTAAAATAAATCAAATGTATTGAGAATATTGGTTGTCCCCTAAACGGGCTCTTCCTTTGAACATCTTGTTGCCTAAAAGTTAATGCACTCAGTTCAAGTTAGTGGGAAGGAAAAAGCCTGTGTGAGTCAACCATAGAAACATTGCATGTTCTCAATTTGCTGCAAGGCTGCCTGTTGCACAAAAGAAAGTGGCCTAAGCAAAGGACAAAGTGATTTAGAATGCTATGATGGAAATTCTTCATAACTTCAAAGTTTTCCCCATAATAATATGCTCTCAAAATGTGGTTTTTAAAAAAATGAATAAAAACCAGAGTTTGTTCATGTGTATATTAACAGTCAAATATTTATGTTGCTAAACAAGGTAAGTTAAAAAGGGGGGGGGAGATATTTTGTGGCACCTAGGCAAATGTAGTCTTCTGACCACTGTACAATGACATTTATTAACCTTTACGGTGCCTTTATAATAAGCTTCATTGGTTTTGCTTCCTTAAAGGCAGGCCTGATCTACCAAACAGAAGAGCATATACTGGAATTCTTGAGAGCAAATATTGTTCATGGAATAACATCACTGGCCATGCTCCAGAAAAGAGCACATCTTGTTCCTTTAAAAAAAGGTCATACCACAATCCAACTACTATTTAAACTTGGGAAGCTTCAAAAGCAGCTTGCAATGTGGCATGGTTAATGTTTGGCATTAGGGTAAAGAGGATGTATAAAGGCATACACACATGGAGACCACATTCAGAAAAATAACACCTTGATGGGTGTTCCATCTATCTATCAGGGCTAACTCCATGTATTAAATATAGACTCTGAGGGAACATATGGCCTAAAATAACTAATGTCATAATCCATTTTTCATTATCATGTTAATGTATCCATGGGTATTAAGTTTCTTAAAGAAGTCTGATTTGTTTTTATTAATTTCACAATTATTCCCTTCCTAATGCAGCAAATGCCTTTTGCAATATTGGAGTGAGATCCTTACCCGTGCTTTTTGTTCCATCTCCATCATCAATCTTTCATGTTGTTCAGCTATTGCCAGCGTTGCAGAATGGACTTTCTGATAGATCATCTCGCCTTCCCTTGTCTGAAAGGTGAACAGCCCTTCTCCTGTGTCGCACATCCTAGAAAAAGTTCTAAATTAATTAATTTATTTTATAATGCCTTGATAAAATAAACATGCATAGTTGGGTTCTTCTGGTATTCATATTGCTAATGAATTATTATGGCAATGGGTGCACAGTATTATTCTGTCAATAGATCAATGGATTTCTAATGACATAGGCAAAATTTAGTCTTGACATTAAAGCTGCTTTGAGAACCTTAAATCCATGCATTTAACTTGTGCCACATGTGTGGCAAAAATAAAGATAAAAAATTAAAAGGGGCAGAAAAATAAAGTCTGTGGTCTTTATGTCACCCTCAAAGAGACAACACCCTGTGGTCTTTCCTTTTTGGTGGCAACCTTGCTGATGGTGCACCTGCTGCCCAAGGCAGCATTCCTATTATGTTCCTGGCCAAGGAAGATGATAGAGTTAGGCAGGGGCTGATGATAACCATACAAAGAGGACCCTACAAGGAGTCAGCAGAGTCACCGTAAAAGGCCACAGAGTATGGGCAAACACATGTCAGAGTTCATCTCTTTATTTGTCTGGGTTGATGTCTGTTCTCGCTCTCCCACTGACGGTCTGATGCTGGAACTAGTTCTTTAAGGTTCAGGCATTCACCATTTTATGCCCTGGCCAACAAAACTGATGCTATCAGCTACAGACTGCTGTAAAACTGTTGAGTCAGGTGGGCAGTTCAGGATAACAGTTTCAAACATCAGAATTATCTGTCTAACTTGTGCCTGGAAGAAGGAGATCAAGTTCCACTTCCAGCCTGCCTTCCTTGCTTTTCATATTGAATTTCAGCTTCTCCCATGGGCAAAGACCAGATCATTCACCCCACTCAGTTTCAGAGTGATCCGCTTCCTATATTACCATATCTATAGAACAGGGATGGCACATGTGCCAAGTTGTTGGTCCTTGTATATATTTTTTAAAAATGCAATTGGCCCATTCACTTGAGTCAAGAAAGGAAGGAAGGAAGGAAGGAAGGAAGGAAGGAAGGAAGGAAGTGGTAGCTGCCACAGTGACTGTGAAGTGCATTTGAAGATTGCTGCCTGTAAGTGAGACTGTGTTTGGACAATCATACCTCATCTTAGTCAACCCATATATGCACGAGACATTTGCCTATGTACACTGCCTGTCCCTTCCTCTGTTCATGCTAACCATGATTAAACTGGAAAAACTCTAATTACTCATAGTTTGGGTAAGATTTATGTTGCCACAAAAACTCAGGTTAGCATAGATTTAGCAGAGGGAAGCTTTGTGGCCCCAGTCAATTTGCCTGCATATTCTCCATTGGCATGTGAAAGAATTTTCCAAGTCCCATTATGTCATCGAGCACCCAAAATAAAAAAGTTCCAGTTGGAATTTTCCCACTTACACTGTTGTGGAAATACAATTATACCAGTGCTATACAGCTACAATGATAGGAAAAAAGCCAGGAGCTATACAAGGAAAATAATTTTTTTTTTAAAAAAAACCCAAACAGCAAAGAGCACTGAGGCTGTGCTGGTAGGGTGAGATAGTCAATAAAGAAAAGGTTAAAGCACATAAAAGTTCACAATAAAAGCTTGCAAAGGTTAACAAGTAAAGATGAGAGTGAAGCCAACCAAAGTTGAGCAGGAAATGCAATTAATCAAAGCAGCATATCTTGACAGCAGACAAGCCCTATAGGTGAAAAAAAGGTCATAGAAAAAGTAGAGAAGACCTGTAAATCAGTGATGACACAGAACAAAGATTAACAACAGGAAGAACATGGAGTAAGTAAAGGGCAATGAAGAGAACACACAGATCTAAGTAGTTCAGTGTCTGGTCTGCTCTAAAAGGTGTGATATAGTCATTCTCAGCTGTCTCCAATCCATTAAACTCAAGAAGTACTTGACAAGGTCCAAAAGTTCTACTGCTTCACAGAAGGGTTCTGTCCATGTGATAGACATTTGAAATTTCCAAGAAAGATTAAAAACATGTATCTTGGATTCAGGAGTCAACTCACTAGTAAATATTGGTCCTGCTTTTGTGACTCGATGTGTTGCTCATAATCATTAGTTTGTGGACTTCAGTATATGAATTCCTCTTGCTTTGAAGTGCATCGGGCTGAAGTTGACAGAGGCAATATTTAAAGAGGTGGGAGGACCATTGGAAGCTGGTTTCACAGCTATTCTATTTGTTCAAAACTATGATTCTTAGGGTTTATGGAACTAACAATATA
Source organism: Podarcis erhardii (assembly GCF_964252035.2). Taxonomy (NCBI): domain Eukaryota; kingdom Metazoa; phylum Chordata; class Lepidosauria; order Squamata; family Lacertidae; genus Podarcis; species Podarcis erhardii. The sequence goes on along the minus strand of NC_138499.1, from coordinate 54,201,000 downwards.
AACTCCTTTTTAGGTGATGAAGAGTCAGGGGAAACTCAGAAAAGTTCAACTGTACTTGTCTGGAGCAACCCTTCCTAATCTTGAATACTCCTGGTTATATATGTTGTGAAGGTTCTTCTGTCTTGCTTACTTTCTGTTGTTAGTGTTCCAGAAAAATATAATGTTGTTCTCAGGGATAAAATCCAATTTCTACAGTCTTTCTTTGTAAGTTCATAGTAACAGTAGACCAACCCCCCATTCCAAACACAAGCATGGCTTGGGTGTTTTTCACAAAGCTGAGCAGTGACACAAACGCCTTCCATCCTGAATGAGGAATGTTCAAAGGGGCACTTCACAACAACAACCTGCTGGTACAAATGGATCAGCTGGTGCACTTTACAGGATATTATACATAAAGCAATGTGGAAAAAGAGTTTTCCTTTTCACCGGGGTAAGGTATTCCATGCCTGGTAGTTTCATCTTCACATCACTCCTCCTCTATCCATGCAAAACAGAAATTTTAAAATATACTTATTATTTAAACTAACATTTTATGGCCCCATGTTTTAATAATGGTTTTATCTACTGTTGTTATTTTAATAGTTATGGGCTTATTCTATAGATTTATTTTGAAGGGTTAGCTACAAAACCTAAAGTTATACTAAGAAAGTTTTCATGAGACAGATGTTAGCCAATTTGAACTGACATTTCCCAATCTGGTTTTTAGAGGGCAGATGCTAACCTTTAAACCCCCCTTTGGATAAGCTAAAAACTATGCCAACTTGGCCGGTTTCTTGAATCCCTCTCAGAAATATCAACTGAAGATGGAAAAGAAACCAACTACAGTAAGGAAAGGATGTGAAGTATGTAATACAATATTAAGATGCGGACATAGGAGCTAATCTTTGTATGGGTATATTTACAACTCTGCAGTGAGTATTGTGCTATTTGTACTATTCCCCCAATAGGAATAGTATTGACTGTGGTAGTAGATACAGCATGCTTATGAACAAATTAAGTATTCAGAGAGCCCACCAACTTCAAAACATGAAGTTTACCTTAAAAACTTAACACCTTTGCAGTAAAACATGAACATAGACTGAGGAGTGCTTCCCCCCCAACCATCAGGTATTCATTAAGAAACCGTATTAAACTTATCTATATTACATGCTGCACTGAATAATAATATAAACACACAAACAAAAGCAGGCTGGTGAAGCTAATTATCTATACAGTTTTAATGATGCACCCATCTTTTCCAGAGATGGAAGCAGTGGAGCAAACTAACATGTTGTCAGATAATTAATCCTCGAGAATTATAAAACCCAGTGCAATGGAATGAATTATACATATTATTTAGCACACCTTGCCTGGGTTTAGTGCTTCTGTTTAACAAAGGCAAAATAACAGTACACACGCACAAATTCAGGAGTCATAATGGCATATTCCAAAATCTAAGCTTCTTTCCTATGCTAGAGCAATCATTTATTAAGCTTATATTAGTCTTAAAATATTGTATTATTTGGACAAGAAAAAAATGTTATCCTTGTTACCTTCTTATCCTTCTCACCACAAATATGACAATTACATTCCTTCAAAAATGAAGAGAATCTCATGATAAGAAATAAAATACTTATCTACCTCCAATGTTACAACTTCAAATAGGAAATAAAACCATCCTAGGATGGTTAAGAACCATAGCAATGTTTTTATTATGTTTTTAGATTTTCCATAAGCTGCCCAGAGTGGCTGGGGAAACCCAGCCAGATGGGTAGGGTATTATTAAAATTATTATTCATACATATGATAACACCAGGCAAACAGTTCCATGTCTACCACACTGAGGGTACCTCAAAAGTTCAACATGTAAGGAAGCAAGAAACAGGGATTTCACCTACTCCAGATATCAATCCAGAACAAGTGATGAGTTTTGCTTCTTGGGTGAATTTATTTTATTTCATTTCATAAAATTTATACACTGCTTGATTGTAAAAAAACAAACAAACCCTCAAAGCAGTTTATAAAAAAGATAAAATAATAGAATTATCAAAAAAAATATTATAATACAAAAAGTTAAAATATCAAACAGGTTAAAATTCAGATCAACTTCCTAAGCATCACCTTTCTAAGCATCTAGGCAGGCTTGTTTAAACAATAATGTCTTTAGCAGGCACTGAAAAGATTAGAGTGAAGGCGCCTGCTTGATATCATTCGGCAGGGACTTCCAAAGTGTTGCCACACTAAAGGATCAGGTTCTTACAAATGCAGAACGTGTATTATGTGGCACCTGTAGCAGTGCCAATTCCACTGATCAAAGTGGTTGAGTGGGAACATGTGAGGTAAGGTGATTTCATAGGTAAAATAGTCCCAAGTTGTTAAGATACGAATAGCAACACACTGAACTTGAATTTATGCACAAAACAAAGCTCATATGACTCCATTTCCACACAGAAAGGGAAATGACAGTGAACATTAGTTTTATAATGGCCTCAGACCCATACAGCAAATTTGAGAGGGTCTAGACTGACACCACCTGTCAGGGAACTGCAGGCAGTGAGGGAGGAAAGAATTAGAGGATACAGGGAACGATCTCCACTGCTCAGTACTGAGTCCTCCTCAGAAGACAGAGAAGAGGATAGTGAGTCTGGGGAGGAAGGGGTGCTTCAGAGAGAGGGGGATCCACACCACAGGGGAAAACGGAAGGGGCTGAGCCTTTGGCTCTGTTGGTCTCGAGGGAGAGGGGTCGCTTTGTTTATTCTGCATGTAATCTTGTCAGAAGGAAATAAAGAAAGGAATTTATGGCTGGCTGCCGGGAGTGTTTCTCTGCTAAGTGCAGCAACGCATGCAGCTGGCTAGCTGACACCACCCATTCATGCCAGACAGTGAATCCACTAAGCCAAAGTATCACATTTTCCCTGAGCTTTGGCATGTTCCTGTATCCTTTGGTAGTTATTTGGTCCTACTGACTGGCTTGTCCTTTCATCCTCACTCTCCTGCCCAGGCATAATTACTTGGCTTCAGCTCAATTATCACAAGTTGCAATCTGTTTGTGACCTGGTTGTAACCTGTGGCCCTACAGACCAGAGCATGGCTATATGCTAGGGCAGAATTTAGCTTAACTTGAACGCTAAATTTTCTCTGCTAGGTGAACTTGAACGCTAAATTTTCTCTGTAGGATTGTAGGAGGAAATGTGGTAAATATGATAACACATATGGTATCTGAAGAAGTGTGCATGCACACGAAAGCTCATACCAAGAACTAACTTAGTTGGTCTTTAAGGTGCTACCGGAAGGAATTTTTTTATTTTGTTTTGACTATGGCAGACCAACACGGCTACCTACCTGTATATGATAACACAGCAAGTTTAAAAGTGAACATACTGCATTAAATGTTTATGGTACTGAAATGACATCTTTAGTTCTTGGTCCACCTTGGGGAAAAAGTTGTGATTATCTTTTCCCATTACTTATATTTTTCATCTGTTTCAGTTTCTTTTTTGCTGGAATATATATGTTGTACTCCTTTCCACTCCTTTTTCTTTACAAGGCAAAAGAAACCAATTTATCTATTTTTATTTATTTTTAACATTTCTAACCTTCATCAGAACATGATAACAGAGAGGAGTACAACCACTTATCTAGATATGTCATTAGTCTTCTGCGGATGTGCTGCCTAGGGTAAATGGAAAAAGCAATCGTTTAAAAACTTCCCTATATATTATGCCAACTGTGCTATCAGATATCAGCAGCTGTCTGACTTTCAAGAGTGGCAATCTCAAGATACTGACTGCACACAGCAGAAGATGGATGCCCACGGAGAGTCAATCCTTTTATGTCATGCATAAACTTATCATTCAACCTGCCCTGCCTTTAGCCATGGCTCTAATTCCCAAAGCAGCTGATCACAGCAGGGCCCTAACAGTCTCACGACCCTGGTTTTGCAGTCTAGGCCTTTAAGTCCCTGAGGTCCAGTTAAGGATGTCAGCCAGCACTGTCTGCTCATTCCTCTAGTTTTTCCACCTAGCAGATGCCAACCATATGGGGTATTCTGCAGGGGACAGAGGGAGGGAAATACTAGGACTTGTTAACTGAAGAACTATGCACAAATTATCCCATATGGATGTACATATAACATTACACATTTACCACCACCTGAAAGCAGTATCACTACCTCCAAACCAAGCTCTGAACCACTGAAATGAAATAATATCAAGCTTGCCTATCATGAAATGGAACAGAAAATGTTTGGGCATGACCGGCAGAATCCGTGATCTGGGAGAAGAGAAGTTGGAGGAAGACTGGGAGAAATTCAAGATGTATCTACAAAAACATTGTAATTTGGTTGAATGTTAAGAAGGATGCTAGATTATAAAAAGCTGGTCACCACTAAACTAGATTTAAATTTGATGATAAGTGAGACTAAAGAAAATATAAAATTTTTTGGGAAGAAGCACTAGATTATATGTGAATGAGTGGACATGAGATTGTAAACAAGTTGATAATTTGTTTGGAAAAAAATTTTTTTTTAACGATGTAAATGGGAGCGGGAGACGTGAGGGAGTCCAAAGAAGTGATGAATTTGTTGTGAAAGAAGTAAGATTGTTTATTATGTGTGCATTTATATTTAAAAACCTTAATAAATATTTATAAAAAAAGAAAAGAAAATGTTTGGGCATGCTTGTCATCAAAACAAGGTGCGTCAACATCATGACTGCAAATGTTGAACCAAAGCTCCATATTCAAGAGTTTACCTGACAAACATTCATAGCAATAATTGATACAGTGCTGTTAAATAAGACTTTGAAATTTTACTTCTTGCCATTTACTGTTGCTTAAAAACCATACAGTTAAATTATTGCAACTCCTGGTTCCAAAGCTTGATCCTCCCTGCATTTCTCTCTACAGTATTCCAATTTATTTTACATTGCAAGTGAAGTGTATGAGCAAACATTGTTTTCTATACCAAGGTGATTCAAGGAAATAACCTGAGCCAATATGGCAACAAATCACAATAAACAATCTCAATCGGATCTAGGAAACATTTGTTTTTAATATAGCAAAGAGACCTTGAATGTAAAGCAAATTACACTCAACAAACCTCAAAATAAAGATGTTATTTCGGTCTTTCTCTCCAAAGCCTAATGCTGAGCAAGACAGGCTCATTATTTCAATCCTCATTTATCCTGGATGTCAACAGCCAACAGTTTCACAAAACCTACTACATTTATGTACATATACAGAGGTCCCTTCTGAAGACTAAAAAAGTCCCCATGCTCACATATGTCTCCTCTGCCTCTTTTCACACATTGATTCTGGAGCTTAAGAAGGATTGTGTATTACTCCTGAATGTTATCCCTAGAGCTAATGTCACATTTTGCTTAAATGGTAAAACAGAAGGGTTACTCTAATCTTTGCTTATCTGTCTGTACTACTTAAAACTATTACTTTATACAATTTAACATAGTTGCCAGTCCACAGCAAGAAACTTACAATAGCCACACACACACACACACACACACACACACACACCATAATCAGGGCCAAGCTAAATCTGACACTATAGAGTTTTCATCATTTGGGAGATTCCTTTTATCAGCACCATGGACAGCTATAAGACTGAAAGCTCATCACCAGCATCTGGTTACATACTCTGCATGGACGTATGCAAATGCCCACAGTTTATGTGGCAATGCCACTTGAAGCTGCTGCTAGTTTATAGAATGACAGAATTGTAGAGTTGGAAGGTACAATGCAGGAATCTCAAAAAGTCATCTCCATTCCTTTTTATAGGTTTGTTTTGAGCATGACACATATTAGATATTGCTAGAGATGGGTGATAAAGTCAATTCTTATTTATTTATTACTTCTATATGCCACCTTTTACTCAACGGAGCTCAAAGTTGTGTACATGGTTCTCTTTACCCCAATTAATCCTCAGCATAGCCCTGTGAGGTAGGTTAGGCTGAGAGAGAGTGACTGCCCCAAGGTCACCAACGAGTTCTGTTGACACCAGGAATGTTTGAAACAGCTGCTACCATGTGATAAATTCCAGAACAAAGCAATACATTCCTGAACAAGCAATTCCTGAGCAAAAGTGACAAATTGGAAAGATAAAAGTCTATGACAAATTGTTGTAAGTTTTTTTTTATTTTTTATTTTTTTGAAAACTTAAGTAGGTATTCCTCAACTTGAGCATGATAACCCTTACTTATGCTACTGGTTGCTCTAATATTTTTGGCTCTTGTTAACAGTCGAGTTTCTCAGATTCTATCATTCACAAAAGTTTTAGCTGAATCTTTATGAGCTAAAGCACACTGACTTCAGGCACACCAATTGCGATACGAAAAAGTTCATGGCTTGGGAACTGCAATTTATATTCTTGTGCCTATTTTTAGGTTTTTATCATCCTTCCCTTCCCTTCTTGGTAATGAAACCATTAGACACACTCAGTGGGAAGACCAAATAACACAACTGATTCCTGCTCTTGAGCAGTTATGTTCTGAAAAAGCTCATTTTAGGCATTTAAAATATGGACTGAAGAGTCTGACCCTGACCTAAGCATGTTAATTATAATGTCTGTAGAGGGCCTACGTATGCAGATGCAAAAGGGTTTGCAGCTCCTTTGCAAAGAATACTCCACGGCTGGACACGTGGGTTGTCCACATACATTCTAATTAATGCATCTGTGGTGACGGTCAAATCTGCCACCAACATGCTGCATTCCTCAAAAGTTTATTATAAATGTTTTAAATGCGTGAAAGGGGTTTTTACCATTTGGCATCACATCTTCTAGGCTCAAAACAAGCATGCGGCTCTTCTCTCTTCCCCTAAATATGGATAACTGACACACATTTGCTGCATTGTCAGCATAGATAATGTGTGTTCAAAACCACAACTACAACATGTAGAATTTATGTCTGCTGCCAACTTAAGCATGCTTGCTTATTCATCAACCTGAAATGTCTTATGCTTCATCCCATTTTATTATGGCAAGTACAATACCCTTTGCTAAGTTTGAAAGCACACAGACTAATGGAGTTTTCTGTATTTACTGTATTTATGTGTCAGAACTCCCAGAGGGTAGCTGTGTTGCAGCAAAAACAACAAGCAGTCCTATTGCAACTTTATAACAAATTTATTATGGCAACCTCCTGCTTCTTCTTCCCCACACATTGCAACTACTAAGCACTCTTTTCACATTCCACCCTGTGATTAAACCACCATCACCTCATATCCTGCAGCTCTTTTCACACCCCTACTTTCACTCTCATTCCTGTGCCTCCTACTTTCTCCTTTTTTTTCACCTTCCTCTGCATGGTGGCGCTGTGGTCTAAACCACTGAGCCTTGGGCTTGCCGATCAAAAGGTCGGCAGTTCAAATCCCTGCGATGGGGTGAGCTCCCGTTGCTCGGTCCCAGCTCCTGCCAACCTAGCAGTTCGAAAGCACCCCCAAAAGTGCAAGTAGATTAATAGGTACCACTCCGGCAGGAAGGTAAGCAGCGTTTCCATGCACTGCTCTGGTGTCAGTGTTCCGTTGCACCAGAAGTGGCTTAGTCATGCTGGCCACATGACCTGGAAAAACTGTCTGCGGAGTGGACACATGCCAGCTCCCTCGGCCTGTAAAGTGAGATGAGCACCGCAACCCCAGAGTTGTTCGTGAGTGGATTTAACTGTCAGGGGTCCCTTTACCTTTACCTGCATTTTCACCTTCATTCCCTTTTTCCTCCTTCCTTTTCTCAACTCTCCCTTGGACACAGACATCTCCAATTTCCATGTCCCCTCCTCTCTCTTCCTCTGCAGTCCCCCTTTGCACACATACCCCATGATCATATATGCTACTGTATCTTTAAGATAAACAGAATCTTAATGGCAAGTTCAGGCTGTTCAGTTAGAGAAGGTGAAGTTCAGCTGACGGATGCTGTAAATATATGGGCATTTGCTTCCTAATGAAATATATGTTCTAAATAGAAACATGGAATCTGGAGCTTCATGGTGGAGATAACACATGGTACAAGGAGTGAAATACATTATGTGAGGGCACTATGGAATTTTCAGGGCTCTGGACCCCTTATCTCTCTTACAAGAGGCAGCAAGGAAAGGAAGAGGGAGATGTTTGAGAACAGTGAAAAGGAAAGGTCAATGATAGGGGGAGAAGTAGCTGTTTTAAACAATAAAGGGAGGGATGGGCTTCCATGCCATGGCCACTGCAGTTGTGCAACCTGCCTTCAGTTTGATTCCCCTCCCTCTCCCTGATTTAATGCAAATCCAAGATTGTGAAGAGGCACTACAAATCCTCCAGTAGGGCCTACATGATGACACGCTTCCATTTTTACTAGATGCAAGACAAGCTTTCATGGACTAAATTCTGCTTCATCAAGTGCATGAAGTCTGGTGCTCAGTTGTCAGGTATGTATACTTGATGTGAAAAGTCAAAGAAAGTTTGGAACTTCTTTAGAACTTCTTTCATTAAAAGAAATAAAAAAAAAAAAATCAAATTCCAGACAGAAAAATAACAACTTCTCTTACAAATGTCCACTGATGCTTCATGTCCCACCATGGCAATAATAAAACATTATTCCATATGAGTCAATCTATTTACTATATTTCCATAATTGTCTCTTACCTTCCAGATTCAAAAGTGAACCATGTTGAGTCCCGCCCATATCTTCTCAGAGAACTGAGAGGCCACATCACCAGCTTCACCTTAGCATTGTGTATATCCCAGAGATAGATGTTTTCATGTGTAATCTGCATTGTACATTCTCCGTAGATATCTAAATTTGGTGTAGGCATTAGGTAAACGTTGAAGCGCTCTGAAAAGGAGTGGAAAATCATGGTGAAAATAGTGAGCTAGCTTGCATTATGATGATAATTTCCTTTCAATCTAGTGACAAGCATGTAAATAATAAACCCATTTAAATACATCAATGCAACTCTCTCAGAAGACAGCTCATAGTACATCTGGAAGCCCAGCTGAGACCTCTTTATCATTAGTAACAGATGCTCAATGGCATAATGTAACAGTTAAACAGTGTCTGTTGTCAGTGACCTTCATAAAATGATATCATTAGCTTCTTCTTATTGCATTAATAATTTCAATTAGCAAGCTATTTTGAAAGAGCTTCTTTACTGTGATGGACCTTTTTATTCCAAAGGGAAAAAACCAAACAAAGCACCAACATATTTCATTAGAAAATCTGAAAACATGGACTAGATATAAAGATCTCTTAGTAAGAAAAACACCAAAATGGATTTCGCCAATGGAAGCACAGGCCCCAAAAAAGTTAAATATGGAAAACAAATGGTTGAGGTACTCAGATTTGTTGTTAGAGGATCAGGAAGGTTTTAAATTAAAACCATTTGAACAAATTAAAGATAAAGTGAATTGGTTGCAATATTATCAAATTAATAAATTATATAAGATGGGTAAGAGAAATGGTTTTGCAACAGAAAAAAACAAATTGGAAACGGAGTTGTTAGATACTAAAGTTAAGAATATGTCTAAAATGTATAATTTGTTGTTGGAGTGGCATACAAAGGATGAACAAGTTAAATCGGTTATGATTGATTGGGCAAGAGATGTGGGACATAATATAATGATGGAGGATTGGGAGAGGCTATGGAAGAAAGGCGTTAAGTTCACTGCATGTACAATGTTAAAGGAAAATATTATGAAGATGATGTATAGATGGTACTTGACCCCTGTAAAACTAGCAAAGATTTTCACAATAGTGATAGCCTTTGTTGGAAATGTAAAGAAAAAGAAGGTACTTTTTCCCATATGTGGTGGACTTGTCCCAAGGTAAAAGACTTCTGGGAGATGATTTATAATGAACTGAAAAAAATGTTGAAATATACATTTATTAAGAAAGCAGAGGCCTTTCTTCTTGGAATAACAGGTTTGGAATTGCCCAAGAAAGATGTTAAATTATTTTTGTATGCCACAACGGCCGCCCGAATATTACTTGCTAAAAATTGGAAAACACAAGAACTACCAACAGTGGAAGATTGGCAGATGAAGATGATTAACTTTTCGGAGCTAGCTGACCTGACTGGAAGAATCCGCGACCAGAAAGAAGAGGAGTTTCAAGAGGACTGGAGGAAATTTAAGGACTATTTGAATAAATATCGTAATATAAAAAATTAGGAATTACTTGAAAGAAACAAATAGGCCTAGGATTAAACTAAGTTATAATTAAATAAATGGGATTTAGAATATTAAGAGAAGTGAGTAAGATGGACTATAATTGGAAATTGTTTTAGTTTAATAATGATATTGGAAAGCTGTTACTTTTAACTACAAGGAAACTCAGAAGAAGTTTGTTGTTATTGTTTATTTGTTTTTTGTTCCTTTTTTTTCTTTCATTCATTGATGTATTCTTCTTCTTTTCCTTTCTGTTTTTGTGTGTCATTCTGCTTTGTGGTTTTTGCTATAATTTTGGAAAATCTATTTTTTATTTTTTTTAAAGAAAATCTGAAAACATGTAAGATGAAACTGCACAATGGAACTAATTTTTCTTTTTGGTCAGGTACCTGTATGCCTTCATTTAGATACCAATAGAAGCTTTGGAGGAAAGCGGTTAATCAAGAATACTATGTAGAGTTAAACCCTCCCCTATGCTTTTGTCACAACCCAAATTGTCTCCTTACTATTGGCTATTCCATCCCCCCCCCACTACCAAAACCTTGATCCACAGGTTTTCAACATCACATTTAATTAATCTTCATAGATGGGGTGTGGAAGGTCACATTCTTCCCACTTCTGTGATTTTACCAGTTACCTCCCAATACTTCCACTTTGGGAGATATTGTCACATCACATAACTCAGATGCACTGTGTGTGACAGCTCCTTTTCAGATGTAACAGTAGGTGATGGTCTTAGAAGCCATGTTTATCAGGTATTCTTGAATTTTCAGTTGACATATTACTTACTCTATGCACATGTGGACCAGCAGAAGCCCAATAATATGGGAATATAGAGATTTTGGCAGTGGATGTGTGAAGGCCTAGGACTGGGAGGAGAGGGGAAGCAAAAAAAAAAAAAAAAAAAAAGGAAAGAAAAAAAGAGAAAAAAAATATTTCTTTATTTTTTTCCAAAGCTTCCCCCTTCTCCCTTCTAGTGAGCACTGTCATTGCCACAACTGAAGGAAGAAGGATTCAGTCCCTTTTTAGGTTGTGGACTTCCTCTTGCTGTCATAGTAAATGGATCTAGGCCTCAAAAGGCTGAGAGTGGGAGAAAGAACACAGCAGTAGAATTTTGTTGCCACCCAATTCACAATTTTGGAAATCTGTTCAACCCAAGATTTGAAGGCAGAAATGTAAAAGATAATAGCACCACTACTGTATTTGACTGAATTAAGAAACAAGCATCACACTTAGAGCTTGAAAAGCTTGCTGCTCCTGGGTGATGTGGTGTTAGTGCTTCAGAACGCAGAGGCATATTTTGCTAAGAATGTAGGGTTTAAACAAGTGACTTCATTGCTGGAACACCCACGTGGATTCCGTTTCTCAATCTTGGTTACAGGCTTGATCTAGTAGTGCTGTGATCCAGCATCACAGCAACTCTGCATAGCTGTCCATCACTCACCACTGTCATTTTCTTCCAGATGGACTCTTCCACCAACAACTGTCTTATCCTTGACAACACTTGTGTCTTTACTGATTTCAGCTCATCTAATACTAGTCTTTTCTGTAATCCTAGCACATATATTATCTCTGGCTCCCACATGCAAACCACTAAGCATTAGCTTGTGTCTTGATCTCTGGATACTGAAGTCATATATGACCTAGCATTTAACAGGATTATCCTAAAAAAAAGTAAGGTTTTAATAACTTAAAATTCAATGTAGGATCTAATCTTGTACAGAATCAGCAAAACCAGTGCTAGGGATTACAAAGGAGTTGCAACTCACTGCATATCACTCCAAAATGATATGCAATTTTTGACAGGTGATAGAAAAACAAGCCTGAAATAAACCAGAGAAAAACTGAGAAAAATTTTTTTGAAAAATTTATGTGGCCAAAGAATTCTTATGTATATGTCAAAGATTAAAGCTCCCATATGGCTATAAGTAAATTTGTTAGTCTCAATATTATTTTCTGTCTCAGTCCATTTAATTTTTGTCCCAGTGATACCTCCTAAGCTGATTCACTCAATGTCATGGCTATCCATCCTCTCCTCTGAGGCTATATTTCTCATTAATCACACTAATGGGTGTCAGTCTTGCAACAAGTACTTTAAAACTAAATCCCAAGTATGAAAGGCTATGTCTTCACTGCAGAAGACTCTGATTTTATATGGTATTTCTGATTTTCACAGTTTTCAGCACATTTGTTTACTGATTATTCAGGTCTTCCATCTGTAACCAGATTTACAGTGTTGAGTGGGGGGCACTCCACTAAGGACCACCACTGTTGAACAGCTTGGGGGGCAGCTTGGTATGGTGGTCTTGCAGCCTCATATGTGCCACCTTCTGAATGCTGAGCAGCGGGGGTGGCTGGCACCTGTCAATCAATCCACATATGGTTTCCCTTTATGGGAATATGTTTTTTGCCTCCCTTCAGTTTGGGTGATGGAGCTGCTCTGAGACGGTTTGGTGCTTAGCTGCAAGCATAAGATTTTCTGCCTGCTAGCATAGGTTATACCAGCTTACACTTCTGTTTGTATTGGCACAAGTCTTCCTTGTTATATTTCAATAAATATAACCTTTAACCAATCCGTGTATCAAGTCTTCATTCTGGGTGTGGGGCAAAAAATACAGTCAAAACCTAAAAGTTCAACAGAAAGGAAGAAAACCCACAGCTTCCTTTAATTATTCGAGCATGTTATTGGAAAAGGGCATTCAGGCAACATGATATACTCAAAATGTCAAGAGACATTTGTCTGCTCTGCATTGGAGGTCAGTGTCTAAGGTGAGGTGTCATGGATTAAGAAGAAATGTTCATGATTAAATTGAACATCAGCTGCAAGGCAAAGAAACAGAAGCAACAGCGATTACTCAGGACTTGAGACAAAAAGTTATGCATTGGTACACTACAGGAATAGAACCAAGTGGCTAAAAAGTTAAAAGAAAATAATCATCCATAAATGATGATTTTTATGCAAGGCACTGAAAACATTGTACAGAAAATTGTTCCATTCCCTGGGTTTTTCAGCAAAGCTAATGGACATATATACACAAAACATTATTGGATCTTGCTAACAAATGTGTTTCCAGTTGTAGAAAGGGAGTGACACAAATTTAGAACAAAGTTGTTGAGACAGAATTTGTTTAGAAAAATGAAATCACCCTGGTACAGACAGAGGGAGAGGGAGGCAGATAATGAGATCCTATGTTTGGTTTGGACTATTTAGCAATTGCTTTGGAGTAGAATGTTCTCTATAAACCAATTCAGATATATAATTGCTAACTTAAATAGATAAACAAATACTGGATTCCTGGGAAGAACCCAGGAAGATAAATATGATTGATCAGAGATACAGCCTAAACAATAAATAAATAAAATACACCTGACAGCTCATGGATGGAAAATAACAGCTCCATCTCAAAGCATTCTTGTAAGGACCATTCTGAAGGTTACTGGTGTTTACTCCTCTGATACCTGTTTACATGCTGGAACATTATATTACTTGCAAGGCAAGCTAAATAATGGCTGGTTAGCAGATCTAGTCAGATGTAGTGAAACTGAAGCTCAATCCTAGTAGGACAGAAACCCGTGGGTTAGTCATTCCTAAGTTTGGAAAATAAGCAGGATGCCTGTTCTTGACAGGGCTGCACTGCAGCTTCGGACTACTCTTAGAGCCATCACTATTACTGGAGGCAGAAGTGTCCCCAGTTGCTAAGAGTGATTTCTTACAGCTTTGGCTGGTACACCAGCTATGCTCATTCCTGGACAGGGATAGTTTGGCCACAGTGGTGCATGCCTTGGCATCTGCTAGTTTGGACCATTGCAGTTCTCTCTATGTGGGACTACCCTTTAGGTTGGTTTAGAAATTGCAGCTAATTGCAGGTTACTCTAAGGACCATTTGTCCCTTACATACCAGTCCTATCACTGAGCTTATCTAGAAAAGCACTGATTGTCTCAGTGTTTAGTTTCTGCACAAACTAAGGCCTTAAGTGCAATGGCAGCAGTACTTTAGAACACTGTTCCTATTTAAACACTTACAATTTTGATATTTCATCCTGTACTGAAAATATTTTTTTTTTTTTTTGCCAAGCCTTTTCAGACAATTAACTTGATTCTGTGTTGGTCATTTGTTCTATGTTTTATAGTTTTATAATGTTTATTGCACATCATCATGACATCTTTTAACAAAGCAGTTTAGAAATATTTTTATAAATAAAAAACAAAAATAGTGTACACATGGAACTGTTCTGTAGGGACTGTAGCCCTGTTCAGATGACCACCTAAACCATGGAATAGGCCATAATGAATGAACAATGCAAAGCCTAAATGAAGCATTTTGATTATGCAGAAAACTTGGCAATCATCATTTAAATAATAAAAGAAAAACACAAACTCATTCTTTAAATCCCATATCCGTGTATACCATTTCACCTCAATAAAGCAAAACAACTGTAAACCAAAAGGATTTCAGATTCTAATCATATCATTTTGCATAAATCATCCCAGATGGAAAGCTGGATACAACAGCTAACCATCCATTAGCTGCTGCATTACAGATCTTTGATGTGCAAATAGAATGAAAAGGCAGATGAACAGAAGTGGAAGAAAACAAACACAATCGGGGGCGGGGGGGGGGACAACGACTCAGCGCTGTTAGTAGAGATACAGAAGGAAATGTTGTGGCTATGTTCTTAGAGTGAGGCCAAAATATTTGTGTAAGAACAATGAAAGGCATAATTCAAGGTTCAGCTTAGGTCCTGGCTTTATATTATTTGCCACCTCTTCCCAAGTTGCCCTCATCACATTTCAACTGCTCCATTAGTTTCATTTTCCAACAACTGTGAAGGTTTGTGCTGCATGAACACCTGTCTAAATTAAATTAATTAAACATAGTGGCTGTTGCTGTTGTTATTTATCAGATTTCTTTCCTGCCCTTCACCATACGGCAACAATATAAAAATGCAATATTAATACCAGTTAAAACAATTTACAACCAGAATATTTACAGCCCTGAAAAATACAGGGTGGAATTCAATGTTAAGAACAATCTCTTCTTTATGGGTTTCACACAAAGGACATGTACGTAATTCATTGGAAATTTCTGCACAAGCTTCCACCCATTTAAACAGGACTTGTACAAGTGAATACATTGAAGTTGATTCACCCAAATTTATATTCCTATTATAGAGATGCTATTTCTCCCCATAGCTAATGAATTTATTAATGAACAGTTTACATCATGTCCTCTTGCTACATACAAGCACAATGTCTGATTTGCTTTCTAGAGTTAGGGTGACAGATTTAGCTCTGTTAATTTAAATGTAAATTTCTACGCTGGGGGATATTTATCAAAATTGCAATGTCTGAGGGAATGTACCTAATGATTCATCACAGAATATTACTGAAACATCAATTTCACTCACTCCTTACATTTTAAATGATGCCACTAATCATACCTCTTTGGTTCCTTATGGGTGTGCCTTGCACAGAGACCTTGTGTCTGCTGGCCTAATCATGTTTGTTTCGTCCCATTTATTTACCACAGGACAATAAGCATGCTAATTGTGTTCATTTCTACTAGTAGTCAACTGTCAATGTAGTAAAATGGTGCAATGAAGCATCAATCCTGGCTTTCCGTTCAGTTCAGACCACTTATGTGACCAGCAGCTCCATCAGTGCTTACCTGCTACTGTGATAGTCATAGCTCATGGACATCCCTTTTTGGACACACTTACTTTCCATAGTTTGCAAAGAGCAAAGTTCAGGCCCAGTACTTCAGTTCCAGCGACTACACCTCAAATATTACTGTGAAAATTCTGCTAGCATTTCTGAAATACATGGTACCTCCTGCACATTAATGTAGGAAGGGTTTTCTTCTTAACACTATATAATGACTGTCGTCTATTTTGGTGGTATCTATTCAGAATATGCCTCCTTGTGAGATACGGTGGTCCCTGCCTGCTTGATAGAAACAGTGGTAAGACCACTCCTTAAGAAGCCTTCCCTGGATATGGAAAATCTAAGTAATTACCAGCTAGTTGCCAATGTTCCCTTCTTGGGTAACGTTCTTGAACGGGTGGTCATGGACCAGATCCAGGCACTCTTGAATGAAACTGATTTTCTGGATCCTTTTCAATCAGGGTTGAGGCACAGTTTTGGCACAGAAACTGCTTTGGCTAACCTGTATGCTGATTTCTGCCAGGAGTGAGACTGGGGAAATATGTCCCTTTTAATTCTTCTTGACCTCTCAGCAGCTTTTGATACTAATGACCATGGTATCCTGGATGACTTTCTGAGTTGGGGGTTGGCTACACTCCCTCTGAAAGAGTGGGTACATCACTTGGAAGCACTCTTGGATCCTTTGCTATCACTTGAGGCTCACATAGCCTCTCTGGTGCCTTCCATGAACTTCAGCTGGCGTCCCAGCTGCACTCCTATATGGACAGGGATAGCCTAACTTCTGTTGTCTATGCATTATATGTGGGGCTGCCTCTGAAGATGGTTTGTGTTTGTGGGCTGGGAGGTTAGTGGTTTGTTTTCATTTTTTTATTAAGTTTTTTATTTTCTCATCTTGCATTTTTATGTTGTGAACTGCCCTGTGATCCTTGGATAAAGGGTGATATACAAACTTAAATAATGCTAATAATCTTCTAAAAATTTTTTTAGTGTAAGCTGTAAGCTAATGATATCCCACATCACCTTTTTTGTCAGTCATAAATACTACAAATCCTATACTGCAGTGCAATTTTCATGTGCAACAAATAGGCACAAAATTTACTGGGTTGTTTTTTTTAAAAAAAAATATTTGGGCTTGAACATCATACCAAGATTTTGTCAGAGATAAAAGAACCAAGCCGAGGTACCACAAATGAATTACTACGAGTTGAGGCAAGAATGTTTAGAGTAGCCTAGATAAATGAGGCCAGATGACCTAAACACCTACCATTTTGTTCTCTCTGTACTCCAGCAGCAAGTAGATCAGGTTCACCAAGGCTTATATCATTAAGCCTGGTTCCTAGACATTCTATACAAAGATGTTTGCACCATTCTTCTGCCTCAAGCTCTGAAAGAAAAAGAACAACAAATAAACTACCAGGAGTTACCATGAAGCGTCTGCAGTATTTGATTTAATTTAAAAGAAGGTACATAATGACAGCAGCACTTGATTTACGGGGTAGTAATGGAACAACTTCCAGTTTAAAGAAAGTAAACAAACACACACACTAATCTTGATTTATGATTGCTTTTGTTAAAAATATCAAATGCATTTTAAATTGATTAATAGTGAGTGGAAATTAATTGCAGCCTGCTCACTGTACTGGAAACCTGATCACTTGCGACATTAAGGCACATCATCTTTTGGTCTGTGAAGATGAATTCACATTATCCATTTTTGTTAGCCCAGATGACTTTTGCAGCAGAAATATGGAGCCTTCATAGGATATTATTAATTGCCACCGTGACATGTACAATCTGTTTGTTGCATGGGTGACATAACAGGTAATGGGAGAAGAAGAGAGAAGGATAGTACTAAACTCCAAGGTTTGATGGTTTGTTTTGATGAGAAACGTGAGAGGTTTCCTTAATGCTGAAAATCCCAAAAATGGCTCAAGGGAGCAATCCCATATATGGGAAGCAAGTGTTAAGTTAAGCTGGCGTTGTATGCTAGGTCATAGCACCAGTTCTGTTGTGTGCCCTTATAAGCCCTTGCCCTCCATGGCCAGCTGCCACCATGCACGCTGGCTCCCTGCAGCCAGGCAGGCAGGTTCTGGAAAGGCTGGGCAGCGGCCCTAACTGATTTCCAGGGCCTCTCTCTCTTCCCCATGCTCCCTCTGTATTAAATGGGCTGCTCCCCACTTTACATGATTTCACTTATGCACGTGGGAGCCTGGAAGTAGGGAGGTGCCTACATATCTCTATATCTCTGTATCTCTGTCTATATCTATATCTATACCTATATCTATATCAAATCATACTTCATTTGTTATATTATAATGTTAATAGACGCATGTGCTTTTTGCTACGAGTCATCCAAAGCATCTTGCTCAGACTATGTTATGTATATGTGAATGCAAGAGCTGCCATTTGGCCCATAACCAACTTTCTGACCTGCTTACAGCTGATTTTCCTCTCTTTTTTCCCATTTTAAAGCCATGGTGCTTATGTCCAGTCAATATAGTATATAGATGCAATAATCCTCTGGTCCTGATTATTAAAGTAAATCACTTGGTTTTGACCTTGTCTTCAACTGTTTAGTTATAAACAATTTCATTAAGTACCCTTTACTATTTATTTACTGTTTAAAAGCAAAAGCCTCCACCCTCACAATGGGATATTGTAGGGACAGGAAACCTGTGGCCCTCCAGATGATGTCAGATTCCAACTTCCATAATCCCTGGTCATTGGACATGGCTGGGACTGATGTGAGTTCAACAACATCTGGAGGGCCAAAGGTTGTCTGTCCATCCTTGTTCTAGAGGTATATGAGGAAGGTTGCCACGTGTCCTCACATACTGAGTTGATAGTGGTAGGTCATTCTGGACCTTGACCAGTCTCTGGCTCCCAAAAGAATATAGAATCTTTTATAGTTATATATAGTTTCTCTGACTACATGTTTCATAGATGCTTTGTATCCCTAAAAAAAATGTTATTGTACCTGATGTTTTGCAAGAGGGCGGTAGAGAAATACTTTTATAAATAGAAAAAAAATGTGCATCCTGAAGTCTAGCAAAAGGAGCTGAGACCGATTACGATAATTGCTTCTAGGTGACAGAAGCTAATCAAATGTGGCTTGGATCTAAATGTTGAAAACTACCTCCCCCCCCCCAATAAATTTGTAACCTTTGCGAGCACCAAACAACCATTCCTTTCTTGATGCAGACAGAATTTTGAGCAGAAGCTTTTGTCTCTTGAGAGGATGTCCAGACAGCTGTTGTTATCTGACCTGATTAAGACATTTCTGATGGGGATAAAGAATACACCCTCATCTGGGAAAACAAGCTATCAGTGAGTATCTTCTCATCCCTTGGAATGCCAAAATCTACTAATCTCTTTTGACAGGAGGGACTGGATCAAGATTTAAAGTACACAAGTATGAACTAGACAGAGAAAAGGATGGTATCAAAAACAATCAACATATGGCGTATCTATAAAACAAGGCAGGATCAATGGGAAAAAGGGGGGATTCATGCCCACTATCAAGCCTATTCAGTAAGATCAACCCCAGGCAGCCCCCATCTCAGTTTCTGTTCTGCTGTGTCTCAGACCCAGACTGGATACAGTCTGCTGTACAGGCATCAGTTCATTGTCTTCAACCACTCTGAAACTAAACTTACAGTCTGAAATATCAGGTGCTGGCCAAGAACCCAAGCAGGATCAGTCAAACAGAAGCAACTGATCCCAAAGTTGATTTGCAATTATCTCTTTCAGACAATCTATTTGGCCTGGCCACTTAATTCCATCAAGCAAAGGCAGGAAGAATTAAAGCAGGGGGTGAGGTGTGAGAGTAGCTGATTCAACTTTTGAAACATTAATGTAATTGGTGATGCACTAGCTACCAACTGCATATTGTGTTTTTAAGGTATGTTTAATCTAGCTAATTCATGGCAAAAGGACATTGCCTCCCTATAGCGGAATTTGCCCTGTGAATTTCCCCATTACATAAGACAGGTAAGTGGGATTGTGTTTCTCGGGTGGAGGTGGAGAGTTGTCAACAATGGACAGCTATTTTATTTTATTGTTTATTTAACAAAATGACTGTAAATAGACCCACTAAGCAGCTTACAAAAATAAAGCAAATGTTGTTTAATGGGAAATCTCTATCTATAAATATTCATTATCAGTGTTGATGAAGCCCCTCCATCTGTGATTCCCATCCAGGGGCATAGAAAGAGGGGTGCGGTCCGCCCCAGGTGTCATCCCTGAGGGGGTGACAAAATGGCACACTGCATACTGTGGGGGCCCTGTATGCAGATCGCCCTGCCCCTACCACTCTGGGTGCCAGAGCAGCTAGCTATGCCCCTGTTCCCATCTGGGGCATTTCTTCTCCAATTGCTCCCCTTAAAAAAGGCATGTGATTTGCTCTCATAGAATGTAAGATACGATACCCTGAAAAAATAAGACTTTGTGTTCAAACTCCAGTATCTCAGTGGAAGGGGCTGCTTGTTTATTCTTTACCACTGCAATATTATCCAGGACACTTAGCCATTTATACTGGACTTGGAGCGAGGCTGCTTGTCCTTTGCTTTGCCTGTTGCTATAAAATCAAAGTCGCCAGCTCAGCAAGCTTTTTCATTTTTAAAAGATGTGACAGATGCCACTGGAGTTTGACGTAGTTCAGATTACTGTATCCTTCATAGATAAGAAGCTTTGTTGCCTGGATTAAACTGCAGTAAGCAAGGGAGAAAATTGTTTCTCTTTAGATTTAGAACAATGAAATTACAGCCAACAGTTCTAAGTTACAATTGGAGGAAGGATCATTTTTTATAATTTAGCCGGTGGTATGAAACAACTTCGCATTATTAATTTTTTGCACTGATTGCTGTGTCTGTGAATAATATTGGTTAATACTGAATAATATCTAAACAATACTGTAGAAGATATTAAAAATGTTGATTAGCACAAAAAATACATTCATTCTTATGAAATAGTCTAAAACTTCATTAGGTAAACAGAACATGTGTTTTTGTGCTTTTTTCCATTCATCCATGTATATATTTATACAGGAAGATTTGCTTCTGGATTTTCTTTCATTAATGGAGAAGCACTAAATTTGCCATAAAATTTCAACTCTACTGTAGCAAAGGTTATGTGTTCTTTCCCCCTGTTTACTGAACAGATGATAACATTTTTGTTTCCTTTTTTAATAATCGATAGTTTCATATTCATAACATTAAAATATTACGAATAAGGTACTGGGATAATTATTTTCTCACAAAAAGCTTAATCCGCTCCTTAGAGGCCATCTCCTCCCTTGCCAGCCTGCCAGATCCTTATGATCAGGAGCTTTGTTTGACTTCTTCCAAATTCTGATATGCTTTTGTTGTGCTGCACAGATGAGCTTCTTATAGCCTGTTTTTGTGTCTACTGTGGCTGCTTTTATATCGTTGATCTGTATTTTTTTGTTTTATTCTGGATTATGTCATTGTGATTGTAGTAAGCCATTCTTATTAATGTGAATGCATTAGAAGACCAGGATAGAAATCTCTGAATGATAATCAACCATCTATTACAATCACCGATTCCACCATTGTAGCAGCCCATTTAATATCACACCATTGTAAGAATTTGATCATTTAGTGTGGCAGTGCCTACACGTTAGAGAAATCAAGCAGGTGCCTTCACTGTACTCTTTTCAGCACCTGCTTGAAACATTACTGTTTAGACAAGCCTACCCAGATGCTTCGAAAACTGATGCAATTTTAATCTGTTATAGTGTTTTAACTTTGGTATGTCTTAAAGTAGGGTTGCAATTTTTCTTGATTTTACGGTTTTGTTTTTTGTAAACCACTTTCAGGTTTTTTGTTTGTTTGTTTTTACAATCAAGAGGTGTATAAATCCTATGAGATAAATAAATAAACACTCTATGGACAAGATAGTCCTAAATCATGAATGCCTCTTTTTCTGAAACAACTTATTTATTGCAGTATTTATATTGCACTCAATTAACCAAATATGTGGCTTTCAAAGTGGGCCATGAACTGCAAGCAACTCAAACATGTAGAGTTGTGTTGCCGTGTGACGATCCCAAATAGAAAGAGTGGCCCAGCAAAGAATTAAGAGCAGGTGCCAGTCCTTGGGGCAGCACCGATGCCACAATAGCCAGTGTCCCCCAATTCTCCCACCTGGGATTTCACAGGCATTCTCATTTCATAGATCATAGAATTGTAGCGTTGGAAGGGACCATTAGGGTCATCTAGTCCAACCCCCTGAAATGCGTCTAGAAATGTGTCTGTTTATGATCTTTTCCCTGTTTCTGCACACACTGTACAGACCTGTTCCAAACACCAAGACATTCCTTCCTTTGCTCAATTCATCTTAAAGTTCATGTTGACCTGTTCTCCATGCATAGCCGAGCACATCTATAGAACTTGATTAAAGTATTCTTTCATGTTATGATCAATCATTAGTAATTGTTTTATGCTATATCAATCTTTAGTTATAATTTAATTAGGAGGTTTCATGCCTGTCTGGTTCCAACCTCGCTTCCCAGCCTTTAATCTATCGGTGATTAATGTTCACATGTAATTCCCACCTCTCACATGTAATCCCCGCCTTGCATTTGAATTAACCAATAGGCAATGAGTTTCTTTGTGTTTGTATCAACCAATCAGCCACAAGCACACCTGTGGCAATGCTTGTAATATTCAATAAAAGAGAGTTCCCGGGGCTCCCCCCGGCAGACGCCTCTCGTGACACCCACTGCTCGTCTCCCGTGATTTTCATTCCTACAGGAATCTTTTGCTCAAAGTGGGGTTTGAACTCACAAATCTGAGATTAAGAGTCGCGTGCTCTACTGACTGGGCTATCCCTTCAGTCAGTCTACTGATTGAACTACTCCTTTCATAGGGCCTGGTGAGCTCTTGGGAGGGGGTGGAATGTCAGATCCTTTAACAGCACTGATCAGCTCCACTATTGATTTCTCTCACACACTTCAGTGGTACCTTGGTTTAAGAACAGTTGGATTAAGAACGCCTTGTTGGATTAAGAACAACTTGGATTAACAGTTGGATTAAGAACAACTTGGATTAAGAACGCCGCAAACCCAGAAGTAGGTGTTTTGGTTTGTAAACTTTGACTCAGAATAAGAACATGTTTTGCTTCCTGTTGCGTGTGTTCCATTTGTAAATTGAGTCCCCTGCTGCTATGGGAAAGCACGCCTTGATTTAAGAATGCTTTGGTCTAAGAACGGACTTCCAGAATGGATTAAGTTCGTAAACCAAGGTATCACTGCATGGACCAGATTTCCCAGCCCTCCCTTGGTTTTAAAGTCTTCCTCTAAGGCATTAAGTGGCCACTGGTTTTCAGAGCTGGAAAGGAATTTTCCTCTCAGCACCCATTGACCTATCGATAGAGGGGGTTTTGCCTTTTCTTGGTGGATAGCACATGACTGTTAGGCACTTTGCACATAGCTTTTGCCACGTCTCATGTGGAAATAGCAATGGGTAGGATATAAACATGGGGGAGGCCCACACAAGGGGTCTTGAGAAGGTGCACCAGTTCCCAGTCCTGGTGGGCTGGGCGTGGCACCACCCATCTCAGGTTACCAGTGAGTCTCCAGCCCCATGGCATGTGCCACACTGGGTCCTTCTACACTGGTCAACTCCCAGGACAGTCCCCGGCAGGTGTGCTGGGATGGTGTATTGGGCTTGAGATCGGAAGTCTTGGGGGCTAATGGATCCTTTCCAAATGTCATGTCACCCCCTTGCCTCACTGTAGTCAATAACACTTGTTATTTCCACCCACACCAATGTCCTAAGTGTTATTCACCCTCTACCCGGCTTGTGGGGAAAAGCATCCAAAATGCGGCCTGCCATGCAACTCTCAATATTCCTATACTGGCCAGAGCCAATTGTCCCTGAGATGGAGTAAAAAGCCTCAGCAGAACCTTTGAAATACACTTCCAGTGACAGGCGCACCTGTAGAAGCTACAGTCATAAAATGGTGGGTCTATTCCTGTGAAAGAAAGCCTCCACAGGCTTCTGTAAGTTCATGAAATTATAAAATGAGTGTGTAGCAGGAAAGAGTATGTGGTTTTGATATTTTTTTGGGGGGGAGGGGGTCCATAAAAATTGCTTGACTTTCTCATTGGGAGGGCTGTGCCTAACAGCCCTAGTGCAATAGCCTCTACTGCGGATGTCAGTCATCCACAAACCATGAATTCTTGTTTAGCCCCACTGGTTTAAAGTCATAATGCTGGGATAAAAATTTGCCTGCAAATTAATATTTCACCAGTGGTGGAACTGGATACTCTATTCATTTCCTTGGAATGTAGGTTAGCTCTTTAGGGGGATTTGTGAAAGTATGAGCCATATTGCAGAGTCACATGACTTGTGCAACTCCAAGCATCCTGAGAGAATAATGCACATTTAGAGACAGCACACAAAAATGACATAAATTTATATATGGAATTTAGGCTATTGACAGATGATATATGAGCAGCTGGGCCTCGAGAGATTTCAATGAATAACATGGTAATTTACTGCACCTAACCTGAAATACCAGGTCTATTTTTCATTTTCTGTTTTCTGTCACTGTTTGGTCTCACTTGCATTTGGCAATTTATGTTGTATTTGCAGTACATGCAGCTGTAAATAGATTAATCACTTTATGAATTTTCTGAAATGCTGCATCTCTGACTAGCTGAAAGTCTGCTAAAATGACCGCTATATTTAATAGTGGCACGCAACACAATTGCTCCCTCTAATATCAAACTCAGGTGCTGCGTGCCAATAGTTATATAGCAAAAAACAGATAACTGCAAAACAAGAGTACATAAAAAAGTACATTTTTAGGATTCCCCTTAAAAAAGCACCTACTGTGCCAAAAAAGGGGGGGGGGAGAACAAAATCAATAAAATGCTACAACCTCAGTTTACACCAAGGGCTTTCAAAGAACATTTTAGTGCTACAGAGCAGTATAGTGGTCTCGGGGCCTTAAACTAGAATGGGGCAAGCTTCCTTAGCTGATTGTAATTAGGATGGAGGGGGCACAAAGCTGAGAGAAGACTGGCTTGCCCAGAGCCAGAAAGTAGTTCATAGTGATCTGGGATTTGAAGTGGCAGCTTCTGTAGCTGAGCTCAGGCTGTTACCCCTGATGCTACGCTAGCTGACAGCTACTGTAAGTCTGGTTCTAGCATCCTAGAATAGTTCTGAAAATGACAAGTATGTGTGCACCTTGAGCAATCTGGGGCACTATGAGTCACAGTGCTGGACTTCCAACTAAAAACCAGATTGCGTTTATAATACATCTGCTGCAAGAGTCAAGGCTTGGTTCTTTCAGTTGCTGTGCTTTAATAGCAACCCACAAGTGCCAGTGCTGTAAAGTCAGCGGTGGTTGGGGTTGCTCCATCAAGGCTTATATGCAGGGCGTGATCTAGGGTGTGTCAGGGGATATATTTTAAGAGGACAGGATATATTATAGTTTCTTATGTTCCATTAAATGTGATGTTTATCAGTCCTGGAACTGAGGATGAGTTATAGGAGAATAGGAAATGAAATGTAGCAAGACATGTCCACACTTGCTATAACCACTTTAGCTGCCATAGATCAAATGACCACAGCAGTTAAGTCCAACCCACACGATCAAGCTGCCCACCTCTATATTTCTTGCACAGATGCATGGAGGATTGTAGCGTGTATGGACTGATAGCATTAAATAGTTTAATTTGAGAGGGGTCCAGATTATTGTACTTAATTTTTGTATTTCCTCCATCCAGCTTACCAAAAGATCTCATGCAAAGCTAACTTACGAAAAGGCTTTTTAACTATACATCATAATCACAGACAACCACAGAAGCACACCTTTATACCACCTTAAAGAATTTCTCTCTGGACTCAGTGTTTTACCCTGAGATAGTCTGGGTGGATTAGGTTCACTTTGCCCAACTTTCCAAACTGATTAACTGAATGAAGAAATATTGAGACATTAAAGCAAATGATGGTGCTTTCACAGAGTAACTGAAATATAAATAGACCAAGCTGAGGCGGGTGGGTGTACTCAGTACTCAATTTAGTTCACACACACACACACACACACACACACACACACACACAGACACACACAGTCTAAAATTAAGTACTTTCTTTGGGGCCTACCTGAAGGCTTGTTATATAAAGACATAACATGTATGGGAAAATAGAAATAAAGAGAAGTCTAAAATATCAGGAAACAGTGAAAAAAAGTGAGTTTGGGAAAGCTGAAGAAAAGAAATGGATAGATTGTTTTTCACAGCATTTTCAAAATTTAGACAACAGAGTTTAGCTCCCCCCCCCCCCATATGTTAAGATTGAGGGTCCCAGTCAACTAGATTGACAATTCAATGATTCTGTTAACAAATGTTTGGCAAACACAGTAAAATGTCAATAGTTTGCACTTTTATAAAGGTCAATAATGAAATCTGAGCAATTGCAAAGCTGAAAGTACCACACATCAGAGATATAACTGAGTCAAATATTCCAAAACCCACAGTTGGAGAATACATTCTTTAGGACCAACCAAAATGTCACAAAATAGCAACAAGCTTTTGTGTTCTCCAAAACCCAGCTCTCAGGCAAGCTGCTACACAAAGCATGAGATAACAGGGACAAAGGAAAACAAATATGCATAAGCCTTGGCTCTTTTGAAAATGATGAGAACCATAGTGACATTCCCTCACCCAACCAAACTAATCCATTTGGAACCATCAATATCCAGCTGCCTAATTAAAAGGGGACAGTAATTAATGAACTAGCATGAACTAAAAGCGAGAAAATGTTTACAGTTACCAGATGTAAAGTATATATTGCACATAGGGAAGGTCAGCCATCCTCATGGTAGCTTTGGATCAGGGAAGGCATGCTTTGTGCACATCAGGGCTCCCATATGTACAAGAAGTTGCAGCAGCAGAGCTATGAGATATGAGGAAATTTTTAATGAGAGGTAGGGAATCTGTGGCTCTCCAGATGTTATTGGACTCAAATTGCTACCAGTCACAGATAGTATGACTAACAGTCAAGAGATAATGGACATTGCAACCAAGGAAGATTGGGGGTTGGGGACGCGCAGGTTCTCCATCAACTGGAATGCAGTTTGTCATCTGCTATGATGAACTATTCAAGACTGAGCTGTCCCACTGTGTTTATCCTACCAAATGATAAGAATAAGATATCAACTGCCAACATGTTATAGAAGGTCACCTGTAGAGGCCTTGTGTAACACCAAGTTGCACCTTGAACATATAATTGCTGAAAATAGTAAACACACACACACACACACACACACACACACATATATACAACGGTACCTTGGTTCTCAAACTTAATCCGTTCTGGGAATCCGTTTGACTCCCGAAACAGTTCATTGATTTGCTGCAGGAGCTTCCTGCACTCAGCTGGAAGCTGCATAAGCTGCATCGGACGTTCAGCTTCCAAAAAACATGCACAAACCGGAACACTTACTTCTAGGTTTGCAGCGTTCAGGAGCCAATTTGTTCAACAACTAAGCCAAGGTTGTTGGGAACCAAGGTACCACTGTATGTCTGAGCATTATGTACCACCTTCCAGTTAGAAAACTCATGAATTTACCCCAATGAGCCATAGCATTTCAAAAATATCACACAATCTTTGCCAAAAGGTATGCCTCATAATTTTAATCAAAAATGAAACTTCGCTGCCTCTTGAGTTAAATTAAGCCTCTGTAGCCACACAACAGGAAGTGCTTGCTTATGCAGGCATCATAATCTCTACTCACAATTTCCTAATAGATTGTGACAATGTTGCCCTTTAATTGAAGCTACAACCAAATGGAAACTTCTTTTCTGTAATAACATTCCCTGTGGCAAGGGGGAGGAGAGATGCCGGCTGGTCCCACCCACATGTTTGCATCACTCAAGAGAAAGCCTCTAGCCACAAGGAATTAGCTCATACAAATGCATCTCCCATTAGACCAGGCTATGTTTAAAGGACACCAAAGAAAATACAAAGGATCTCTTCCTTTGCATCAAATCGTAGTGTTTTCATGTCACAGTAAGCATATTTTGGACTGCATTTGTTTCTTTTAAAAGCAAAGATTGTAGAACCCATCTTTGCTGCCATACATTAGACCTAAGGTCTTTCTTATTTTTTTTCTGCTTAACAATTCTGTTTGTGTATAATAATTAAGATCCATTGTTTGCATTTGCATTGCTTTTTGGTTAAATGTCGCTCATCTGGACTGCAAACTTCAGGGGTCGCCTAGCTCAATATATATGCTTGTGTGTATATATAGACAGACATCATTGCTCTATGTAATCTTCATTCTTTTTGTTCTTTCCTATGCAAAAGTAACTGCTCAACAATTCAAGGCAGGAAGGACAGTGGCTGGCCTAGGGTAATCAATTAACTTTTTAACAGACACAAGAAACAAGCAAATTATGTTTAGGAAATAATAATACTTTTAGTCGGTACAATGTCTCCTCCTGAGATGCAGAAAATATTGTGAAAGATTATGTCATCATCATGGTGCTTTACTTAATCGGCTATGACATAGGTTCTAGATTTCTGCAAAATATTCTGATTTGGTTTCATAAAGATGTCAAAAGTACCAACATACACTATATCTGAACACACATGAAAACTGGTCTAGGTCTGATCAACAGCCCCAAGAATACACAGTGCACACAGTTCCATCATAACCAGGGCATAAACTGAATGAATGAATCAAAGAATGAAGCAAGTTTTCTATGCCTGCCTTGTAATATCAAGCAGGAAATCAGAGGACAGGGCTATCTTTCTATTTATTCTTGTAAGCCACTCTGGGAACATTTTTAGCTAATGTGTGGTTTATAAGTAAGTACTGTAAGTATGTTCGGAATTCTCACAAGTCCACAAGAACATAAGAGCCCTCTGGATCAGGTCAGTAGCCTAAGTTCAGCATCTTGTTCTCACAGTGGCCAGCCAATACCCTCTCCTGTTTCCAGCAACTGGTATTCAGAAGCATACTACATCCAACAGTGAAGGTAGAACATAGCTAAAAGGGTTAGTAGTCACTGACATCTTCATTCTCCATGAAAACATGTATGTCCAACATTCACATTACCTTTTGAGTTTTGATAGCTGCTACACAAACACTTCTGATGTAATGTGCAAAAAATGTGGGTTAAACCACAGAGCCTAGGGTTTGCCAATCAGAAGGTCGATGGTTCAAATCTCCCGTTGCTCTGTCCCAGCTCCTGCCAACCTAGCAGTTCAAAAGCATGAAGTGCAAGTAGATAAATAGGTACCGCTCCAGCGGAAAGGTAAACAGCATTTCTGTGTGCTGCTCTGGTTCGCCAGAAGTGGCTTAGTCATGCTGGCCACATGACCCGGAAACTGCACACAGGCTCCCTCAGCCAGTAAAGTGAGATGAGTGTCGCAACCTCAGAGTCGTCCATGACTGGACTTAATGGTCAGGGGCCCCTTTACCTTTACACAAACACTTTTAGATGTAATGTGCAAAAAAAGTTCAAATCACATGGGTTTTCCACATTAAAGTCAGCTGTCAAGATACAGATACAGTGGTGCTATGGAACCACTCATGTAATCTAAGCATTAGTCTTTTCTTTTCTTTTCTTTTTGGGGGGGGGCTTGTTTCATATTTTTTTTTAAAAAAAATTTATTGGTTTTTCATTTTAAAACAAACAAAACAAACAAACACATGCACACATATATTTTTCATATCCTCCTTTTCATAAACCTTCTTTCATGGACTTCCCCATACCTCCCCCTCTCTGCATCCTTATTTTGCAATTTTTCAGCAACCCCTTAGTCCAATTATATTTATAACTTATTTTTTCTCAGTTTCATCTTAATTCATCAAACAGTTTCAGCTGCAATTCTGCATCTTCCTTCCCCTTAACATTTTAGCACTCATCAATTTTACAACAGTTCTTAAGATAAACTTTAAATTTCCTCCAATCTTCCTCCGCCGTCTCTTTCTCTTGGTCACGGATTCTGCCGGTCATTTCTGCCAATCCCATAAAGTCGATCACTTTCGTCTGCCATTCTTCCAGTGTGGGTAATTCTTGCGTCTTCCAATACTTTGCTAGTAGTATCCTTGCTGCTGTGGTAGCATACATAAAAAAAGTCCTGTCCTTTCTTGTCACCAGTTGGCCAACCATGCCCAAGAGGAATGCCTCTGGTTTCTTATGAAAAGTGCATTTAAGTACCTTCTTAATTTCATTATAAATCATTTCCCAGAAGGCTTTGATCTTTGGGCAGGTCCACCAAAGGTGAAAGAAGGTACCTTCAGTTTCATTACATTTCCAGCATTTATTGTTGGGCAAATGATAGATCTTTGCAAGCTAAGCATTAGTCTTTTCATACACTACTGATGGAACATAGAAAGGGAGCCACAGGGAAGGAGGTTTTAGA
Source organism: Podarcis erhardii (assembly GCF_964252035.2). Lineage (NCBI taxonomy): Eukaryota > Metazoa > Chordata > Lepidosauria > Squamata > Lacertidae > Podarcis > Podarcis erhardii. The sequence continues at coordinate 54,170,805 of NC_138499.1, read as the reverse complement.
AGGTCACCCTGTCCAACCTGGAACAACACTAAAAGGATTTAAAATGAAATGGGAGTTGGAAGTCTTGCAATAACATAGTGCCTGGGTACCGGTAATTTTCTCTTGGGAGTCCATGGACTTAGCTCATCTGTGAACAGGGATACATATCTGTGAAAAATTACTCTATTTGCTCTTGCACTTTGAAATACTGGTTACCACATGGGACCTAGCACAATCTAACCCACTGGGAGCACTTTGACAATACAATTTTTGCTTTTTAGATGGCTTCCTTCCCTAGCCATTTATATCCCTAGGAATTGCTTTGGCTTTGCAAAGTGATCTGTCATCTGCTTCTCTCAGAGTCATCTGCGTTTTCTCAGAGAAAGCAGCAAGCAGAGAAGCAAGAACTGAAAAGTACACTGCTTCTTATAGCTAAATTACTAGAAAAGCAGCACAAGATCTGTTCAGGAAATGTTTGCTTTCTTTTATTGCAGGATAACAATGGGTATGAAGAAAAATATTTCAAATTGTTTTGAGAACAAAGGCCACAATAAATACACACTTCCATGCACAAAAAGAGGGGGAAGCCAGCTATATGAAGCAAGTTTCCACTTCCATTATTATTATTTTTAAGAAAACTTTTTAAAATTTTTGAATACAAACTTCAAGGGAATAAAAAACAAGCCTTTTGTATCACTCTCCCACAGCTGCATGTTCCAAAGAGTCATTAGCTATGAGGAGGGCTGCTTAGCTCCATTCCTTTAATCTAATAAAAAATTCTTGCACTTTGGGGGTCAAGCTCTGTGACAGAGCAGCTTGCTTACCTGTGGACACATTGTTTCATGACACATGAAAATGTAGTTGACAAACAGCTTGTGCCATTCAAGGGAAGATGTATGAGGAGGCAGTATTTGCCACCCAAATCCGCCAAGTTTGACATAAAATTATGACATGAAATTATGATAGTGTTGTGCTTCTAAAACATTGCATATTTATTGTCTGATCAGGCACATGGTGAAGGGAGAAGGTGTGAAACTAACATTTACTGGGACCTGGATGGACCGACAAAAGCTGTTAAGCCACTGGCCGGGAAATTGCTAAGAAAAACTACATTGAAAAACAACAGCAACAAACCAAAAAATCCCCCCAAAGTTCCTTGTCCACAAATCCATTAACAAATAAACAACAACAACAACACATATTGGGGTAGACAAGAAAGAGATTTACTGATGCAATACATTTCAGATTCTACTAATCCTTCTTGAGGGAAAACCAGAACAACCATTCACAATTCTGATATGCTACCACTTCTGTTTCTTAGCATAATCATGCTTTGGATCATTAAATCTCTTTCTTGTTTAGGTAAAGGTAAAGGGACCCCTGACCATTAGGTCCAGTCGTGACCGACTCTGGGGTTGCAGCGCTCATCTTGCTTTATTGGCCAAGGGAGCCGGCATACAGCTTCCGGGTCATGTGGCCAGCATGACTAAGCCGCTTCTGGCAAACCAGAGCAGTGCACGGAAATGCCGTTTACCTTCCCGCCAGAGTGGTACCTATTTATCTACTTGCACTTTGACGTGTTTTCGAACTGCTAGGTTGGCAGGAGCAGGGACTGAGCAATGGGAGCTCACCCCGTCGCAGGGATTTGAACCGCCGACCTTCTGATCGGCAAGTCCTAGGCTCTGTGGTTTAACCCACAGCGCCACCGGCGTCCCAGACCTTTCTTGTTTACCCCATTGTTTTGTTTTGTTTTTCCTTTGCTTCCAGTTGCGTTTTGGTATTTTCATTTTTGTTCTACAGATTCTTAAACTTCAAAAGCAGCATTTTGGCTTTCACAAATATATGGTGCTTTTAACTTAAGTACCTAAGAAAGGGCAGAGAGTGACTCCCCTTTCTTTAGCAAATAACAATGCAGCAATTTCACACCAGAATTCCAATCCTGATATCATTTCTTTCTTTTTAATAATAAAACTAAAGGTGTTGTGGATACTTGTGCCCTGATTGTGCCCACATACACTTCCAAATGTGTGTTCAAACAGTGAAAAATCTTGTTTTACCCTAAACCATAAACTATAGAACAAACCTTCTTTACAGCTTGTGGTTAGTCAAGGAGAGATAAACCACAAGCCTTGATTCAAGCAACATGCATTGTGATGAGCCAAACCATGGTTTGTCTTAACCATAGTTTGGCTCATCACAGTGCAACAGCAGAACAACCAGGGAGGAACAAAGTGGATGCAATCTTTTGACATGTCCACACATTCATGCTCCAAAGTGTGGAGAGCCTTCAATAAGCTTTGGGTGGTGGCCCAGCTGCACTGCTCTCTGGACAGGGATAGCCTAACTTCTGTCATCTATGCTCTGGTAACCTCTAGGTTAGATTACTGCAACACGTTATACATGGGGCTGCCTCTGAAGATGGTATGGAAACTTCAGCTGGTGCAGGTTGCTCCAGGTTGCTCAGCAGGGCAAGATGGTTTGAGTATATTACACAGATCCCCCCTTGACTGAACTGGCTGCCAACTAGTTTCCAGGACCAATACAAAGGGATGTTTTGACCTACAGAGCCTTAAATGGCTCAGGACTGCAACAGTTTTTATAAACATTTTATTAATTTTCAAGAAAAAATTCCAAGAACTCCCTTCCCCAAAACAGAAGACCAATGCATCAAATTTTCCCATAAATCTATACGTGTATTAGGTGAGTGCCAGTCACCAGGATGTTCATTTGGTTATTTTATAAAGGGCTTCCAAATGTCAACAAAATCATCAGTATCTGATACGTCATTCAGGGCATGGACTCTCTTCGTTAGTTTCTCAGGACCACAACACCTCAATATGCATCTCTCCATATGAACCAACCTAGACCCTGTAATCATTATCAGAGGCCATTCTTCATGTGGCACATCTCCAACAGGTTCAGAAGGAAGCAACATGAGAATGGTGGCTTCCTACTTGTGGAATGCTCTCCCCAGAGAAGCTCACCTGGCACCTTCATTGCATATCATTAGCTGCCAGGCAACCACATTCCTCTTTTTCCTCTTTCCTCTCTTTAATTAGGCCTTTGGCTAATTAAACAAGCTATGGCATTTTAAACTGCTTGTGTGCAGGGGAGGTATTATTTTTGCTTGTTATGCATGTTTGTATTTCTATATTGTAAACCATCCTGTGATCCTCAGAAGAAGGGTGGTACAGTATAGAAATGTAAATCATTATCATCATCATCATCATCATCATCATCCGTGGTTTGGTTTCGCATGACATGCAGCTCAGGCCAGCATAATGGTTGTGAAGGGGGAGAAATTAATACCAATATTGAATTCACATACAGAGAACATAATTTATTTTTTCCAGAATACTGAATCTTGTAAGACAGGATGACTGGCAAATGGTAAAGATTTGTTTCATAAAATGTAGAGAGTACTGTAGATCTATCAAAACTTTGTTCTAAACAGCTAGCCATAAACTATTTGAAGCTGAACTTCTCTGTGTCCTGGAATTTTAGCTGTTCTTTGCTACTCTCTTATAGTGACAGGATTATTACTAACCTAGTAAGTGCCTAAAGCAATACTTGGCAAAACAACAACAACCCCTGATAATTCACGTCAACGCTTGTCTTAATAGCATCCCATTGGCATTGTTTACTCAGCTCTAGAATTTTAGATGAAAGCCTCCAGAGTCTTGTATCCAACTAGGAGCCAAGTCCAGACAGAGAAAAATAAGAAACAAGCACCCAAAACTAGTCTTTTTTTAAAAGGGGGAGGGACACATTTATCTCTGTATGCTAAAAAAAGATATTATAGCATATTCTCATTAAGATAAGGCACCCTGTTAAAATGCTGTATCTTAATCCATCTGAAGCATTGTTTCATAAGCAGCTTAATTTACTCAGGCTGAAGATGTGGTAATAATTGCTTACCTGACTCACAGGCAAATGTCTTTGATGTCTCATCATGAAAGATAATAGCCACTGCATGCTTCTTTGTCTCTCGAGGCAGTCTGGTTATGTTTTTGATGTTGTGCAGCTCAGTTACCTTAAAATGAAGAGATATAGAATTTAGTTTGGTTTATAAACAGGAGGAGAAAAACCCCAAATGTTCAATTTTCATCATAGTCCCCACATTTTCTGATGACCAGTGGAATGGACTTTATCAAACAATGTGTGTGTGCACGTGTGTGTGTATGTGTGTTGGAGCTACAGAATTGTTTCTAGAATAACCATTCTGTCACACATGATTTATTTATTTTTATTATACTTCGAGAATCTTGGAGCGATAGAGCCTATTCATTTTCATCTGCTTTGGCTTTGTGAATTACTTCATAATACAAGCCACTTGTCTGAATTCCTAAATTGGCAAATTTGTTGCAGTAGCAGCAGCAAATAAGTTTCCATCTCAGAAAACTCTACAGCATCAGCAAGAAGAAAGTAGTTCATCCATCATGCCAATTAGCACCACATACTTTTGCATTGATGTGGAGTTCTTTCACTTTAAAGTGAAATGGTAATTCTAGGGATATCCAAGCCTGAACCAGAAAATGCAACTTTGGCATTTATCTGAAATATTCCAAGGGCAAAGATCAGCCAAGAAAACTAGCATAGGTTTTATGGATTTGGTGAAGAAATAAGTTACCAAAATGTATTAACTACAGAAGCTCTTTTTCTGTTTTTCTTGGTTTACACAAACATTTCACATTAGCATCAAGAAGGGAGGAAACAACACAATGATCAAGGTTTGACTAGTAATTTTAAGACTGGATCAGCTCAGAAAATAGGGTTATGGATATTAAGTATACACTGGGGACTAATTTGTGTCTGGCTTGTAGCAAACAAAAAACACCTTGAAGTATGATCTAATTAGTTTTCCAGGCTCTCTAGAGGCTTCCCACAGACTATTCAGTTTTTCCTTAGGAGCCTAATCCCACAAAGATGGGAGCTTTATGAACCCAATAGTACCTTTGCACAAGTTTAGACACATTTAGTTCCAACTTTGTTCTGCTATGTAAAAAACAAAACAAAAAAACATGATTTAGCTTCTAAAGTGTTCTGCCTTGGACAGAAAGTACTGGGGTGCCCAACAGATTCATCCGCTGTAGGTGCTTCCACATGTCACAATACAGCCTGCAGTTAGCTAAATTGCTTCTTGGTCAATATTTCTAGGGTTTGAGCAGTTACCAGACTGCATTTTAAGTGAGCAATATTTATTCTGGAAGCAAGCAACACCTGGAAAGCAGTTTTACTGGATGCATGTACACTTGCTGCTTTGTTTGCTTAAACCTCTTTGTCACTTACTAGGAGCAAACTTAGGCATCGCATATCTTTTGAATTGGGAAATAGAGCTGCGGAAGACTGACCCCAAAGTCTCAGTTTTAAAGCTGTTGTGCATGATGTCGGTTCTGATTAGTCTAGGCTTCTCAAGCATGGAGGTGTACAGCTGCCAGATCTTCAGGTCTGACCTGAAATTTCCAGGTTTGTCTGGCCCCCTCCAGGTGCAGGACTTGAATCTCCAGCTGGGCAAAAGCACATTTTAAAACATTAAAAAGAAGACGACTGTGCTTTGTGTGTAGCTTTGGAGGCCCCTTCCCATCCCTACTATGTGGTGGGAAGGGAATGCAGAGGAAGAAAAGAACTGGACTGGACTTATAAGTATGTATGCATGCCCAGCACAAGGTGTAGGGCTACAGAAGTGTGCAGAACATTTGGAGTGCTGAGAGACAGAAGTGGAGACTGGAGAGTCTGAACAGGAGGAGGTATATCCCTATGACTCCGTAGCAGCCATGGAAGAGCCAGTGGACACCAGCAAGCACTGACAGCAAAGCATAAGAGCATTAATATATTAACACAAAAGGCTCAGAAGCTCTGTGTTCAGACCGCTAGCTAAAACATTTTTAAAAGTGGCAAGGAGGGTTTGGCAGAAGCTCCCACTGTAGATAAAGATTACTTCCTCAGTTGGGCATATTGTAGTGATTTCTTTCTTTCTGCCTGCCGGCACCAAAGCAAAGAAACTGAGCAAGAAAAAGTGTAAAGAGCCAACTCCTGCTCACTCTGCCTCTTCCTCCACCACATCCCTTCACAACTTCCTGCAAAGGATCAAGGAATGGTGCTGAAGTCATGGAGCCTGGCTATGGTAATCCCCAATCCCCTTGGATTGAAGCAGCTATTGCACTTTAATATTTTCCAGCTGGGGTGTAGTTTGGGTGGCTGGAACCCCTCTTTCCCGTCCTCAAGGAGAGCTCAAGTGACAGCAATTGCCAGAGGCTTCCAGCATGGCAAGCAGATAGTAAGAAGCCAGGGCAGGAGGACTTAGTGGTGGGGATGGGTGTGGCTGAAGAAGACATAGTGGTGGCATAGAGGCCTCAGATGGAGGGATGCTAGTCGTCTTCACAGGTACTAAAACAACTGTGGAAAGCAAAGCAGAGGCAGCAACAGTCATCTCAGTGAGGTGAGTGGCAAGAATGTAGGGCAGCCCTGACACACTGCTCTACCCACACCCACCACCAGAGACAAAATGCCTCATCTGGCCACCCCTGGACATACACCTTTATTTCATAATGGCTGTTAGCTGCTTCTGTATATTATAGAGAAGGAAAATACATAAAAAAAAACATGAAAGGAGCAAATTATCAAATAAATGTTTTAAAAGTAATTTATGATTTTTAGTACTACTTCCACATTTTGAAAAGATTGCTTAGCTTTTTTACTTTCTTGAAAAAAGGCGAAATGAGCAAGGGTCTCTCAGAAGTCATTGTTTTTCTCATATATATATTATAGGTGGATCTGTGATGCTAGTCTATACTTCTCCATTGATGCATGGAGTAAACATTTGACTGGAAAATACAGTAAACCTGTATGCTTCACAGGGGCCATCATACACAACTTTTTAGAAAGTTATCCCAACAACATAGTTGTTACCTGAAAGGCAAATCATATGGGGATGCCCATGTGGTTGAGGACCACAGAATGCTGGTGAGTGGTGCATGGTGGAGTAACTGTGCATGTATAAGCATGTACAACCATGTAACCTCCTGCCCAGGAGACAACTTGAGAATAATACCTAAGCTACTATGAGCTCTTTCACAGAAGTGAAGGTTGAAGCAAATAAACTGTACAAACATTAGGAAAACCACATATTGTTTGAGGCATTCCCTGGCAGAATTCCTCTCAGCACAACCATGTGGGTGGCACTACATGCTAATCATTCAACTTCCTGGCAGCATCTGTGGCACTGAAATAATGTATTAAATACAGGTCTCAGATAATGATCTAAAGCACGGGTGTCAAACACAAGGCCCGTGGGCCGAATCCGGCCCTCCAGACCTCGTCATGTGGCCCGTGTAGCCGCCGCCGGCCGCCAGCCTTCACCTTTTATTCTCGGGGGTTTTTTTGACGCAAGAAAGCCGCCTCTTCAGCGCATGCGCGGCAGCCTACAAGCCAGAGAACGTCTGCCCTCTAGCGGCGCCAGCCATTCTACACAGGAAACCTCCACTTTACATGCATTCCTACAGATACAACCGGCCCTTTGAGGGTGACCAAACTGCTGATGCGGCCCCCGATGAATTTGAGTTTGACACCCCTGATCTAAAGGCATATACGTAAGGCCAAAACCCAGCTGAAGCTAAGGCAGTCTGGATTTTATCAGTGCCTGGCTGGGTGACTCTGGGAACCCTAGTACACTGCCTATGAAGAAAGGTGGGATAAGTGCATGTTTCCATTCTTCATTTTGTGAGAAACATCATGAAATCAACCACAACATTCACACAGTTAGATGGGTATACATTGGAGCAAGAAAGTTTATACCATAAAATTCCAAGAGGAGTATCATTTTGTTGTATACGATAATATTTCATCTTATTTTATCCTTGAAACAACCACAGTCATGTGTAGGAACTGAGAAACAGTGATATGCTTAGGGCAATTCAAGTGAGTATTTGGACTGAGTAGTAATGTGAGCTTAAGCCTCCCTTGTCCAAGGTCAAACCCATATTCACTGCTTCAGGGAAACTGCTTCAGGTAGTATAGTTGCAGAAAGCCACTGAGGCAATATGATGCTAGCAACACAGATAGCCAAGTGCTTTGGAAATCTGGGCCTTTTGGAACTTAAATAATGGAACCTATTGTTTAGAGTTAAATGCCCCAGTTGCAACCCTCTCCATTGCCGTTATAAGTGCCAGTTAAAATTTTACTGCAGTAGCTGCATTTACCAGACTTGAAAAGGCCTCATAGCATCGTCAGTTGGCCTGAACAGAAATATTGCTGGGCAAAATGGAACTAGAGAACTACTCGTTTCTTATTTGCTGTAGAAAAATAAAGAAAGGTCAGAGCTGCTCCAGGGCAGCTGCTGTTTCACACTTTTTTAAGCAATAAAGATTATGCTTTCCTTCTAAGAACAAGGGGCACAGGAATAAAGCAGCTGCAAATGCTGAGTCCTTTCCTTTGGAGAACAATAGCAGGTATGCAATCCAGATGTACCCATATTAGTTAGGAATGTGTTTGTAAACTTCTACATCTCTCTCTCTCTCTCTCTCTCTCTCTCTCTCTCTCTCTGTGTGTGTGTGTGTGTGTGTGTTTCCTTCTCTCCTGTCTCCTGAAATCTAAACTGGAATTCCCATAGCCAAATGTAGAAAAACTGGAGGAGAGGGAGAGAGAGACTGCATAAACTGAAATGCAATGAAGACTTTCCCTATATTTAAGAAATTGTGGGTTTTGTTTGCAAACAACTATGGAATACAGAAAAGCAGTAGGGAAGGGATTAGTTTAGCTGTAACTATAAATGCCAAGTGTGCAGCTGGGCTACAAACTGGGCAGGAAGGGAGGCAGCAAGTGGAACAGTGACAAGAGGAAAGCTCAGAAGCCTGGGTCAGAACCTGGATGTCTCTGGGAGCATTTATTTCCTTCTCCCATTCAAACAAAGTTGATGCATCTGAATACCTGCTAATCAGTTTCTAGGAAGGAAAGATCAAGCAGACATGATGGCACGTGATGCCAAGAGTCTTCCAACAACCCCATGCAGTATAGTCTCACTTCTTTTTGAAAGGAAAGATTCATAGCTACTCAAAGAACAGGAACAAGAATTGAGTGTGTGTATTCATTTGTGAGCACCAAATCCGTTACATATCTCCCTTTCATATAGGAAAAAATTTCTCTCTGGAATAGAAAAAAAAGGGGAGAGATTGGATCACAATCTTTCAAAGATCTGAACTATAAGCTACATATAAGCTTTTAAGTAGCATTTCAGTCAGTCAGTCAGTGATAAAAACTGTATTATATGGCTATTATTAGAATTTGCAGTAAACTTTTTCCAGAATATCACATTTAAAAAAAAATACTGGTGATGCTGAATCTTATCAAATACCATTTACATTGGTACTCCTTGCAGGTGCTCCTACAGAGCAAAGATTGTGTTCAGAATCATCCTATTCAGTGGAACCTCTTGTTACGTACCGCCCTCCTTACAAATGCTTCAGGCTACGAGCTCCACTAACCCAGAAGTAATTGCTCCCAGTTGCAAACTTTGCCCCAGGATGTGAGCAGAAGTTGTGCATTGGTAGCGCGGCAGCAGCAGGAGGCACCATTAGTGAAAGCATGCCTCATGTTAAGAACGGTTTCAGGTTACAAACGGACCTCCGGAACGAATTAAGTTCATAACCAGAAGTACCACTGTATCTACTAATCTGAAGAACAGACCCAGTTCAGTAGCAATGTTCCCAGTTAAACAAACCATGCTTGGGGGGGGGGGATAGGAATGAGCACTCGGTCCTCTCCCTATATACTCCTGACTTCAGAAAAGATTTCCTGCTTTATTAAATCTGTTTCCTGTGATGTCCAAACCAGGAAAATTGTGACCTGAGCACTCCACACAAACTAGATTTATAAACCAACATCAATCACTTCTACATGCAAAGTTCCAGATTGCATAGAGGCCTATATGTATAATCTGCTGCTATTCAGATAACTATATGTAATGCATGGATACTTGGGAAGGTATTTAATGCAGTGCTAGGGAATTCTACAGATGAAGTTCCCTTCTGTTGGGTTTAGCATGTGAAGGAGACTTCAGATGATAGATGATAAATAGATAGATGATAGATGATAGATGATAGATAGATAGATGATAGATAGATAGATATAGACCAGTTATACCATACATAATTGTTGACTGTGAAATTATTCTGAAAGCTTACTAAAGGAAGGACTTCTTTTTGCAAAAGCTATACTGATTTTTCCCTAACAAAATGTGCTTTTCTATATGTTTATGAGTTCTAGTCTGTCTTTAAAAATTTTTTTCATTCATTTACCTGGGCTTGAAGATAGCCCAACGAGTAATAATTTTTTGGATTCCCTTCAAATCTGTTTAAACACTGGTGCTATCTTGGCTAATGGCCATATTTCAACACTTTTGGAATGAAGCCTGCTTTTAGCGATCAATTACATATTTAGTTAATCGTTCAGCAATTTCACATTTAGATTCTAAGAACTTTTGGGTGAAGGCCATCTGGCACTGGCAACTTTATATTTTTTAATTCTAAAGCTTTGTCCTTTGTCACTGAATTTTAAAAAAACAACACCTTACAATATTTAACTTAGTTACTGTGGTTATTTTTTCCTTGTTAGTGCATATATTCATATATAGAACACATTTAGGAACTTGCAAATTTTGCAGAATTGGTGAAATTAGTTCCACAGTACTATGAAATTTAATCTACATTCTCTGTTGGCATCCATCTGTCTCAAGAGACAATGGAGTGTGCCTCTAGGGGTGAAGTCAAACTGCTGGAGAATCACAGCACCTGCTGTGGCAGCAGAGACAAGGATCTCTTAACAGCTGCCTCTTGTGCGGTTTTAGATGCATTAGCAAAACACAACATTAGTAGTGTTTTTAATAAACTTTTGTCTACTAAAAATGTCCAAAAAAGAATACATACAGCCTTTCCCCCTCCTTGGTATTGATTATAATAGGAAAGAAGAGTGAATCCTCCAGGGAAAGCAAGTGTGAAATTTTGCACACATACTTTCTCTTTCTTCTTTGAAGAGTTGATCTCCAGGAATCTTTAAAGTTGCCATGGGAGCCGCATATTTTCTGAAGCCTAAAGTACCCTTATATTTCTTATGTAACAGAAATTATTGATAATCATGCACACTCAAAAATATATGGCCACTCATATGGCAAAGTCACAAGGAGTTGCATGAATGCCCAAGGATAGTGTGCAAAAACTTAAAACATTTTTTAAAAAGCAGTGGAAGTTTCCCATCTTAAAAAAAATCCAATTTGGTACCACTTGTACATAATTTTGCCCTATTCCATGTAATGCTTTATCACCAATTTAATGCTTAAATAATAGCACATAAGATTATATCTATGCTCAAACAGACATTCAAACAGCATAACCTATATCCTGAGAGTCTACTGAAGGCCTTGTTATCAGTTCACTTCCATGGTAACTGAGACCAACTATCTGCCAATTTAAAAACAGTGCAAGTGTATTTTTTTCTGCTCACTTAATTATCTCAGAGGTGAAAGGCAATTAAACACTCAAATTAGTGAGGTTTTTCTTAAGGAAAGATAGATACACAGTAACTTGAAATATTTGTTTCCTGAGTTCTCAAATGCAGCTGCCATTTATTCTGATCACTGTTCATTTCTTTACAGCTGCACTTGCCTTTTAAGGATTTAACAGATAGGATCCAGTTAGCACAAGATTAGCTGTATTTAAGCAATAGTCTACACACCCTGAAAGCAGAGGTGTCTCAGGGATGAAATGAGTATCCTTTTACAGTTTTAATGTATTTGCAGCAAATCCAGACAACCAATCAAACACCTGTACAAACCTGGTCACTTACCTCCATCTGAAACCAGTGGAGTTTGTATGACTGGCTGGTCTGGTGCCAATAATTTTGATACACAATCCAGAGTTCCTAACCTGCAAGCTCACATGGTAACTCATAAAAATCACACGGGATATGGTGAGTTATAGTGAAAGCACACCTAGAATCAGCATCAGGAACTGGTATCCTTCGGTTGCTGTCTACACCAGAGACCCTGGGAAGGCCAAACACAAATTCCTTGTGAGCAGGAAGAGCAGCTATAATTGCCTGCTTTATTTCTCTGATCTCAGGGCCTCCTCCTGAATCAATTAGCCCCCTTCCATGCCCCATAAGTTCCACACAAAAGGAAACTGTAGGCGGCAGTGTTCACTTTTTCTTGGCTCAATCTCTTTCGTGAAGTATATTATAAAGGTAAAAAAATTATTTTAAAAATCCTCCTTATCCTCCCTTATCCTCCCAAGCAACATTTATGATGTATTGCATTCCAGGGGTCCATCCAAGTAAGAAATTATTAATGTTGTTGCATTTCCTGTATGAGTTAGTTCTGGAATTTCCCCTGCGAGACTAAAAGTAGTCCTTCATATATGGCTTTTAAAAAAATTAGCTGAAAACTAAATAAATATGGATTGACTCATCTCATCTTCATTAAGTGATAAAGAATTTTTCAAGAGCAGTTTATCATCATTAGATGCCGGCTTCAGCAAACGAAGGGAGGGAGTGAAGGGATGTGGCACACTGTCCTGGTGAATTTGTTGATCAGCTGGCTCCCAACTGTGAAATTGCAGAGGCATTTTATTTATTTAAAATATTTCAGTAGGCCATTCTGAGCAGCTGCATGGCGATGCTGACCACCTCCTTAACTCCAACATTAGGCAGAAGGTTGTTCAGCAGCTGCATGGTGAAGATGTCCAATGAATAGCCATAATAGCCATGAGGAACCAAACCAGCAACTCTTCCTCCACCGACTTTTTCAGCTCTGGGTTAACATTTTCAGTAAATGCTGCAGCACAACCCTAAGATATCTTTTCTTGGTTAATCCAATACTCATCGACGTATCTATGAAGTTGGCATTTTTTTTGCCTCAGTGTGTATCATTTTACAGTTACTACACCCCAACTCTGCCTGTCTAGCTGGCCTTGCACAGCACACATTTTTGAGAAGAGAGTTGCACGAACCAACAGCACGTTAAAATCCACTATGTTCTTTGTGCCATTTAAGGACTATATCTGTCTGAAGTTATTAAGGATTTCAGATTCTATTTTTATGAGATCTTCTGGTGATTCTTGACCCCTGAGCTATGACGTATGTATTCCTCTAAAATTTTTACTCAGTATGTCAGGAAAGACATCCCACATAAAACTTGTTGAAAGATGCTTCTGAGAAGTGTGCTACAAAAAATAAACAGGATGAGGATGAGCAACAGGGTCTTATGACACCCTTAAAACTAACAGATTTATTACGCATAAGGATTCATAGCCTAAATACCACTTCATTCGAAGACGTGGGCTTTACTATGTAAAACTTATGCCACAATATATCCATTAAGATGCTGCAAGATTGTTTGCTTCTTCTCGTTTTCCTTGCTTACTTGCTTCTACATTTGACTAATACAGTGGAACATTTCGGAACCCGAATGCCAAAAACCCAGAAGTAATTGCTTCCATTTTTGAACATGCCTCTGAAGTCGAACGGCTTCCGAGGCACGCTTTTTCATTTACATTGCAGCCAGCCCATTGATCCTTGGTTTTTGAACATTTCGGAAGTCGAACAGTCTTCCAGAACAGAATATGTTTGAAAACCCAGGTTCCACTGTATGGCCACACAAACACACCAGGAATTTTTCACCAGGAAAAGGGTGAACAGCATGTTAACACGAAGTAACACGAGGTGGAGAATGCTATAGAAATCCTGTCATACATGCATCACTTCCAAATTGTAGAAATGGATAAAGGTTACATTTTGTAATAGTCATTACCATCTAAACTTGATGGGTGATGATAAACACTGTTAGGTAGGATTTTATAAGTCCTTTTGGGACTAGGGTGTTGGTTTTGATGTCGGGGAGGTCTAAGGCAACTAGTTCTTTGGGTCCCGATTTTTGAAACCATATTACATTGATATGTACGGCTATGCTTTCTCCTAGCGTCAGTGAGGTTGATGGCAGCAGGTGGTGCAGTGTTGGGTTAAAAAAGCCTTATTGGCTTCAGAACTTTTGGTGTTTCATTTGCTGTTTCATTTGCAATTTGTAGGGCGAAGAGTGCTCCTAGCACAGCTACGACTATGGTGGATAGCTTCATGGAGAGTGGTATGCTGGTAGGGTTGGGTTTTGTTGGTATGATAGTTGCTATAAGCATTCATCCTGTTAGCAGGCTTCTGATGGTAAGGCAGATAGTTATAGCTGTTGCAGTTCATGGGGTTTTAGTGAGATGCTTGTTCCCAGAAGTGCTTACAACTTTTGGCAACTCATTACTTCACACTGTGAAGCCATTGTTTTAATTAATATTTGATGCATCCAGAAATAGGCCTTAAAACCTTAGCCTTTATCTTGACCTTTCCCCAGCTGATTTGATCTGCTGGGCCATTTCACTGTATTTCAGTGAGGCAACATACTACATCAACAGGGGTGACAAGTTGTATTTTATGCCCTTTTACTATTTCTCAAGAGATAAGTAAATTTCACTACTGATAGCTAAACTATCTACCAAATTCACTGTTTTATTTTTTAAACATTAAACATTTACATTCTAAGTGCTTGTTATTTTTCCTGTTCAATTTAGAGATAAATATTTTTTGGATACTACACAGTGGCCAAGAATGGTCATCCCATTGCACCGTATAAACAACAGTTTTCAGGCGGTCTGGGTCCCTATGAAATCTCTTTTATGAAATCTAAAAGCCTGGGTGGTGGGGCTCATTTAAACTGGTTCTAGTATTTATATTATTTTAGAACATACATTAAGGATTCCACAGTCTCTACGTGCAAAGACTGCCAAGCATGATCAGGGCAAATTATGCACGTTGGGTACCTTTCACTAAGCAGTAAGGCAGAGTACTCGTCAAGCTATTTCACTTTGTCTTTTGAAACAGACTGCAATAATGCTGCCAAAACCGAAGAATAGCTACCTCATCCATAAAGGCTGCCAGCACAGTGAGGTTACTTTCCCCTGGCCAACAGCTCAGCTGAAAAGCCAAAATTTAATGCATGTTTGTTGTGCGCATATATTTCCCTCTTTTTTTTGGAATGTGAAAGGAGAAAAGTTATATATAGACTGAAACTGCCTTGGTCGCACTGGTTGATGATCTCCGGCGGGCTAGGGACAAAGGTGAGAGCTGTTTCCTAGTTCTGCTGGATCTCTCAGCGGCGTTTGATACCATCAACCATAACATTCTTCTGGACCGTCTTGAGGGGCTGGGAGCTGGGGGCACTGTCATACAGTGGTTCCGCTCCTTCCTCCTGGGCCGTGTTCAGAAAGTGGTGGTGGGGGATGAGTGTTCAGACCCCTAGGCTCTCACTTGTGGGGTACCTCAGGGTTCTGTCCTCTCCCCCATGCTTTTCAACATTTACATGCAGCCGCTGGGAGAGATCATGAGGAGGTTTGGGCTGGGTGTTCATCAGTATGCAGATGATACCCAGCTCTACCTCTCTTTCAAATCAGAACCAGTGAAGGTGGTGAAGGTCCTGTGTGAGTGTCTGGAGGCGGTTGGAGGATGGATGGCGGCTAATGGATTGAGGTTGAATCCTGGCAAGACAGAAGTACTGTTTTGGGGGGACAGGAGGCGGGCAGGTGGGGAGGATTCCCTGGTCCTGAATGGGGTAACTGTGCCCCTGAAGGACCAGGTGCGCAGCCTGGGAGTCATTTTGGACTCACAGCTGTCCATGGAGGCACAGGTCAAATCTGTGTCCAGGGCAGCTGTTTACCAGCTCCATCTGGTACGTAGGCTGAGACCCTATCTGCCTGCGGACTGTCTCCAGAGTGGTGCATGCTCTGGTTATTTCCCGCTTGGACTACTGCAATGCGCTCTACGTGGGGCTACCTTTGAAGGTGACTCGGAAACTACAACTAATCCAGAATGCAGCAGCTAGACTGGTGACTGGGGGCGGCCGCCGAGACCATATAACACCGGTCTTGAAAGACCTACATTGGCTCCCAGTACGTTTCCGAGCACAATTCAAAGTGTTGGTGCTGACCTTTAAAGCCCTAAACGGCCTCGGTTCAGTATACCTGAAGGAGCGTCTCCACCCCCATCGTTCTGCCCGGACGCTGAGGTCCAGCGCCGAGGGCCTTCTGGCGGTTCCCTCATTGCGAGAAGCAAAGCTACAGGGAACCAGGCAGAGGGCCTTCTTGGTAGTGGTGCCCGCCCTGTGGAATGCCCTCCCACGAGATGTCAAAGCGATTAACAACTACCTGACATTCAGAAGACATCTTAAGGCAGCCCTGTTCAGGGAAGTTTTTAACGTGTGATATTTTAGTGTATTTTTGGTTTCTATGGAAGCCGCCCAGAGTGGCTGGGGAGGCCCAGCCAGATGAGCAGGGTATAAATAATAAATTATTATTATTATTATTATTATTATTATTATTATTATTATTATTAAAAACAAAAAATAGTCTACATCAGGATCTGAGTTAAAGAAACAATGAAATCCCAGATTCCCCTTCTTGCTGGTTATAATGTAATAATGTGCTATGGTAAAAACAATGATCTCCACAGACATTAGCTCCAATGTGAACAACTGAAGAGCATATGGTGTCTCTGGTGGCTGCATAAATGGTTTGATGATTTCTCAATTAACCAAAAACCGTATCAGAGACATATATTTATTTATTTAGGTTTCTTCCCCCCGCCCTCCCAGATCCAGTTATTCTTGATACCAGGTCAAGTTGCAAAGCACATAAATAAATACAACACATAATAATACAAAAGAGCAGCTGATAAATCTAATACTCATATCAATTATAATTTATAAAACCAACCATTGCTGTGGCTAGCTCCATAGCATCTCAACACTTAAAAGCCTGACAAATAAATCAGTATTGGGCTGATGCTGAATAGATCACCAGCTGAACGTTCAAGTAGAGGATTTTCCACATTCAGGATGCCACCAGTGAGAAAGATGGTTCTTAAGATGCCATCAGAGGCGGTTTTAGGAGAGCGCAAATGGTTTGGCCGCACTGCGTGCAGAGCCTTGGGGATGTCACCACTATGATTTAGAATGGCGTGTGAGAGGCGGAGGGTGCTGCTGAAATTTGAGACCCCAAGATCTGCCACTGATGTCACACAGTGCACCAGTTCAGGACATGAGACAGCTATGCTATACATGCGGCCACAGTATTTTTCCCCTCAGCCACAGTTAACTGTACTCAATGCAACAGCCACAAATATAGCTTCCATATGTATGCACTGGTTCACATGAACCAGGTTCATTTAGAACAAGGGTCAGCAAACTTTTTCAGCAGGGGGCCAGTCCACTTGTGGGGGGGGGGGCAGACTATATTTTTTTTGGGGGGGGAATGAACGAATTCCTATGCCCCTCAAATAACCCAGAGATGCATTTTAAATAAAAGCACACATTCTACTCATGTAAAAACACGCTGACTCCTGGACCATCCGTAGGCCAGATTTAGAAGGCAATTGTGCCGGATCTGGCCCCCGGGTCTTAGTCTGCCTACCCATGATTTAGAATCTCCAAAAAGAGCTTCCTATGCTCCTGCAGCCCCTTAGGTTGTCTTCCTCATACATTAGTTACACTAAAACAGTTCAAGACCTGCTGGGGAAAAAACTAAAAAATGAAGCATGTAATCTGAAAAATGCAACCAGAAAGAGTTAAATATGCTTGATGCTTTGAGGTAGCTCCTCCTTTAATTGCCATTAACGCTGCTTTAGTACAAGTCATTTCAATTGTCTCTTTTTTCACCTGCTTTCAAATTAAGTGAGATTTATTGGTTGATGATGTGAAAATTCTTTTAGTTTAATTGTCATAAGGGATGAATTTGTTTTGAATATGTTATGAGTGTGTACAGATCCATTTTCAAGCCTAATGCATTTTTAATAACTTTTTCCATCTGCAAATGATTTGCATTTTAAATTTCTCTCTGCAACAAACTAAAACAAAAATATGAATAGATTTTAGAAAATCTGTCATAATAAATGTTTATTTTTATTTTTCCTTCAAGTATCTTTTTTTTTTAGTCAACATATCAAATGTTTTATCAACCTTGAAAGTGCCCATAAAAAGACTGGTACATTGGCAGGATAATCGTATAAACAAAAAGCTTGTGCTAAATTTAAGTTAAGGCAGGATAAAGTACACCATATCTAAATTCTGGAACAGGACTACTGTTGACTGGAGCCAGCCTAAACTAAGTCTGGCAGAGGGGAAACAAGCCTTTAAAGAGAGTTTGAGTTTCACCACCTGTGATGGGATAGTGAGCTGCTTGTGCGTAAAAGCTTGATCCCTCTGGGGTTTGGCTGGTCATCCAAACCGATGCACTAACGGAGCCCCCAAAGCATGACTCCGTCAGTCGCTGGTAGAATCTGACAGTGGGCGTCTACGGAATTTACGCCAACATAAAAGCTCTTTGACAGACATGCGCTTTCGAGACTCTCTGCGTGACAGTTTCCGGCGAAGGGTGGGCGTTCCCAACGGGGGTCCCGTTACCTCTCCACTACTCTCACTGGAAGCATCCCAGAGCCTCCCCTCCGCTGTGACTCCTGCACTCCCCCTGCTGGTTCCCTCTTCTACTGCAGATTCTCTCCTTTTCTCCTGGAGCCTGTCCACCACCTGTCTCTCCGATGGCAGTTCCCTGACACCACCCTTTTAGCTGGCTTAATTTACACTGGGTACCCCGACATATAGAGAGCTGTTAACTGAAGTAGAAAATTAGGTAAAATTAAAAGACTTTGAAGAGATAAGAGAACTGGTAACAGACTGGTTACAGTATCATCAATTAAATGATATTTTCAAGACAGCTAAAAAGAAAGGTTTTAGTTATGAGTTCTCAAAATTTCAAAAAGATGTTTTACAAAACAATATAAAATTATTGTTGAAAATGTATAGTTTGCTCCTGGAATGGCATATAAAAGACAAACAGGTCAAATTGGTGATGATACATCGGGCAAAAGACTTGGGACATAATATACAAATGGCAGACTGGGAGAGGTTATGGAAAACAGATTTGAAATTCACGACATGTTCTTCACTGAAAGAAAATTATATGGAAATGATGTACCGGTGGTATTTGACTCATGTTAAGTTAGCAAAGATGTATAGAACAAGTACAAATACTTACTAGAAATCTAAAGAAAAAGGTGTGGTGGATGTGTAAAGTAATTAAAAATTTATGGGAGATGATATATAATGAAATGTAAAAAAGGTTTAAAATAACTTTTGTTTTAAAAAAAATCCCAGAAGCTTTCTTATTAGGAATTATAGGTACCGAGATACCAAAGGATCAGAAAAGACTGTTTATGTATGAGACAACAGCAACATGCCCAGAGATGGAAGGAAGGGACAAGCCTGACCAGAGAAGAATGGCAAACCACTTTGATGGACTGCTGAAATGGCAAAATTGACTGGGAAGCTCACAAATAAAGAAGATAAGATTGGGAAAAGTTTATAATTTATCTACGAGACCACTGTAAGCAGGTTAAAACACTAGCAGGATTTTAACCACACTTGTAAACTAACACAAAGTATGGATAATTTAGAATGATAAAAATCTGGATAAGTATTGATATGCGGTTGTAAATATTATCATTAGGACCCATGGAAGGGATTGGGCGGGGGGTCATGAGATTCAGAGTAATCTCAATTTTTGGATTTTGAACTGCTTTTGTTGTATGTTTATACTCTCTCTCATCTATCTTATCTATCTATCTATCTATCTATCTATCTATCTATCTATCTATCTATCATCTATCCATCC